>NC_134860.1:41133823-41460768 GCF_049852395.1 Peromyscus maniculatus bairdii | reverse complement strand
TTTGACACAGCAGTTCTCAGTAAGGTCTGTAGGGCCCAGCATGGATGTGGGCCCAGAGAACACAGATTTACAAAATCATGAAACCCTACCCCATGTCCCTACTAATGTGAGGCCACCTGCCGTCTTCCCTCTGAGAGGGCCTCTAAACCTAGCTGAGTGTGTCGTGGCCACTCCAGATGTAGGGTCATTACCCTGTGAGGGCTCACAAATGGGAAGTAAATGGTCTTTGCCTGACAGGACCTTGGACATGGTAAGGAGGCCCAGAAAACCCAGACTCACAGTAGCACCTCCACAGCCTCTCATGAACATTAGAAGATTCCCACTCTGACAAGGAACTTCTGCTTGCTCTCAACTGTTGTTGGAACTTAACAAGAGAAGTCGCTCAGTTCTGTCATTGTGGAGAAACATGGACTTGGTTGATTTCAGAGATACAGCTCTCAGAAAAGGGAATGATCTTAGCTAGGCTTGTCTAACACACTTGTTAACACCAGTGCTCAAGAAGTTGAGGCAGGAGAATCATTTTGAGTTCCAGGCCAGCATAGGCTACATAGTGAATTCTAGACCAACCTGGCCTACGGAGTGAGCCCCTACTAGGGACTTTTCTTTTCCCTTGATCAGTAAGGCAAGTATTGCAAGATAGTAAGAATCCTGGGATGGAGACCTCTCAGCTCAGTAGTCATGTGATGCCTATAGTCATGTGATGCAGATCTTCAGGTTGCACTGTTCAACCAGAGTGGCTGACTTGTGCTTGTTTCTCTTTCAGACCAAAGCAAACCTTGTGACCCCGAGAAACGGGGAGCCACTCATTGCTGCCATTCAGGACTTCCTAACAGGTGAGTGTTACCTAGAAAGGAGGCTTTGTCTTCCCAGGCACAGTGATTCAGACGATGGCCTGAATGCTTACTTATCTGTACTTAGGAGTCTTCCTACTCTTAGTTTGACACAGGGTGCCCCTGGGTGGCTCAGCTGGTCTGGCCTGGCACTCAGAATCCTGCCCTGCACTCCCAGGTGCCAGGGTTACAGGTGTGCACCACTATGCCCTTTCCTGTATTTAGGTTTGTCGTTGACCCTTGAGCTTGCTAGAGTTATTTTTACTGGTTGTTTCTTCATTTGATTCTGTGTGTGTGAAGAGGGTAAGATAGTGGCCAGAGTCCCTTGTGCAGACAATGCCCCGTCTATACTTGTTTGTTATCCCCTGATGCTGTGGACATCTGCTGGGAATTGCCCTCTGGTTTTGAGATGAGCTACATTTGTCAAAAGGAACTGTGAATGTCTTTTCCACTCGTGGTATGAGAAGCTGTGACTTAGGATGTTCACAAATACAGTGTGAAGTTCCAAGAGCACCAGGATAACCTAGAAGCAGTGGCTTCTGGAAAAAGCAAGTCTGTTTTCTAAGGTTTCTCTCATTCTCTATGCCAGAGTCACACTGCTGGCTGGTGGAGGAAGGTTTTCCCAAGCATAGTTGAGAAATGGCTGCTGCCCTTGATTCATAGTCTGTAGCCCTGCTTCTTTGTCCTCTGTCCCAAAAGAGGGCTTACATCTGATTCTCTGCAGTGAAGTCTGCATGGGCCCTGTCTTGAATTTGCATAAAAACTAGTTTGTATCATAGGGAGCTGGGTAGGAAGACTAAGCAGCCCAGGAAAGCAGTGTGCAGAGTTCTTGGGGCTGGTGAGGTTTCTGTTGCAGGGAGACTTGACACAGGTAACACAGGAGGTTGGAGCATGAGCTGCCTCTTACTGCACAGGCTAGTGAGGCACTTGTGACCCTGCTGTTCTCAGGCAAAGGAGGGACTCTTCAGGGATGTCTAATAAAGTGTTGTTGATGTGATTTCAGTACCTGTAACCTCGTGCTGGGGATGGGGCTTGGTGACAGAGTGCTTACCTAGCACACACAAGGCCCTGGGTTCATCTGTAGCACCATGAAAAGCAAACAAACAAACAAACCGCTCTTTTTGAATAGTAATCGGACAAAATTCATCTGGGTTTCAGTTTAGTGTATTTTGACCCAGATCTTCTAGCAGCAGAAGGTGGTCCCAGTGAGTTGGTTTTTTAGTTGTTTCTAGTAGTTGGAAGCCACCAGTTGAGAATGGGTCAGAAAGCACTAAAACTTTGAGGAAACCCCATGAGCTTGAGGAGTGTTGACACACTTCCCATTTGGAGATGTTTAGTTGGCTGGATGGTTTTTGTAGTGCAGAAGTTGAGGCCTGGACCTAGGGAATGCTGGACAAGGCCTCTGTTATGAGCAACACCTTGATCCTTTGTTATTCTTTTACTTTTTATTTTCAGGCAAGGTCTTGCTCAGCTGCCCAAACTGGCCTTGAATATGTTCTGCAGCCAGGCAAGCTTTCAAGTAGCTGAGGTTACAGAGTGGGCCATGAGACCTGGCTACAGCATTGTTCATTTTTAATACAAATCTGGGCTGGAGTCGAATTGGGAAGTAAAAGATCCATACTCATGAATTAGAGTGGAACTCTTTAAATACAATGGGGATTGCTGACTGGGATCATAGTGCATGCCTGTAGTCCTGTGGCTTGAAAGGAAGATGATCACGAGTTAAAGGCCAGCTTCACTCCATAGTGAGCTTGAGGCTAGCCTGAGCTACCCAAGACTGTCTCAGACAAACAAACAAAAGGCAGAGTATCAGCTTATCTGGTTTTCATTTTCAGATGAAAAGTGGAGTCTAGAGTTTGTTAGCAGATTGAGCCACAGGTTGCTAAAATCTCACTGAGTATTTTTATGCCTGGTAAATTCCTCTGCCTAGTGCTCTCCCTCCCCCTCACCAGGCATATGTAATGCCATGTCCTTTCTGTACTCAGGCAGTGTTTCCATGTCAGAGCGAACTTGCTCTCAGTAAGAACGAGCTCACCTTGACCACTGAGGCCATCATGAAGAAGAACGAGTTCCTCTCCTGCCAAGACAGCTTCCTGCAGGTAGGCTCTACCCTGTGGTGGTGAAAATGTGGTCTGTCAAATGCCTCCCAGTGCATTTTGTAAGCCATGGTCTTAATGTGGTTTTTGTTGTGTTCTGGACAGTATCTCACTAGCCAGCATGAAGAATTAATGTCTTGTCTTCCTATTAGGAGAAAGAACCTAGAGAGTTGGTCTGTGTGAGCCTTGTCACCAGCCCACATCCACTCTCATATTCCTTCTGCAGCCATTCTGAACATCTGCCACTAGTGACTGCATGTGTCTCAGATTGCAGCATCTTTCCATCACGGATCAGAAACGCACTGTGTTGTCTTCCCATTCCTCTTGAGGGACTTTATCATTGTGTGCCTTGAGGGTTACCTTGGTTTATGTTTTGTTTTTGAATCTGTGGGTGCTGGGAATTAAACCTGTTTTTACCTGCTGAGCCATCTGTCTAACTCTTTCTGAGACTTTAGTTCTTACTTTAATAAAGCTCTTTCTTAAATGAAATCATTTCTATCTAGAAAGATGTCTGAACTGCAGCGTTACCCTTCATGTCTCATATCTTCTCAATGTAAAGAAAGAGTTGAGCTAGGCATGGTGGTGCACAACTTAAGTCCCAGCAGTGGGTGGTAGAGGCAGTTGGATCTCTGTAATTTCAAGACCCACCTACTTTACAAAGTGAGTTCCAGGACAACCAGAGCTATTACATAGAGAAACCCTGTCTCAAACAAAACAAAAAAGGAAGAGTTGACTAGGCCAAGGCACTCTGAGAAGCTGTAACCATAGGACAGAAACAGTGATGTTCACAGTGATTGATAATGCTTCCAAGGAAGCCTTCACAGTGGAGGCATGCATACTCTCGAGTGTGGAAATGTGTGCCTAATGGGAAATGGGGGCCAGATAATGGGATAATTCCACAGAGTCTGACCCGTCCAGCAGTCCAGGTTATTCGAGGGTCTCGAGGAGGGACCACCTGTGAATCAATGGGGGGTGAGAGGGAAAGGAGACCAAGCGCGTGACGAAAGACAAAGTCAGTCTGAGTTGCGTCAAGGTCTCGTTTATTGACTGGGTGTTAGAGCTTATAAACAGGGCTTCAGGTAGGGAGGGGGAGCAGGAGGAGTGAGGAGAGGACAAAGAAAATTCCTAGGGGAGGGTCAGCAGGAGGTCGCTTTGGTCCCAGGCCCCTGCAGCTAGCTGATTTAGTACAGGCTCCAAGAAGTTTATTTAATCGTACATTCCTAGGTTAGACTAAGAGCCTCCTATTTACACGAGGCTTGATAAATCGTGGAAGGTTACACAGGTTCAAGACACCGCTGTCCAGAGTTGGTCCCCAACAGTTCCCCCTCTTTTCTCAAAAATGGACCAAGTCCATGTGATCGGGGTTGCGAAGGTCCTAGAGAGCCTCTGTCTTAGGCTATACAGGGGGACTCCCACGCATGGCAGGTGCCATTTTGAGCCAGTCTCAACCTCTGTAAGCTGTTGTCTCCTGCGTGGGCCATTTATTATTCCCGTCATTGAGTACTCTCTAGCAAGACCGTGGGGACGTTAGGGCTTTAGGACACTGAATCTGAGTCCTTGATGGGGCTCCTGGCTGGCCTCCTAGGAATCTACTCTGTGATAATGAATCGAGACGTGTCGTGGTAAGGCCGAATCAATCTGATTTTTGATAAACCGAGTCAACTGCTGAAAGGCCCAGGGACCAAAGGTAATGAGAAGGAGAAGGAAAATAATCAGGGGGGCCAGGAGGGTGGGGATCAGGGTAGAAAGCCAAGGGGATTCTTTAAAGCTTCTATATAGAAGGGCAAACCCTGCTCCTAAGAGCAAGAGCCGCATCTTACTGAAGCCCCATAAAGGCTAATAAAGGAAAAACCCACAAGATTACAATTCCCATACAATTTCATTTTACAAGATCATGGTCTGGGTACAGAGTGATCACAGACGGGTAATTTGCATCAACAGGTACATTTTTCCTGAAACCTCAAGGGAGGGGTATCAAGGCGGGAGTGGAGTTTACACAAAGGTCACAGTGGTCCTTCCTGGAACACCTGCAACTATCCCAGTCACAGTTGAGCACATCTCTTAGCAGAAATCTCTTTACATCATTATATGGTTGCAGGGGAGATTGAACAATGGCTAAGTCAGGTTGCTCTTGGAACTAGATTTTTAGTTTCTCATTTCCTGGTGCTTGAAGTTTTCTCTTTTCCTGAGGCTTGGGGGTGTAAGCCTGAAGGGCTAGGGTCTTTCACTCCCCCATTTCTTTTTGGCAAATTTTAATCTTAAAATTATGGCATTACATTTGGTACCTCATGGCCTATTTTAGTAACTCATGGCCTGTAATGGCCATGCATAGTTCATGTATAATTAGCCATCTGGTCTCTATGCCAGGGAGTTTTCTTTTGACCCAGCATTTCAGCCTTTTTTGAACAAGGAAAATGGGACGATGTATTTTCTTTCTGGAACTGCTTCAAGCTGGCATTGGGGCTTCGTTATCAGGGCCCCTCCCACAAAAGGCTGAAAAGCTGGTCAAAGACTGGGCAGGGGGCATTTGTCAGTAGCATGTAGCTGCCTGACACCATAGTGACAGAGAAGAATCATGTTAGCTGGGCTGGTCCACGTTAGCCTTTAACACGTCCGGAGTCCACAGTTGTCTGGAGTGGTGGAGTCAGCAACTGAAACTTGGAGGTGTCTGCCAGCCAAGTAGAAATCTGTTGAGACAGATTTAAACTAGGAACAGAGGTTAAAATTTATGAATTTATTTGGAACCCTTAGGTTTATACCCTTAGTAATGGGAAAAGCAGTAATCCCAAGACCAGGAGAAAGGAAAAATACCATCTTTAGGAATAATTATCTGGGGTCCTTTCGACCTCTGTGAAGTGGATCTATGTTTTTATGGCTCTTTTAATACTTTGAGGCCTACTTACAAAATGACATAAAAGTTTTAGATACATTAGTATTACAAATCTGTACTGAAATCCATATTGTAGACAAAGCAGATAATGGGTATCTGTAAAACAGCAGAAGTAGACTTATACCTTTGAGTCCCAACAAGAACTACAAATTTGGGCATTTTTCTTCTGTCCAGAATGCCAGGTATAAATTAGACAGAGATTTTTGGCCTGGTGAGAAGCACTTTTAGGTTTACATTTAGACATATCTAGATGACATCTAAAACAAGTCCAAAATGTTGAGCTTGAGACTGAACAGTAAGTGGTCATTGCTCTATCAGCTCATCAGGACTCCTAAATGTTAAGCTCTGAACCATAGAACAGGAGAGTAATCTGAAACATATCTTATTTTAGACTCATATCTGAACCTTTATGATTTATTTAAATTTTTATATCTTAGAACATTTTTTTTTAAAGTGAGCTTACAAGCTAGCTATGGCCTTGCAGAAAGATCTGGTTGTCTGATGCTGCCATGCTGACAAAGTTAGAGCTAGCCTAGTCATCAGCACTGTCAGAGATCTGAGAAGGATAAACTATATCTGAGTGCAGTCCAAGAAGCTTCCAATCCTATAAATTACAGTGATCAACCCCTTACCCAGGTTTCTATAGCGTTGGAGGTACCAGTCAGAACAACATCAATCTTTTACCACCATCAAGCCCATAAGGCAGAGTACCTTTTCTGTGGAATAGGGACACGGAAGACTGACAGTGTCCTACTACTTGTCCACAGTCTGGGCTGGGTCCTGGAGGTAGGCGTTGTATTAGGGCATCTTGCCCTGTGGTCAGTGTCGTTCGCAATTTAGGTGGCATCTTCTTGTCATTCCATATCTTCTTTGGAGACCTTGGGAGTCATTGCTAGGAGCTGGGGAGCTGGGAGTCTCTGTTTCCGATAGTAAGTTTTTAATCAAATAATTTAAATGTCATATTCATCAGATCATTGACAGGTTTGAGGACCATTATCTATTAAATATATCTGAGCCAAAGAAATCTAGGCCTAATCTTGAAAATATCTCTAAATTTGGTAATAATGACCAGGCTAATTTGTTTTCCTATAGATATATTAGTCAAATATACCTTTCAGTTTGTTTTATTTTAAATAGAGCCGTTTATGCTTTAAACTAGTATCTGGATAGCCAGATGACTAGTATTAACTTGTATTCCTTAACACAAAGAACATGCAAACTCAGACATTCAAAACCAAACATACATGTGGCCACATTTTCATTCATACCTGCAGAATAGACAGACATTTTTTAAAACTATGACCCTTTGGAGTCTCCATGTAACAGCAGAATAACAAGAGAAAGAAATCTGAAACATGTTTACTTAAACTTTAAAGTTAGACCTTAAAGTTTTATTATATTTTTTAAACCCTCATGACATGCTTAAGCCTTTAAATTTTTACATCTTAAACTGTTTCCTCAAGTCAAAAAATCATTTATTTAAACTTTTATTTTAAGCAACAATAATTTGAAACCAATTTTCTTAAATGATGGCAAGTATTTGTAACACATTGAACTCAAATGACCAAAACCCATATAAATTTTTACTTTTCCTGTGGAAACAAAAGCATAATTTTCCTAGTATCTTGAACTGGTAATTTAACATTTCTTTATCAAGCAATATCAGTGTTAATGCCCAGATCGCATCCCCAAAGAAGCCACTGGAGACCTCAGGTACAGAATGCAAAAGCAAGGTTTATACAAATGAAGTTTACAAGCCTCGGCAGGGGGGCTAGTTCCAAACCTCTCACACACAGCAGGGAGGTTGGAAGGAGCTTGTGCCTTTCTTTGTGAGGCTAGCACAGACCACATAATTCATCTCCCACCGCCCACATCCCTCTTTTAGGTTCATATCAGTAGTTTTTTATGTTATCTTTATTTCTCGTTTGTTTAGCAACCGTGTTTAGTTTTATGAGCTGTCTCCTGGGTTTGGGGAGTTTGGGGAGTTTGGGATGTTTTATGACCACTTAGTCTCTGTCAGATGGTCACATATCCTAACTCTGTGTTTTCTTAAGTTTCTGTAGTTGATAAAGCCACCTGGAAAAAGGCGTCTAAGTTCTTATCTACATTTAAGAATCCTGGTTTTAGCTTCTCTTTGTCTGTAGGGGATGAAGTGTGTGTGGGGGTTACTGAGGTTTCACAATCAGGACAGAGAAGGGTTAACAAGAGAAATTCCTAGCTGGCAGAAGAGACCTTGAAGTTATCACAGTAAAGGAAGGGAGGGGGAGCAGTGGTCATAAAGTATGTCCTTGGCTGCCAGTGTTCCTGAAAAAAAGTTTTTGTTAACTCCTCTGACTAAAGTCAGATTCTCTGTTCAGTGTTCACACAGTTTTGTCAGTTGCAGGCAGCCATTGTCCTGTCCAGAGCAGGACATGAGAATCTTAGCCCACCTGTACCGAGAGCACGCACCCCCACCCTCGTGAGAGCAGCCAGCTGCCTGCAGTCCTGATAGCAAGAGAGCTAGGGAGGGAGGGAGGTGGCCCTCGCTGTGCCTCTCTCTCCTTCTCCCCAGGAAAATAAGGGAGGTGAGTAGCAGAAACAGATGACATTTACACAGACAATCCAAGTACCGGCACATCAGCATTGAGATGATGATGGCCTCACTCACAGCAAGCAAGCCCCTTGATTGTGGCTCGCACATCCTTCTGGTGGGATAGGCAAAGGTCTAATGGAGAAGAAGGGGACTGTCCCATAGCGTCCGTCACAGTCAAGTCAACAATGAGAACAGTTAACACACTACACACAAGACCAAGGGCACACGAAAGAAAAACTTTGCCCCAACGAGACAACCAACAAAGCTCCAAGAACAATGACAGCCTGATGTGCTCTGTGGAGAGTGACCCTTCAGTCTAAATCACACCAAAAACAATCCAGACTCGAGGATCTCTGTCCTTGATCAAACACACATCAGGGGGCTTTCACATCCCTGTCAGTCAGACATGTACCTTATTTCTTAGAAGAGAAACAGAGTGTAAAGTAACAATGACCACAATAAAACATACAAAAAACCCCCACAAAATGGCTCTTCAATTTCCCGGGACAAAATGCAAAGTGGCACTTCCTCCCACCATGGGGAAAGGTACCCAAAGATGCTCCTCTCCTGAGCACTCCCTGGAGGAGACTCCTAAAATCAAATGGTCACCTCTGAGGTGGCCCCAAATGGCTCGGGACTAGGGGGTCCCTTGCCCAAATCAGGGAATGAGACGTCTCTCTTTCCCTCCCAGGATCACTGTCCGGACACGTCTGTCCCAGTGAGCCTGCAAAGTACAAATCAGTCGACCGGCACAAAACATAATGAGACAAGACAGAGACAGAGACAAGACAGAGAGTGCTCTTACCAGTAGATGTCAATAAACCTCTGGACCCTTGAGGGTCCTGGTGGGGTCTTTTGGTCTTTTGTTCAATGTGATTTGTGGCATCCTTACTCTTACCGTTTTCTGGGACGGACACATCATTTAATAGGTCCTCAGCAAGTGCCAGAATATGTGATACCCTGCTATCCTTTTCTGAATCCTATAAAACATCTCTGATTACTCCATAGAAACTAAAGAATGCATCGGGGACGTTCTCTCCGTCCTTAAGCAAGTTATTGATATCCTTTCCGACTTTATTCCACATCAAAGGGTGGATGCCCGGGCCATTAATAACCAGCCAGGGACATTTTTCTTCCACAAAACAGAAAAACTTAATTAAATCTTTTTTTTCTTTCTTTTTGACTCTTATTCCCCTCTCCCTGAAATCTTCATTTCCTTAATGAAGAGAGCCTCTTTAGAGAGTACTTTACCCATTGATTGTTGGACGGCACTTACCTCAAGGCTGCCCACGGCGCACGAGTGATGCTGTTGGGGCACCTCTACCCTAGTGAGTCTGGCCAGACCCCGTTTTCTCTTTGCCGTCCAATAGTGAGCCGCCGTGCCTCGAGCCCCATGTTCAGGCGCCACTTGGCCCGGTTAAGCAGGCCAGGTTATTCAAGGGTCTCGAGGAGGGACCACCTGTGAATCAATGGGGGGTGAGAGGGAAAGGAGACCAAGCGCGTGACGAAAGACAAAGTCAGTCTGAGTTGCGTCAAGGTCTCGTTTATTGACTGGGTGTTAGAGCTTATAAACAGGGCTTCAGGTAGGGAGGGGGAGCAGGAGGAGTGAGGAGAGGACAAAGAAAATTCCTAGGGGAGGGTCAGCAGGAGGTCGCTTTGGTCCCAGGCCCCTGCAGCTAGCTGATTTAGTACAGGCTCCAAGAAGTTTATTTAATCGTACATTCCTAGGTTAGACTAAGAGCCTCCTATTTACACGAGGCTTGATAAATCGTGGAAGGTTACACAGGTTCAAGACACCGCTGTCCAGAGTTGGTCCCCAACAAGAGTCTATTTGAAAGTCAAAGGAATTTATTCAGGGTTTAACAGACAAAAATAATAATTGAGGTTTTTTTGCAGAATCCAGGAGAGTTGGGTCACGGTTCAGTTCGGTTCTCAGGAGAGCTCTGCGTTGATCCACAGCATCAGCATCCAAGACCATGAGGTATGAAAGAGAGAGCAAGCATTTACTTCTCCCAGGTCTTAAGGGGTCTCTGTCTGGGCCACACCCTGGCAGGGGTAGGTACCTTGCAGTTTCCTACTGCCTCACTCGGGGCGGTGCTTCAGGGTAAAACACAGACAACCACTCCTACCTAAGCCTCATAAAGTCCCTAGAGCTATGCTGACCTCCTTCCCACAGCCCTGTGGCTGAGATATGGTTGAAGATCACTCATGGGAAAAGGTTGTGTAACGAGAGCTAGCTACATTTTAAGTAGAGGGTCAGTTTCCCTAGAGTGGCCGGCTCCTTACAAGCACTGTGTAAGAGAACCAATATTTACATGTCTGCCTTGATGCTGTGTATTTAGCAGTTGCTAAGATATGTTACACTGTGTCCATTGTTGGAGGTTGTGGAATGATGCTGTCCAAATCATTGAGAATCATACAGTTGATGTGTGTTGTATAATCTTTTCATGAAATGAAAACATTGATTAAAAGGGTAACTGAAAAGATCAAGAAAACCAGAGATAAATATGGCAACAACAATAAGGCACAGCAGAGGTACGGCCTTCCCAGACTGGTGTGACACAGTGTTTCACAGATGCAGCTGGTCTTGACTGTGCACTTGGATTTGTCCTTCTATTCTTGTGTGCTGTACCAGTTAGACCATATCCCCCTTACCCAAATAGAGAAGTTTCTGGAGACCTGTGTAGCCAGAGAGTTTTCTCTCCAGGTCCTGCCAAACACCCAAAGTCTGACAGCCCACTTATAAAATAAACACACAGATGCTTATATTATTAAAACTGTTTGGCCTAATCGCTCAGGCTTCTAGCTCTCTAATTCTTGCATCTTAAATTAATCCATTTCTATAAATCTATACCTTGCCACTTGGCTCATGGCTTACTGGTGTCTTCACAGTCTGCTTGTCATGGTGGTGGCTGGCAGTGTCTCCCTCCACCTTCCTGTTCTCTCAATTCTACTCTCTATTAGTCCCACCTATACTTCCTGCCTGGCAACTGGACAATCAGTGTTTTATTTATTGACCAATCAGAGCAATTTGACATACAGACCATCCCACAGACCTGTACAGCCAGGATACCCTTCTCTGCTGAGCTGTCCTAGCAGTTCCAGGCCTGAATCTCCCGAGCAGTCAGAATAATTTCCCTTCCGGTACTGAGCTGTCTCATCGCAGCTCCAGGTATCCAGGATACCTCGCCCTCCAGGGCTGAGCTGTCTCATCACAGCTCCAGCTGTCAGAGCTGTCTTAGCAGCTCAAAGTGTAGCCTGACTTCCAAAGTAGTCAGGATACCCTTCCCAGAGTTGCAAAACTCACATTTTGGTGTGGAAACCCAGGACCAAACCCACAGAGTAGCAACAGTGACTTACAGACACCACTGCAGATGCCTGCAAGTCACCTTGTGGTTCTGGGAATTGAACTCAGGACCTCTTGAGCAGCCTGTGCTGTCATCCTCTGAACCACGTCTTAGCCACCTGATTTTTTTATGCCTACTGGTTGCGTGAAAGAGAAAATATTATACTAGCTAGCATTCTTGAGCACTAGATGAGTAGACATTTCATCCCTTTGATGCCATTACCTAGACATGAATAGCCATGAATGATTTTTCTCCTATTTGGTTTATAGCCATTCTCTGTAAACCCCAAGTGATGCAATTATATATTTCAAGAGACCCTAGACTATTAGAACTAGAGATACATCATGTTTTTAGGGATAGAAATTTGTCTATACTCTAAGTTTGGCAGAAGAATAACATCAAATGAGAAATAGCTGCTCCTGGTTGTAGACCAGCAACTTTGGATATCCAGGGTGGTTGGAGGTGTTCCTGCCTCCTGTAGTATACTGAGATCTATTCCAAGACTCTGTGTTGATGGGATACTGTCTCCTGTGCAGAAAAAAGATGATAGTGGTGGTCAGAGGAGCAAGAATATTGTTGAAGAGGGCAGAGTGAGGTGAACTGGATATCTCTTGTCACTAAATGAAGCTTCGAATACTGGCAATGGGTTACATTTAGTCAATTTGTTGGCCAAATGGGTCCAGTGGGACCCAAGACAAATCAAGGTATTGTAAGGCTATTGGTTGCTCTCCAAACTGATAGGACGGTGCTATTCTTGAAGATGACACCAACACGACTCATTGAACATGGATCAGTCAAGCTTATGTCTCCTCAGATCCCTCATCACATATGGACTAGATTTCCTGGCACTGGAAGTTACCCTGCTCACTATCAAAGAGAAAAGTAAACACCAACCCAGCTACAATGGTGACCGCATCCAAGATATGCTGGTGCTGTAGTGGAACAAAGCTTTTGGGAGAAACCAACCAATATCTGACTTGATTAAGGCCCACTCCATGAGATGGAACTCATACCCAGGACTGCATGGGTGGACAAGTCCTGAGAACTGATAGGCTAGGGCCCATGGGGAAAACAAATACTACTGTTCTGCAAAAGGGGCATAGCAATAAAATGACTCCTAACAACATTCTGCTGTACTCATAGACAATACCTTTGTCAGCCCTCATCAGAGCAACTTCCTCCTTCAGCAGATGGGAACAAATACAGAGACTTTCAGCTAGAGCATATGCAGAGAGGAAGAGATCTTGAACACTCAACCCTAAACAGGACATATGCACTTAAATTCCTTCCCTCAGGACTTAGGGAACCCTGTGGAAGAGGAGGTGAAAAGAATGTCACAGAATACTGCTGATGGCAGGACCATGGTCCATCTACTGAGGTGAAGCACAGGTGTGGAGTGGAACCAGACTAACCATGAGAAAAGCTGCACTGCATGTGTTGTACAGGGTATAGCTGGAGAGGGAGGAATGCCCCATCCATTTGGATTCCAGAAGATCACATGAGTACCAGATGCTGGACATTGGGCTGTAGGATTTGAATTAATAAGATGGATTTTGGTATTCTTCCCATCTGAAAATTTCTGTGCTCCAGCTCTTCTCTTGTGGAATAAGAAAATATCTATTTTTTTTAATTTTGTTTACCAGATCCAACTAATAGACTTTTGTTTTGTTTGTTTTTTAGAGATCTTGGACTTTTGAAGTGTTGTAATTTTTAAAGATTGTGGGATTTTAAAAAAACTACACCGTGTTTTATATTATGATATTAACATAAGAATTTGGGGAACAAGAAATAAATGGTTATGGTGTTCAGATGATGTGTCTGTGTGTCATGCTGACAAGGAATAGAAGTCCTAGTTAACTTTATCTGTCCACTTAAAACAACATAACAACAATACAAATGAGAATCTTAATATAGAATCTGCATGGATCAGAAGGCACATTAATCATAGAGAAATTTTCTCTCATGGTTTTATATAATTATACTTGATAAACATTTTCTGTATTACAATTAAGTTTACAACATGTGTAATTTGTATTTGATAATAACATTTATGGCCTGACCACTTAGGGTTGGATAACCTATGACGGGATTTGTTCCTAGGAAAGGTTAATTTTCTCACCTAGATTTTTGAAATATTCTGGGTGCCACTTCCCTGTCATATATAAAAGAAACTACCTAGGAAATAAGATTAAGTTTAAAATTATTGTTGAACCTTATTTCGTGTTATTATGTAAAATATTGTTCTTTAAAGCAAAATTAGTGTAACTCAAAGAGGTTGTTGTCTTCATGGCCTATGTCCATCCATTATCAAGGGTAAACTTCAGAAGTTAATCCATTTATTTAAATTTAAACATTAGCATTAAATTAAGGTTAATAATTAATATGAAGTTAATTGTAGTCCATCAGAAGTTGTCGTAGAATAACATGATACATGAAAATGAGCAAGGCAGAGGAAAGTTTTATACTTTCAAACGTTTGTTAATATATCAATCCAGATAATTTATTGCAATGATTGTTTGTTGTTATTGCATATCAAACAAGTTGGCTTTTTTGCTGTGGTGAGACTTACTGACTGAGGGGAAAATACAACCAGTATTTTCATTTCTTTAAAGAAAAATTTATTGTCCATATAATGGCATATTATAGATTGTGGAAACTGTACATGAATTACTTCCAACAGTTTTTGAACAAATTGTTGGCACAGAGGAGGGCTATTTAACATTCCTTTTGGGAGAATCTTCTATTGATATCTCATAAAAGGCTGAGAATTATTGTAAGTACATACCATAAAGGCAAACTTTTCTCTATCCTTTTCTTATAGACGTGTAGTGAAGAAACAGTCTTTTAAGTCAACAGTTAAGAGGCCATTCTTTTTTTATTTTATAATTTAATTTAATTTACATATCAGCCCCGGATTCCATTGTCCTCCCTGTCCCCCCCCATTCCCCTCAGCCCACTTCACATTCCCATCTCAACCAGGGAAAGGACTCCCCTGGTGATTCAGCTTAGCCTGGTAGATTCAATTAATGCAGGTCCAGTCTCCTCCTCCCTTCACCCAAGCTGAGCAAAGTGTTCCAGCATAGGCCCAAGGTTCCAAAGAGCCATCTTATGGACTAAGGACAGGTCCCGGTCCCACTGCCTGGGAGCCTTTCAAACAGTTCAAGTTAATCTACTGTCTCACTTATCCAGAGGGCATGAACCAGTTGGGGGCTCCTCAGTTATTGGTTCATAGTTCATGTGCAGCCACTAGTTTGGCTATTTGTCCATGTTCTTTTTCCAGTCATGGTCTCAACAATTCTTGCTCATACAATCCCTACTCTCTCTCGCCAATTGAACTCCAGGAGCTCCACCTGGAGTCTGGCCGTGGATCTCTGCATTGGCTTCCATCACACATGGAATGAGAGTTCTCCCATGACAGTTAGAGTGACTGGCCAACCAATCACCAGAGTTGGTCAATTTGGGCTTTGTCTCGACCATTGCCAGTAGTCTATTGTGGAGGTATCTTTGTGGATTTCTGGGGACCTCTCTAGCACTTTGCTTCTTCCTATTCCCATGGAGTCTTCATTAATCATGGTCTTTTTTTTTGTTCTCCCTCTCTGTTCTTGACCCAGCTGGGATCTCCCGCTCCCCTAAGCTCTCTTTCCCCTGACCCTTGCCATTCATTAACCCCCCCCACACACACACCAGATGGCTCATATAGATCTCATCCATTTCTCTGTCATTGGGCAATCCCTGTGTCTTTCTTAGGGTCCTCTTTTCTAGGTAGACTCTCTGGAGTTGTGAGTAGCAGTCTAGTCATCCTTTGTTTTACATCTATTATCAACCTATGAGAGAGTACATACCATGTTTGTCTTTCTGAGTCTGGGTTACCTCACTCAGGATGTAATTTTCTAGATCCATCCATTTGCCCGCAAACCTCATATCATTGTTTTTCTCTGCTGAGTAGTATTCCATTGTGTATATGTACCACATTTTATTTATCCATTCTTCAGTTGAAGGGCATCTAGGTTGTTTCCAGGTTTTGGCTGGAAACACACAATGCTGCTATGAACATAGCTGAGCATGTGCCCTTGTGATATGATTGAGCATTCCTTGGGAATATGGCCAAGAGTGGTATAGCTGGGTCTTGGAGGAGATTGATTCCCAATTTTCTAAGAAAGCACCATATTGATTTCCAAAGTGGCTGTACAAGCTTGCATTCCCACCAACAGTGGAGGAGAGTTCCCCTTGCTCCACATCCTCTTCAGCATAAGCTGTCTTATGGTGAATGATAGATAGATAATGGATGGATGGATGGATGGATGGATGGACGGATAGATAGATAGATAGATAGATAGATAGATAGATAGATAGATAGATAGATAGATAATGGATAGATAGATGAATAGGTACATAGAATTACAGGACAATTATGCTGATGAACATATACACATAAATTCTCAATAAAATACTTGCAAATCAAGTTCAGGTTCACATCAAAGAATAATCACCCACCATGATCAAGTGGTCTTCACCCCAGTCCTGTAAGGATAGTTCCACATACATAAAACACACTATTTATTCCACCACATAAAAGGAATAAAAGACAGAAACTACATGACCGTCAGAGTATAAAAGAAAAAGGACCTTTGTAGAAGTCCAACTCCCTCTCTGTTCTTGATCCAGCTGGGATCTCCCCCTCCCCAAAGTTCTCTTTCCCTCAACGCTCACCCTTTATTACCCCCACTCATGTCCAGGCTGTTCATGTAGATCTCATCCATTTCTCCGTCATTGGGTGATCCCCGTGTCTTTCTTGGGGTCCTGTTTTCCAGGTAGCCACAAGGAATAGGAGACCATGGTAAATGAAGACCACATGAGAACAGGAAGAAGCAAAGTGCTAGAGAGGCCCACAGAAATCCACAAAGATACCCTGTGGGGCGTTTACCCACCACCCCCACAGTTCCCCAGAGTTTTCTTGAGTGCGAGCAGCAGGAAATATTAGATAGAAGGATTTATAGTGGAGAATCTTGTGGAGATAAACAGATAGAAAATAAAGGATAGCCTCGAGAGGGCCTGGAACCTATTTCAACGGGCCCCGACTGTCTTTGGCCCAGGGTTTTTATAGAGATGCCAAGGGGGTGGAGCAAAAGACCTCCTCCCCCAGCACAGCCAAGTGAGGACCATCTCAGACACCTGCACTCAGGCCCATGGTCCTGATCATCCTCTATTTGGACCTGCTGGGTAAAGCCATGAGGAACCCAAGAATGGGCTCCCATAGGTCCCCCCTTCTTATTATATAAAAAAATAACTATTAATGGCTTACAGCAATCTCCATAGCTGTTACACCTCCCAGTATGGGAGTAGAGGATGATATAGATGGCATTTGTCTTTTGAATTAGGTCCAAGGTGACTACAGCAGTCTTAGCTGCCTCAAGCCCTTTCTAAACCAAAAACTCTTAAGGCAACTACAAACTTAAAGAATCCCTTAGCTTCATCATTACCATTAACAGGTTAACATAAATATTGCTATACATAGTCACAGTTCTCTCAATCTTACAACTCAAAGCAAACTCTTAACAGAACCATTTAAATTAGCATATATGGTGCTATATATAGTTAACAATTTTCTCCGTCTTACAACTTTAACTTAGTCATTTGAATTTTCTTGTTAACAGAACATAGGAAAAATTTCAATGTATTCACATCAAACTTAAACATTTCCTTAACTCCACAAAACCAGGGTGCATTAATATCAATAGGTTTCTGCGAACATAATTCAGTCCCATAACTCCTCCTTTTCTTTATAATTTTATTATTATTATTATTTATTTTACAATACTATTCAGTTCTACATAATAGCCACAGATTCCCTTGTTCTCTCCCTTCCTGCCCCCTCCCATTCCCCCCAGCACATCCCCCATTCCCACCTCCTCCAGATCAAGGTCTCCCCTGAGGACTGGGATCGACCTGATAGACTCAGTCCAGGCAGGTCCAGTCCCTTCCTCCCAGATTGAGCCAAGCGTCCCTGCATAAGTCCCAGGTTTCAAACAGCTAACTCATGCAACGAGCCCAGGACCTGGTACCACTGCCTAGATGCCTCCCAAACAGATCAAGTCAGTCAACTGTCTCACCTATTCAGAGGGCCTGATCCAGTTGGGGGCCCCTCAGCCTTTGGTTCATAGTTCATGTGTTTCCATTCTTTTGGTTATTTGTCCCTGTGCCTTATCCAAACTTGGTTTCAACAATTCTCGCTCATATAAACCCTCCTCTTTCTCGCTAATTAAACTCCCAGCGTTCCACCCGGGGCCTAGCCGTGGATGTCTGCATCCAGATTCCTCAGTCCTTGGATGGGGTTTATGGCACAACTATTAGGGTGATTGGCCATCCCATCACCAGAGTAGGTCAGTCCTGGCTGTCTCTCGACCATTGCCAGCAGTCTTTTGTGGGGTTTTCTTTGTGGATTTCTGTGGGCCTCTTTAGCTCTTTGTTTCTTCCTTTTCTCATGTGGTCTTCATTTACTATGGTCTCCTATTCCTTGTTCTCCCTCTCTTTTCTTGATCCAGCTAGGATCTCCCGCTCTCTTTCCCTCGACCCTCGCCCTTCATTGCTCCTACTCATGTCCAGGCTGTTCATGTAGATCTCATCCATTTCTCTGTGTCTTTCTTGGGATCCCGTTTTCCAGGTAGCCTCACTGGTGATGTGAGTAGCAGTCCAGTCATCCTTGTTCCACATCTAGCATCTTCCTATGAGTGAGTACATACCATATTTCTCTTTCTGAGTCTGGGTTACCTCACTCAGGATGATTTTTTTCTAGATCCATCCATTTGCCTGCAAACCTCATGATGTCATTGTTTTTCTCTGCTGAGTAGTATTCCATTGTGTATATGTGCCACAATTTATTTATCCATTCTTCAGTTGAAGGGCATCTAGGTTGTTTCCAGGTTTTGGCTATTACAAACAATACTGATATGAACATAGCTGAGCAAGTGCTCTTGTGGTATGATTGAACATTTCTTGGGTATATGCCCAGGAGTGGTATAGCTGGATCTTGGGGGAGATTGATTCCCAATTTTCTAAGAAAGTGCCATATTGATTTCCAAAGTGGTTGTACAAGCTTGCATTCCCACCAGCAGTGGAGGAGAGTTCCCCTAGTTCCATATCCTCTCCAGCATAAAGTGTCTTCAGTGTTTTTGATGTTAGCCATTCTGACAGGCCTAAGGTGGTTCTTTATAATTTTTTAAACAAAAACTCAAACCTAGTTAGAGGAACCCAAACTTATACAATTCCTACAAACCCATATTGAAAAGCAATATTTTCAATCTAACCATTAACACTTTGAAAACTTTTAGCAAAACATCCAAAAGCAGTTTCTTAATGAAATTCTTTACACACTTTAAAAGTAGTCTCAGTATACCCCATTTGCATTTCTTACTAACAAAGCATGACATTAATCCACTCAAACAACAATTTAAATTAAATAGACTAAGGAATATTAACTCTCCCTTTTCTTTATAATTTTAAGCAAAATCTCAAGCCTAGTTAGAAAACCCAAACTTTTCTGTTTAAACAGTTCCATTTGTAACACAAAACCAGTTCCATAAGTAATTCCATTTTCACATAAACAGTTCCACAA
Source organism: Peromyscus maniculatus bairdii (assembly GCF_049852395.1). Taxonomy (NCBI): domain Eukaryota; kingdom Metazoa; phylum Chordata; class Mammalia; order Rodentia; family Cricetidae; genus Peromyscus; species Peromyscus maniculatus. The sequence goes on along the minus strand of NC_134860.1, from coordinate 41,441,421 downwards.
AACAATTCATAAATCACCAGTTAATAAAGCATATATGCATACACAAAATTGCATCTTGAGTCAAGGTAGAAACAATTTCTTCATTTAAACAGTTCTATTTTTAACCCAATTCCAGAAAACAGTTCCTAGGTCATTACTATAAGTGAGCTCAAAATTGTCCCATTGCAATGAAATCTCTATTGTTCTTTTCATTTCTTAAGTCCCCAAATTCAAATGATAAATTCTGGTACTAGCCTTCCAAATATGAAGAAATTCATAACCAAAATCTTTGTAGTTTTATCTCATTTTATGTTCACAAAGTTCAAACAAGAAATAAATTCTGGTATCAGGCTTTCACTTCGAAATATGAAGAGATGTTTTTCAACCAAAACTTTTTTCAGTTAACAATTTTTGTTCAAACAAGCGTCTCTGCAACTTTTGTTCTCACAGACAGACCTTTTTAGTATAGCAATATTTTAAACTGCACCTTTTTGCTGTTAGCTCAGATTTTTCTGTGTTGTGTCGATTTTCCACAGATCTTAGCTGCGGATGCCTTGTGCTGGTTCTGGCGTCCACCATTTTTAGCTTCTTGGCGGTTTCTGGAGCTTTTGAAACCATTCAGACTGCCTACTTTGCAGTCTACTAGGACACTGTCTCCTGTGTCTCAGGTATTTTCACCATATACATTAATAGACTTACACTTAACATTTACACTTTTTCACAAACTCACATATAACATTTTTTGCTTTGCAAAGCATTTAGAATCATATTCAACATTTACACATTTTTACAAACTCACATACAACATATTAACATCTACTTATTTATACTTTAAGGAAACTATAGAACTACTTCAGCAAATATATTTCTTATTACTTCTTATACACAACTAGTATCTTTACTTCTTACAAGCTTATTACTACATGTCTTAAGACTACCTTAGCTACTTCTTGCAAGCTTATATCTTAAAAGAATTCTATAGATCTATTTTACAAACTTATATAGGCTACCATTAGCATATATCTAACTTAGCAAACACCTAAAGATTTCTTAACACAGATCTAACAAGACAGAATTTTTACAAACTCACATATCTTATTTTCGTCTTTCTACTTCTTACTCTTAATTATTATCACCATCTCTATTAGAAAGATTCTCTTAACTAGACAGGAAGTATGTACATCATTTCTAAAGTTTAGAGTTTATAGTCAGCTTTGTTATAAAGCACTGGGATTTAGTGAGTGTTGTCATTATAGAGTTGTGATACTTCTTGCTAGGGGACTGTAACATTCTCAGGACAAAGCCACACCCCAAAGTTGCCGAGTTCTCTCAGCCTTTCTGTAACCAGCAGAGATGCACTGTCAGCGGTAGACGGTTTTTAACTAGAGGCTGTCCCTTCACCCAAATTCATAGTAGCTCCCCTAAGTGTTTCAATTCAGACAAACGTTTCTATTACTGCAATATTTTTGGTTCATTCTACCGAAAAACTTCACTTCACGCTGAGGGTGAAATTACCCTATTTAGCTGCTGTAAAGCTCTTCGTCAAATACTGCACAGCTATTAGGTGATATAAAGTATTTTTCTAAAGGAGCTAGTAAAGCCAAAAGTGGCACCGCTCTGAACTCTATTTCCTCACTGTTTGCATTAACCAGTGACAAAACCTCAGAAACACAAATCGATCCACTTTCATTCTTGTTCCTTTATAGGAACCTCATTGCAGCTGACTTTCCTTGGTTCCACGCTCCTTACTAGACTCTCCGGTAACCACTGAGCTTCATTCAAACACAAACATGTCCTCAACCCCCTATTAACACAGGATTGGGACCCTTCCATTATCCCGAGCAGGGATCTTTCCATTTCGCATTATCCACAGCTAAAGGACCAGGAAGATTGGAGTGAGCTCTAAAATGGTCCACAAAGCATGGCAGCTTTCTTTGATAGAAAAGAAAGCTTTACTCCTGGATAGTTCTGTTCTGCCCTGGCAGGGCTCTTTCCCCAGACAATGTTCTGACTCAGCAGCATGACTGCTTCAGACACAGTTCAGCTTTACTGTTTTCCCAGAAAGGTCCTTACTCTGACAGGAAAGCTTTTTCTCAGATTTCTTTTTGCAGCTGTGGACCTATCAACCTGGGACTTTTAGGAAAGTGGACAACTGTGCCATTCCCACCGGTTTTAGCTTTGTTTGTTCATTAGCAATCTTCCCCTGGGTCTTGCACCTCCCTGCCTCAGTTCTGTGCTCCAGGAAGTTCACAACTGCAGGAACCCTAGTATCCCCGAAATGCACCCCAACTCAGAGACACTGGCCAGTCGCCTCTGGGTTTTTGGTCACAAGTGAGGATACAATGCTAACAGTTTGCATTGCTTCAGGGGATCTTTGCATTAGGTCAATTAGAAGCACCTTTTCATTCTGAAACTCACTCAAACAAAACCTTGGATGCCTCAGCTCAGTTGTAACTGAAAAGCTTGGTTTTTCTGCTTTTCTCAGGCAAAGTTTCCTGCCTCTATAAAGTTTGGGGCTCTCTGTAGCTCTTCACCCTTACTCTCCTCAAGCGTTTCTCTCAGGGTACTCTGACCCACTGTCTTTTACTAGCTTGAAGAGACAGAGCTTAGAAGGGGTTTTTAGAAACTTGTTGCTGCCTCCTGCATTGCAGGGAGGATTGTTAAAGCTTGAGAGAACTTAGAGAGGTTTTGCTGTCTTAAGAGGTTTGTTGTTTTCCCTTAGAGCTAATCACAGGTGGTCCCCATACTAATATCTTCAGGTGATTCTAATTTTTGTCCTTCAGAGAGAGTTCTGATAGGCTTTAGTTTTTAAATTTGAGAGCTTTTGAGAAAGATTAAGGCTTTTTAGAGAGATTCCTCCCCCCCCCCAAATTTTCCAAGAAAAGCTTTTAGTTTAAGAGAAAGATTTCCCCCCAGGAGAGAGACCAACTTTTCCCAAAACTTCTGAACTTTAAACTTTTTGGCTTTTTACACCCCCATTTTTGCCTCAGGGAGAAAACACTTTCTCCTGCCGCTTGGACTTAGCATTTCAGCTGTCCCCTGGTCAAAAGCTTCCATAGGAAACTTTTTCTTCCCCATAAGCTCAGAGAAGAGCTTTTTTACTACCCGTAAAGCCCAAAGAAAGATTTTTTTTCCTCAGTTTGCGTTTATAGCTCTCAAAGTGAGAAAATTGAAGAGTTTTTCTGTCTAGGTGTCTTATTTATTTTTTCCTACACAATCTTACACTTCTAAGTTTTTCCTAAACTATATTACTACCTTATACCTTATACTTATTTTTCACAGATAGAAATTGAGAAAGGGATAGAAGATAGAAAATTTTGACAGAAGAGAATTTCGCTGCAGCATTGGACATCCTTCCAGTCCACTTTCCTTTTCTCTCGAGGATAAAACCCCTGCCTCCCAAAAATATATATAAAAAATATATTTTTCCCATAACACTGGCATGCCTTTCCACTGGCAGGGCTGACAGCACTTTCACCAAAAACTCTGTAATAAAACTATTATTTTCCTTTATCTTTAGTCCCTATTACTTTGTCTTTAGTCCCTGTTCATTTGTCTTTAGTCCCCCCTTTTTTTTGTTCCCTCTTTTTTTCTTTAGTCCCTGTTCATGGCGCCATTCTGTGGGGCGTATACCCACCACCCCCACAGTTCCCCAGAGTTTTCTTGAGTGCGAGCAGCAGGAAATATTAGATAGAAGGATTTATAGTGGAGAATCTTGTGGAGATAAACAGATAGAAAATAAAGGATAGCCTCGAGAGGGCCTGGAACCTATTCCAAAGGGCCCTGACTGTCTCTGGCCCAAGGTTTTTATAGAGATGCCAAGGGGGTGGAGCAAAAGACCTCCTCCCCCAGCACAGCCAAGTGCAGACCATCTCAGACACCTGTACTCAGGCCCATGGTCCTGATCATCCTCTATTTGGACCTGCTGGGTAAAGCCACAAGGAACCCAAGAACGGGCTCCCACAATACCCCCATAGTTGACTGCTGGCAATCTTCGAGACACTGCCTGAACTGACCTACTCTGGTGATGGGATGGCCAAACACCCTAATTGTTGTGCTAGGAACCCCATCCAATGTCTGAGGGATCTGAATGCAGAGATCCACGGCTAGACCCTGGATGGAGCTCCTGGAGTCCAATTAGCAAGAAAGAGGAGGGTTTATATGAGCGAGAACTGTTGAGACCAAGGTTGGATAAAGCACAGGGACAAATAGCCAAATGAATGGAAACACATGAACTATGAACCAAAGGCTGAGGGGCCCGCAACTGGATCAGGCCCTCTGAGTGGGTAAGACAGTTGATTGGGTTGATCTGTTTGGGAGGCATCCAGGCTGTGGGACTGGGTCCTGTGCTCATTGCATGAGCTGGCTGTTTGAAACCTGGGACTTATGCAGGGTCGCTTGGCTCGGCCTGGGAGGAGGGGACTGGACCTGCCTGGACTGAGTCTACCAGGTTGATCTCAGTCCTGGGGGAGACTTTGCCCTGGAGGAGGTGGGAATGGGGGGTTGGGCTGGGAGGAAGGGGAGGGAGGGGGGTGAGAATAAGGGAATCCGTGGCTGATATGTATAACTAAATTGTATTGTAAAATAAAATAAAAATAATAATAATAAAAAAGTCCAACCTCCATTCATGATGAATGTCCTGGAGAATCTAGGAATATAGAGGATATATTTCAACATAACAAAGTCATTGTACAACAAGCCCATGGCAGCATCATGCTGAATAGAAAAAAAAACAAAAAATTTTTCGAAAAATTCAGGAACAAGAAATGGTTATTCTCTCTTTCCACTCCTATTCAATATAGTACTTGAGCTCTTAGCTAGAGCAATAAGACAACTGAGGTAGATAAAGAGGATACCAATGGAAAAGGGTGAATTCAAAATGTCCTTATTGCAGATGATATGATTCTAAACAAATAAAACTAACAATTTATTAGAAGTCCCATAATCTGATGAATACATTCATAAAATTGGAGAATGCAAAATTAACACAGAATAGTCAGTGGCCTTCCTGTATACCAGTGACAAACAAACTGAGAAAAAAATCAGGGAAACAATTCCACTTACAATAGGCTTCAAACATATTAGACATTTGGATTAGCATACTTTTAAAGCACACTATTTTTTTTTGGGTGCAGTGAACTTTATTGATGGTTTTCAAGAGAGTAGGGTTCCCTAAGCCCCTCCTGTTGTTCTGGGGGTCTGGGATGGAAACTGTGAGGGAGATGCTCAGTATCGGGGGAGAGGGGGCTGAGATGGGACAGGAACTGTTCAGCAGCCGAGGGTCTCTCTTGCTGTCCTTGCTGGGGTGGGTGGTGGTCCAGGCGGGCCTCTTACTCCTTGGAGGCCATGTAGGCCATGAGGTCCACCACCCTGTTGCTGTAGCCAAATTCATTGTTGTACCAGGAAATGAGCTTCACAAATTGTCATTGAGAGCAATGCCAGCCCCAGCATCAAAGGTGGAAGAGTGGGGGTCACTGTTGAAGTCGCAGGAGACAACCTGGTCCTCAGTGTAGCCCAGGATGTCCTTTAGTGGGCCCTCGGACACCTGCTTCACCACCTTCTTGATGTCATCATACGTGGCAGGTTTCTGCAGGCGGCATGTCAGATCCACGACGACGGACACATTGCGGGTAGGGACACGGAAGGCCATGCCCGTGAGCTTCCCGTTCAGCTCTGGGATGACCTTGCCCAAAGCCTTGGCGGCACCGGTGGATGCAGGGATGATGTTCTGGGCAGCCCCACGGCCATCACGCCACAGCTTCTCAGAGGGGCCATCCACGGTCTTCTGGGTGGCAGTGATGGCGTGGACTGTGGTCATGAGTCCTTCCACAATGCCAAAGTTGTCATGGATGACCTTGGCCAGGGGGGCTAAGCAGTTGGTGGTGCAGGAAGCATTGCTGATAATCTTGAGTGAATTGTTGTACTTCTCATGGTTGACACCCATCACAAACATGGGGGCGTCAGCAGAAGGGGTGGAGTTGATGATACTTTTGGCCCCACCCTTCAAGTGGGCCCCAGCCTTCTCCATGGTGGTGAAGACACCAGTGGACTCCACAACATACTCGGCACCATCGTCACCCCATTTGATGTTGGTGGGATCTTGCTCCTGGAAGATGGTGATGGCCTTCCCATTGATGACCAGCTTCCCGTTCTCAGCCGTTGAACTTGCCATGGGTAGAGTCATACTGGAACATGTAGACCATGTAGTTGAGGTCAATGAAGGGATCATTGATGGCAACAATATCAACTTTGCCAGACTGGAAGGCAGCCCTGGCAACCAGGCGTCCAATTCGGCCAAATCCGTTCACTCTGACCTTCACCATTGTGTCTCAGGAACAAGGCTGGCACTGCACAGAAAGATACGGCTGTCTCTGGAACAGGGAGGAGCAGAGCACTTTAATAAAAAGAGGTATGAATTACCCAAGAGAAATCTAAATACATTCAAGACCCTTAAAGCTGATGTTCTGAGAGAACTTCAAGACTTAAATGAATGGGGGTTTTTAAAACTTGGTGGATAAATAGGTAATAGAAAAGGTCAATTTTGCTAAATTGATAATACTAATTCAATAAATCTTGAATTAGAAAATGTGAGTACAATAAATCACCATTTTCTTTGGAACTTCATAATCTAACAATAACTGCACTATTAAGGGGCAAAGGATAATTTATAAAGCAGAACGGGCAGGAACATCCAGAGGTACTTTTTAAGAGGGAAAAGTAGTGGAGCATGCCATATTAGAGAGAAATACATCATATGAAAATAAAAAATAAAAATACTTTAACAGATTTATGTAAGCAGTGGGTGAGATTGGTAGACTGGATATTGCAACAGATGCAGTGTCCCCAAACTGTGTAATTGGTGAAAAAAGAGTTTAGAGGCCGTAATGAAAAGGATGGGTTATCAGAGCATGCTCTGAGAATATGTCAAATGTTCTAGTTAGCTTTCTGAAGCTCTAATAAAAATCCAAAAGCCAATCTGGGAAAGTAAGGTTTATTCACCTCACAAGTTACAGTCCATTATCAAGGGAAGCCAAGGCAAGATCCCAAGTCAGGGGCTTGAAACCACAGAGGAATGCTGCTCACTGTTCTGCTCAGCTACCCTTCCTCTATGGCGCAGGCTCATATGCCTGGGGATGCCATTACCCACAGAGGACTGAGCCCTCCTCCATCAATTAGCAATCAAGAAAATGCCAAAGGAGCATACCTACAAGCTAGTCTGAGGAAGTCAAATCCTCACTACGTGTTAAGTAGACAGCCAAGATTAGCCATCACAACAAGCCCTAAAGGGGAAAACATTAATCTCAGGTTACTGCAAAGAACATTCACCCTCTATGAATAGAATTCTATGTCCAACGTGAAGTTTCAAATGTATGAAGAATAATTTCAAAGAATTTATGTTGGAAAATGTAACTCACTTTAAAATGAGTGACAATCACACAAACCACAAAGGAAAAGTTGGTAAATTTGACTACTGAAGCCCTGTCTGGAGGCTGCAGGGTGGACATGGGGAGTAGCTGATGGCTGACAACACTTTTGGCCATCCTTGCAGTGTTTCGTTGGAGGAGTTTCCATCAAAAGTCCTGCCCCTTATAAGCTTATGTTCTAAAGAAATGGATGAGCCCATTCTGCTTGATGATTTGGGGAAGGCTGTATCCCATTTTCAGAGCCATAGTTTTTGAAAACTTCTAAAGCAGCACCAGGCACAAACCCAGTATTCTTGGTGGCACACACTGTAGTGCCCATGCTCATTATGCTTGTGTCAGTGGTGAGCTCTGTAACATGATTTAACTCTGGGGTATGATTTGTTTCCTGTTGCTGCTGTCTCCAAATCCTGCCTCTTTGACCACCAGAGCAAGATCAAATCTTTTTTTTTTCATTTTAAAACCTACAATTTCTTTTTATTTATTTATTTTATTTTATTTTATTTTATTTTATTTTACAATACCATTCAGTTCTACATATCAGCCACGGGTTCCCCTATTCTCCCCCCTCCCACCCCCTCCCATTACCCCAGCCCACCCCTCAGTCCCACCTCCTCCAGGGCAAATTCTCCCCCGAGGACTGCAAGCAAGATCAAATCTTAATAAATCGTTCTTGCTTAGAAAACAATAGGCTACTACCTGTTGTTTATCATGAAGACCCGACAGATGTCTTCCCAAGGTTTCCCTTTCTTCAGTAGGAGATTTTTCCTTTCCCAGAATGCATGGAGTGAGCAAGATGTGGCCTGTAGCAGTTCAAGTCCAAATTCACAGGCTCCTTCTGACTCCCCATTCTTTCTGACAGGTCCAGTGTGTTTGCTTTCTTCCTATTTCTTTAAGAAAGGAGTACCCATTTTCTGCCTCTTGGACACTTTTCCAAAACAGTTCGTACCAGACATAGCATAATTATTTGATTCCAAATCTTCAATTATAGAGATAGACCGGATTCTTTTGTAACTGGCTTTCTAGTTGATCCCTCCTACCCAAGAAACCAGACTAGTATTTCATCCTATTTTAGTCATCCATGGTCATGAAAAGGCCACTGAACATCTTCATAACATGAGAACTACAGGTGATCCAGATGTGATGTTGGATCATCTTCACTCCTTCCTTTCACTCTCTAAGTCATTTGCTCATGAGTATCAATGAAGAGGAGAATACGACTGTGTTGGCTATTCTTGGTTGTCAATGTGCCTACATCTAAGGTCAACTGACACCCAGAAAATAGAGGGCACAGATGTGGGCCATTTTTGCTTCATTTGAAGTAGGAAGATCTATTTATAGTCTAGATCTTAGAGGTAGGAAGTCACAACTTTAATTCAGATCTTTAATCAATATGTAATCTGGACTATGCTTTCTGTTCGAAGCATATGGAAGGACCCAGAAGAAGGAAGCTTTTCCTCTTGTGCTTCCTCCACCTTGTTAGCACATCCATTCCTTCACAGGCATAAGAGCATCCATTTTGAGATTATAGCATAGACTGCAGACAGCTGAGACATCCAGACTTGTAGACTGAGCAACTACTGGATTCTTGGCCTTTCCATTCATAGCCAACCATTGTTGTATTAGCCAGGGTACAGCTTGTAAGTCATTATAACAAATCCCTTTTCAATACATAGAAAGATTCATTTTATAATTCTGTTGTGCTACAGAGCCCTGACTAATTACCAGGCATATAGAGAGGACATTCTAGAACAGTTTGTGTGTCATAGGAGTCTCAGGTCACTTACAAATTTCCAATGGCCACCTTCCCTTAACCTTACCCTTCTCTAGGTGCTTTTTTACATCAGGGGACTCAATTCTCCTCCTCTACATCATCCTGACCAATTCTTGGCATGCTTTATTTCTCATATTATTGAGTATGGATATTAGAATGGTATTGGAGCCTATTTCCAGGTTTCTTAGTGGCTTTACCCAGCAGGTCTGCATAGAGAGGATGATTGGACCACAGGCCTGAGTGTAGGTGCCTGAGATGGTCTGCACTTGGCTGTGCTGGGGGGAGATCTTTTGCTTCACCCCTTGGTGTTCCTTTAAATACCCTAGGGCTGAGACAGCCAGGCCCTCTGGAGGTTATCCTGTATTTTCTTTCTGTTTCTCCGTCGTCTATACTTCTAAGTAATATTTCCTACTTCTCCTACTCAAGAGTATTCTGGGGAAATGTGGGGGTAGTATGTAGCCTCCCCATAAGATGGGAAGGGCCAACTATTGTCAGTGTTTATAAATGAGCTTTCAACTCCTTATGGGTGAAGTAGTGAAAAGATTCTAATGAAGCAGAGAGATATTTCTAGCTTTGAAAGGAGGAGGAGCTAAATAGCTTTCCCTGTGTCACAGAAGAGATTCCTGGAAAGGAAACCTCAGCTTCTGGTCAGTTCATGAAGAATTTGCAAGCAAGCAATGGCTGTGCCTAATGACATCAGCAGTCCCTTCTCTGGAATTCTACTGTATCATGGAGAGCTCTTGGAATCCCCTGTGATGTCACTAGTATTGTAGCAACACCACGTGAGCTTAGGACATTAGTTCAGTGCTGTAAGGTTCACCTACAGAGATGTGGTCAAGACTGAGGCGTCTAGTTGAGAGAGAGAATACACAGCGTGGAGAGACCAGAGCGAGGAAGAAAGAAGCAGGCCGTAGGTCTCACTGGAAAACATTTTTTTTTTTGGTTTTTCGAGACAGGGTTTCTTTGTATAGCTTTGTGCCTTTCCTGGATCTCGCATTGTAGACCAGGCTGGCCTTGAACTCACAGAGATCCTCCTGCCTCTGCCTCCCGAGTGCTGGGATTAAAGGCGTGCGCCACCACCGCCCGGCGAGACCAGAGCAAGGAAGAAAGAAGCAGGCCCTAGGTCTCACTTGAAAACATGGAGAAATCTCTGGTGCTGGGGAAGACGCAGTGAGTTCAGAGGAGGGTCTGGGCAGCTTTCTGGATGTGATGGGCTTGAGCTTTCCAGAGCTAGGGCTCAAGAGCTGGGAACTTCTGGGAAGGAATAGGCCTATCCTGCTCTGGGTTCCTAAAGAGCAGACCCAGATCAAGGATCCATGATGGTTAGTTTAACAGATTCAGGAATTGACAAGCCTTTAGCTGTGTTGGTGGGTATCATCTGCTTTCACTCTGAGTTGGGAAGGAGGCACAGAGAAACTAATGAGATTTCTGTACCATAACTGTGTTCCCTCCCACACACACTGGAGATTTTTAGTTGTGTGCCAACAATAATAGGGAAAGGAGACTGCACTGACAAAGCCTAAGGTTTTCTCATGCTTTACATCTCACCACTATCAGGGCAGGAATACTAAATGCTGCTGTCTTCAAATGACCCCTGAGGTTTCTGAATACCAACTGTTGATGGCGTACAGGTCTGCAGTTCAGCCTGAGAGCTGTTAGATTCAGTGGACCTGGACTGATACTGTCCCCATCCTGTTAGCTCTGGGTGTCTTGAACTATCAGTGATGATGCACCCCTCCCATGGTTTCCCCATTAACATGAGAGTCTGAAGTGTAGAGCAAGTGAGGCGATCAATTATACACTACCTGAGTGTGACAGTAGCAATTTTCTGATTTCTCAAAGCACTTGGCTGAGGGCTCTGAAGCTACAGAGCATTCTCTGTAGCTGTGAATAAGCTTTAGAAGGATGTCCCCTGGGTTACATTGTCTAGAGAGACAGAGGAAACCTACTGATTTCTGAGACATCCACCTCCCTATAGAGAGATGGGAGAACTGACATCCACAGAGGGGGAGACTCAAGTCTTGTCTTTGAGGAATTGCTAGGACAAAGACTCATCTGTCAGTTACTTCCTGAGCATCCTTCAGTGGGTCAGATTTGACTGAGATGAGGTAGTGCATAGGGCAGGTACTGTGCTTTTACTTCTAGACTAGGCAATTACTGAGATACATAACTTTGTCTAATTAGGTTGTCAGTGTGATATAACATCTGAATGGACATGGTTTACCCCAGATCACTCATTTGTTCTTGGTTCCACCAAGTACCTTCCTGAGACTACAGTCCAGTCTTCTGAAGAATTTGCAATCCAGGATGAACATGTTGCTAGCTCCTCAATTCAGGACTGCCAGGAAATTCACGAGTGTGATGTGTGGCTCTGGAAAGGTCTCCGGCAAAGGACCCCTCGTATATCTCCTGTGTCCTTTGCCTGCCCTTCTCATGCTCCCGTGAGTATTCTTTAAGCTGGCTGCACCCCTTTCCTTCCTAAGGGCATGTGCATTGTTACAGGTGGCTCCACATCAAGGAGTTAGTCTTTGTGTAGCTCTAAGTAAAGCAACATAACAGTGTCACACTACATATTGTCCCCTTGACTGTGACACATTTGTCCTTACATATCTCTGTCTGGCCTCTCACTAGCTATTCATGTTTCCTCACACTTGAGTGCAGGAATGGACCATCACTCTTCCTGGGAGTGTTTGCTCTTGTGTCTCAGGGCTCACCTGGAGAGTTCCAGTTCTTATCATCTCCAGCCTTACATGTCACTAGTTGATTACAAATTTGCTAATATCGTGTTGGCTTGAATTTATTGCGCTGATGATTCAGGGAAATTTTTCTGATTAACTAAGGGACATTTCATTGTTCTGACAGGACACCCACAACCTCCCACCATATCCACATACTGTAACAGCCTTGGGAATCCTCCACAATGTGCTTGTTGACATCAGGGGATCAACCTTTCCTTCTCACCATTCTGACTTAATTCCCTAGCAATATTCATTTCTCATGTTATTGATTAGAGATTTCAAGAAGGGGCCAGTCATTGCCTGGGATGTATTTTGAAGTGAGTCTTCAACTTCCCATACATGAAGTAGTGAAAATATTCTAATGAAACAGAAAGAGATCTCTGACTTTGTAATGAGGAGGTGGTAAAGGTCTTCCCTTGCGTTTCTGGGAAGGCTGCTGGGAAAGGCAACATGGTTTTGATGAACTTCAGAAGAGCTAGTTAGTGGATAAGTGAGGACTGCCAGGGGTGACCCTAATCATCCCTTCCATGGAGATTCTGTTCTGTCAGGGAGAGTGCTTGGTGTTCTCTGTGATGTCACCAGTGTTGTGGCAACACCAATGACTGTGGGTGATTCCTTCAGTTCCCATGGACATGTTGGCAAGACTGAGCAGGCTGCTTGGGAGAAAGAATGGAGAACATGGAGAGACCAGAGATAGAGGCAGAAGGAAGCTGGCCTTTGGTCTCAGTGTAAAACCTGGAGAAATAAATGGTTCTGGGGAAGGCAGAGTGAGTCCAGAGCAGGGGACAAGAAGCTTCCTGGAGGAGGTGAACTTGAGCTGAGACTTGTAGTAGTGGAGCTCAGCAGCTGGGAGATTCTGGGTAGTAATGGGCCAGTCCAGCTTTTCTGGCTTTCTAAAGAGCAGACCCAGAGTCAAGAGTTTCTAAAGGTTAGTTTAGGAGAGCCATGAATTGTCCAGGTTGCAGCTGCTTTTCTGGGAATTCCTTCAATTCCTTCTGACTGAGAAAGAGGATTGGGAGAAACAGATGGACCACTGAGCTGTCCCTCTCTGGGTAGGGTGTTGCTACACTTCATCCTAGTAGATTCCTTCAGTTTCCATGGAAATCTGATGCCAGTAGGAAGGGAGGGAAACCCCCTTTGGCCACATAACACATCTTCAAAATTTTTGGTCCTAGACACATATGATGATGACTTGGTGCTTCTAAGCTCTAGGGACAACAGGCCTTACTTGCATCACATCAGATGTGAGCTGACAATGTCATTCACTTCTCCTTAGCTGGGCTAGCTTATGCTTCCAGGGCCATGGGACTGCACTAGGGAGTGAGGCACATGATTATCCACAGTGGTTGAGGACAGAGACAGAGCTCAGGGGCCCCAGTTTGAGGATAGCTGTCCTGCTGTTCCGAAGCTTCACTGGGTTCCTAGCATTTTCTCTTCCTTAGGTTTCTTCTTGGAACTCAGCATGGACTCTCCTGGTCCTATGCCATTCAAGAAAACATGCTCATTTGTCTTTATCTACCTGCAGGGACTACTGGGGAGTCACCATCCCAACTCTCCATCATCACTGAGCAGGAGCAGTAGTTGAAAAACATAAACTCACCATTCGCTTACGTGATATGGAATGTGAGAGAAATGAGCTGCGTGGAATCCTGGCCAATTATACAAACAAGGATTTGAACAACAGGTAGTTATTATGCCCAGTTCTCTGCTGACCATCTTGACACCACAGTATCAATCCCAGGTTTCCTGAGGAACAGGAACCTGAAACTCCAGGGTGTCCTGCTGCCTAAATTAATTTTCATGAGTTCCTTTGAGATGCAGAACTTGGAGCCTGGGTTGGAATTAGATGGGGACACAGGCTGTTTTGCTTCCTCCAAATGAAAAACAGTTCCTGAGGCCTGAATTTCAGTCTCCGGATAAAGAAGGTAGTGTGTGAACTCTGGACATAGATTTCAAGAGTCCTTGACAGGTGTTGTTAGCTTGTGGGAGATGTTAGGTGCTGTGAGTTTGTGGAGAGTCTTTGTACTTGACCATCAGATGAATGCCTGAAAGCTCCTGGCTGCAGCTTGAGGGCCCTGGTCCATTAATCCATCTCAGGGTATGGCTGGAAGGCCTGGAGCTCATCACAGCTCCCCTCTCTTCTTCTTATACTCTGTGACATTGTCACATTTCAACATTTCTTGGGCATCCTGATTTCATGTGGTGTGTGTGTGTGTGTGTGTGTGTGTGTGTGTGTGTGTGTGTGTGTGTGTGTTTCCATGTGTATGTTTCCATGTGTGTGTGCCTCTGAGAGTCTTGGGGCTGGGAAAGGGTCTGAGAATTTAACATAGGTCCAGGTGATGGCACTGTTGAAGCAAGGGAACCCCACTTTGAGCATCACCATCCTGCTTACTGTGCTCACCTCGGTAGAACATATGAATCACCTGTGCAGTTTATAAAACCATCCTGAAGTTGGGGCTCCTCCTTGGAAATATAATTGTGTGCTCTTGTTCTCTGGTTATAGGCAACCAAGAATGAGAATCCCTGTTCTGGATACAGGAGAAATATTATCATAGGTTTCTTGTATGTCCAGATATGTGGCACAGAATCCTTGGAACTTCTTAGAGTGCTTATCTAAGGCTCCAGCCCACTGAGGGTGCTAGCAGCAATGGCCCCAACCCCTTAAACCTCCTGGCTGTTGTGTCCTGAGGACAGGATAGGATGTTTACTAAGAACCAGGAGGTCCCAGTGTTTAAATGCCAGGCTGTGGCATCCACTGTGTTGGAGTAGTCCATGACACAGCCTCATTTATGTGATTCTTGTTGAGTTCATGGGCTTCTTTTCTCCTGGGGCCATGCCCTACCACAGGCTGAATTTTGAAATTGCGATGCTTGAAATAGAACACAAGCAGGTGATGTCAGCTCTCCATAAATTGCCCATGGAGATGAGTGATGCCTTGGACAAGTGCAAGGGGATGATGGAGGAGACTGAATACTTTAGGTAAGTGGCCAATAGCTTGGGAGGGATTGTTTCTGCCCTTCTTTTTCCTTGACCCAAAGCGAGGGCTCTGGTTCTAGCCTGTGTGCCTCTGAGCCAGTAGCCTGCCTTATGGCCCTTCAATTTGTGCCTCTTGGACTCAGTTTTGCAAAGTGTGAAAAAGCACTGAGGCCCTCCTATTATTGTCCTGCCCAACTCAGGAGCCCTAGGACAGAAAAATGGTTTCCACCATGATGGGGATATCTGGCAGCCCAGGTTCTCTGGGCACTGGCAGGGGCTTCTCAGATCTGTTTTGCCTGGGATCTGTAGAGAGCAGTTATTCCTGTTGGGACTTCTGCCCTCCTTCAGAGAGTGTTTCGCCTCTACCTGCTGGTGCTTTCCCAATATCAGGAACAGTTAAGCACAGGTGTGGACTGCACCCTGTTCTCAGAGGGACAAGATCCCTTTTGGTACCAGGATTTTCAGAAGTCGTTTGAATCTGTCTGGAATTTGGTTCTTCTCTGGATTTGTCCTACGTTTGGTGATGCTGGCTTAGCTACTGAGAGCTCCATTCTTGTGCTGTCTAGGGACCGCCAACTTTTCATGGTTGGTGGTACTTGGAGGTAGGGATGGCAAATGGAGGCTCACTCTGGCTCACCATGTTTTGGTGATTGTTTAGTTACCTCAATGGCCGGGTCCTACGAGAGTATACTCAGCTATTTTATAGAATTGTCTCCTTAGAGTCAGTGAGATTCCATGGTGTGTTGAGCAGGGTGTAGGTCAGTGATCTAGTACTTACATGCCTGGCACATGTGGTCCCATGCTGGATGTCTACCTCTGAAACAAACAAATGAAAACCCAACAACCACCAACTGTAACTGTGACTGTATCAGTGTAGATGTTACAGAGGTTGTGTGTATAACAAAGTGGAATGAGTTGGAGAGATGGTTTAGCAATTAAGAGCACTGGCTCTTCTGGAGGTCCTGAGTTCAATTCCCAGCAACCATAGCATGGTTCACAACCATCTATAATGGGATCCAATGCTCCCTTCTGGCATGCAGATGTATATGCAGAGCACTCATTTTTAAAAACAAACAAATCCAGAACCAAAGTGGAATGAGATGTTTTCACGAAGCTGTGTGTGTTTGGGGGGACTTGCTTCTATATGTAGCATGAACTATCAAAATGGAAACACTGGATTGAAAACAAATAACTGGGCAGCTGAATGGTATTTATTTTCTCAGGTAAACAATTTATAGAGCAAATAGAATATCTTAGATATGGTGCCACTTTGCATAAAGGACTTAACATCCTCACAATTTAGTATCTGTTTATGAATGCTGGGGTGTTGGAACCAATATTCCAAGGAGTGATGACTGTTCATAAAAGATGTAGAGAATCAAAATGACATGGAATGGTGTAGTCTGAGGGCCCAATGGGGTCGCCACAGAAAGCTTCTCCACAAAACTGACCTTCCAGCTGAATTCCAAGTAGGAAAGGAGCTCACACATAAGGCAATTAGAAGAATGAACATTGGAAGCAGAAGACAGATCCATGGGCCACACACTCTGGGCATCATCAAGCAACCACATGCAAGCAGCACAATGGGGCACAGACAGCTAGCTAAGGGTACAGGATGGCTCTAGTAAGGCCTGCGGGGGGTGGGGGGGCAAGATTTGGGAATCAGGAGAGTATGAAGTGTCATTGTAATAGAGAGCTACTGGAAGATCCAAGTGACATAGATCTAGTTTTCTTTGTTTCTTTGTTTACTATGTGGGTCCGACTAGCCTCAAACTTATGATCCTCCTGCCTTGGCCTGAGTGCTGGGATTATGGGCCTGTGCCATCACAACTTGACCTCATCTTCATTCTAACAGTATCCTGGGGCTGCTGTGAGAGAGTATTTTAAGTGGATAGGGTGGGTGCGAAGTACTGGGAGGGGTGAATACTTAGAACAGCTGGAGGTCACCCAGGTCAGACATCTGTTCTAGTAAATGTCAACCTCACACAAACAATATCCATCTCATTTCTCTCTTACCTCCATCTCTACTCTTTTTTGAATTTACACACTAAGCCTTTATGAATCCTCTTCTCTCCATGTCCCTACACCCATCCTCAGGCCCCCACCCCCAGTTCAGGCCATTATCATTTCCAGTCTGGATCCCTGCCATGGCCTCCCAGAGCGAGGAATCTTACTCAAACTCTGTCCTGGTCAAACACTTCAAGAGTCTGACACTCCTTGCAAGTCGCACACAGTGTGAGTCCCCTGCTTCACTTCTATCAGCCCACCCTGTCCCTCCAATATGCGTTTAGAAAAAGGCCTGGTCTGTGGTGAGCCCGGACTTATTATTATGTGTGCTCCCGTGATCCTCTCTGCTTGTCGTTGCATTTGCTGCGACCATGGCTGATTTGACTGCTCTCCACTAGACCAAGCAGCAAATGCTGCATTCATGCGGAATCTTTCTGGCCTCAGGACTCTCTCGTGTTCTTTGAAAATAAACAGATCTGGGGGTGGGGAGGGGTGCTGAAAACTCATGGGAAAGGTTTACCATTTAATAATTAAGCTCTGAGGCAGAGGGTCCAGAATAGCAGCTTGGATCTCAGCCTGTCTCCTAGCTTCCCATGAAGTCACATTCTAGCTGACAACCTTGGGTCAGCACATACTGCATGCCAGGGAAAAAGTTCCTGAGAGGAGTCAGTGCAGGCTTCGGGAGGTGGCATTTTGCCTCAGGATGCCCATCCTGACACTGCACGATGTGGTGATATTGTGTCCCCCAATATATTGTGCACCCTAATAAACATATCTAAGGTCAGAAAACAGAACTAGATAGACATAGATGCTAGAAAATGGTGGTACACACACCTTTAATCCTAACATTCCGAAGGGATATCCATCCAGCTCTCTATGAGTTCAAAGACGCACTGGAAACATCCAAGCATGATGACACTGGCCTTTAGTCCCAGGAAGTGATGGCAGGAAGCAGAAAGGTATATAAGACATGAGGTCTTATGTACCTTTTAGCTTTTGAGCAGCAGTTCAGCTGAGATCCATTCAGATGAGGAGTCTGAGGAAACAAGATCAGCTGAGGAATTAGCAAGGTGAGATTGGATGTGGCTTGTTCTGTTTTTGTGACTATTCAGCATTCATCATAATACCTGGCTCCAAGTTTGTTTTTATTAATAATGCCTTCTAACAATTTGAGTTACAGCTCGGTCCATCCCACTTGCACGGTGGCAGTTCAGGGTCCCCGTAAGATCTGAAATCCCACCCTGAACTTCTCTCTTCGCTCTCTTCACAACTGTCCCTCACCTGGAACCCTCTGGGACCGGGGACCCCAGTCTCCATTGCCGGCCATCTCTTACATTTTCTTAGCTACATCCAGCTTCCCGGGTGCTTCTGGATTCAGGATAAAAGAGCAGCAGCTGTCCCTCGGCCACCATAGAGCGCCATCCCACGTGCTGCTTTCTTTTCTGTCCAGAGAGGATTCTCACGTGATGCTTTGCGCCCTCCCGCTACACTGCCACCTAGTGGCCCCTGTATGAAATGCTCCTAGGCCCTGCTAATATTTAAAACAAACCAAAAACCAAAAAAAAAAAAAACTTCTTTCTGGTGGGTTTCTCAAAAAGACAGTGAAGTAACGCACTTTCTTTATCTCAAGGCCAAAAAGAAAAAAAAAACAGCAATGAGAAAATTCAGTATTTTTGAATAAAGAGCATTGGAAACCAAAATCAACATGCCAAGAAAAAAGACTCTTACTTCACTAAATCTATTACCGAAAATTCTAAGGTTACACTTTTAATGATAAATTTAGTTAAAGCATATTCAAACTCAGGAAGTCAGCCAAATTACCCAGCAGTTTCTCAAAAGACATAACTGCCCCCACCCAAATCAAACAAAAGGTCAGTCCTTCATGAATGATTTATAGACAGGCACTTAAAGAAATGAAGAGCCTCTGTGATGTTACAACCAAAGACACATTCTACAGCCAAACCCCTGGCAGGGCACACAAACAGCCAACTCTGAGGACTTAGCTCACTTTTGGAGCTACACAGGGCCATGGTGAGGGCGCTGTTGCTCTGGTCCAGCTCTGAGAGGCAGGCACTGCCAGGGAGGTTCTGGATCACTGACTGCTCCTTTAGGATCATGGCCTGGGGAAGGGACAGAGGAGGGGGGAATATGTAGTCTGTGAGGAGTCAGGCTCTGGCTCTGCAGATCACAATCCTTCAATCCTACATTTATAGAAAATTCCAGAACATTTCATCAGGGTGTCTGATTTCCAATCAATGAAGTTTCCTGAGCTAAGACAATCAAAAAGCCCAAGCTGCACAAAGGCCTTTCTTCTCTTGTTCTAAGTTCTGAGACTGCAACTCTATCCATTAGTCTCTTTTCTGCTCTCTCTTCAGGCTGACTCTAAGTTGGGGCACAGTCCTCTGAACCACCTTTCCCCTAACCCAAGCAGTACCTAGGCACCCCTGGAGTACACACACTGCTGGTGATAAATGGGCTGAGAACGTCATGAACTAGTTACCAGCCCGTTCTTCAGCCCCATTTATGATGCTCTCAGTAGGGACCTAGGGGTTGCAGCATCTTAAGAATTCTGTGTTGAATGTAGGTGGTGGCACAGGGCACCCTGGGGGTGTCCAGAGCTGTCATCCATATTGATGAGCAGTGTGGGAAGGAGAAGTTCAAGCTTCTGGTAGAAGGTGACAACCTTTGTGCAGTCATGGCCACCAATAGTGTAAAAGGCACTCAGATGACTTCCAATAACACATAAGAGGTACCATTACATCTGGACCCTCAGCCAATACCCAGCAGTTTCCTGACCCTTTTTTTTATGCTTCCCCAACAATTACACAACAATCTACTTTGATAATAGAGCAGTGTTTGCTTTGTGCTTGTCAAATGGGAAGAACTAGTAGTGAGGTAGCTCCCAGAAGGGACTGCCTCCACTCACTCCTAGCTCTCCCTAAGTGGAGAAAACTCTGGGCATTGAGGCTGCCCGGACAACCATCATCAACAAGATCCAGTACACGATGGTCAACCATAGCATGAGCATCGACAGGAGGCACGTGATGCTGCTCTCCGACCTGATGACCTACAATGTGTGAGAGAATGGAGGCTCCAGGTTGTCAGGGGTCGTGAAATCCTCTGTCAAACAGCCAGAGAGTGTAAACAGCATAGAAAGTACACTTCTGTGAGGACTGACCTGGACAGGAAGTAGTTGTCACCAACAAAGGCCCATGTGTGCTGATGGGATCAGGTGTTTTGTTAAATTCTCAGTGTGAGAATTTCAACACAACCAGTTATTGGAGGAGAAAAGCTTGAAGACAACTTCCGTCCATGTCCTGAGTCTTATTCTACAGCAAATCTGGCCATTATAAACACTAGGATGCCCAAGTGACTTGGGGTGAATGTTCCCTAACCCCTTCCTAGTGCTGTGTCTATAAACATTTCTAGAGAGTAGGGATAGGTATAGCTCAGTGGTAGAGTGCTTGCCTACCATGCATGGGCCCTGTGTTTGATCTCCAGCACACACACACACACACACACACACACACACACACACACACACACACACAGAGAGAGAGAGAGGGGGGGGGGGGGGGGAGAGGGAGAGGGAGAGGGAGAGGGAGAGAGAGAGAGAGAGAGAGAGAGAGAGAGAGAGAGAGAGAGAGAGAGAGAGAGAGAGAGAGAGAGAGGAGTAAATACCTTGCTCTCAGGTGAGAGTGTAGGGGGAAGCTGTTATGGGTGTTTGCTTCCTTCCCATACACAAGTGTATTGTGTTTACATGAGCCCTTCCTGATAAGCCTGTCCTGCAGTAGAGGACATTATGGAACCAGAGATGTAGCTCAGATATAGAACAAGGTCAGGGTAAATATTCCTAATTCCCAGGCTCATCTCCAGGACCAAAAATTAACTACTCCAGGTGGGACCATGGCAGCCCTGAAAGAGACAGTGTCTGCAAGTCTTCTTCAGCTTTGATTTTTTTAAAGGTTATGGTATCTCACTGGATCTGCAAATACAGATTGATATCTATTTGTTGTATGTACATGTGGGTGCATAATCATGTGGGTGCCCCTCTGTTTATGTGGAGGCCAGAGGTCAACCTTGGGTACACTTCCTCATGACCCATTGACTTTGTTTTCTCTAATGCATTTATTAGCATATATTAATTGTACATAACATGGATTTCATTATGACCTTTTTATGTATGTGTATCCTGACACACTTTGCTCATATTCTCCTCCTGTTTCCCTCTCTTGTGCACTTCCCATTCCCCCTTGTCTGCTTCCTCTTCCTAACGAGTCCTTCTATTTTCCTGCCTTTTATTTCAAGACAGGGTTTCTCTGTGTAGCTTTCTTCCTTTTCCTGGAACTCACTCTGTAGCCCAGGCTGGCCTTGAACTCATACAGATGTACCTGCCTCTGCCTCCCGAGTGCTGGAATTAAAGATGTGTGCCACCATCACCTGTTACATGCCTTTTTAAAATGACACAATGAATTTCATTAGGGCTGCTTACAAAGGCAGGGTTGAGGGGCAGGATGTTTACTGGACCATGGGCACCTCACCAGTGTCTATACCATTAGAGATTATGTCTGTCCCCACCGCAAAAAAAACAAAACCAAAAACAAACAAACAAACAAAAAACTAAAAAGCACTATCTGGCTATCAATCCTCAGGGGAGGCTTCATGAAGCACTCCCTCAAATGACAAGATGTTGACAATAGCAGTCCTGTGTGGATCTGTTGTATGTTTGGCTCATTTCCTTGACTGGAATTAACTAAATTGTTTCTAGTATTAGCTTAATGATCATAAGAAAGGAGAAGCAACCCTCTTTTTAAAACTCAGATTCCTAATTCTGTGTGGCACAGCATCTGGGTACAATTGACAAGAGACAGGCTCCTTGTTCTTGGGATCATCAAGTCCCAATGGCTATGAGGCTGCACTAAAAACCAATTGCTTTTAGTAGTGCCATGAATAGCTTCTTGGCTGTTTCTATTGGTTCCAGCATTGGGATAATGTCTTCTGCTTTGGTTTTGAACTTCCTGGAATGGCTTGAGACTCTTATGACCATCTTTCATTGCACAGGGTGAAGACCAGTTTACTACCAGGTATAGCCTGGCCAAGATGAAGGAGAGTGGGATGATGCTGGCCTCCTTTGGAAGACAACTGACCATCTCTTTGATGCTGCTTAATTTCGGCAGGAAAGACCCAGTATGTAGTAGATTTGCAGTGTAGATGGCCTGTGGATTTCAGAATGAACAGATTGTTTGTCTCCAGAGACTAAGGCACCCTGCCCTACCTCTCTCTATTCTGTGAGCTCCTTTCAGTGCAGACAGTTCTTCAGTTCCAAAATGAAAATATGGACACTGAGCCATTGGAGACCTTTCAGTCCTTGAAGCTGTACTTGGCCACATTTACTAACAGCCTACATGTTATCCAGGATTGACAGAAGGTAGATAGTGAAAGAGCCTCCAGGTGTAGCAGTAGGGTATTCTGTGGTCCTGCCTCCTAGTGAGACACTGAACAACATTTTAAGAGCCAAGTAGGACAGAAAATGGAGAGACACAGGTTATATGTATGTGTATATATATATATATATATATATATATATATATATATATATATATATATATATATATATATGAGAGAGAGAGAAGGTTATGTGAAATCCAGGCCTTGTGATGGATGCCTTTTATCCCAGGACTCAGGAGGGAGAGGTATGCAGATTTCTGTAAGCTGGAGGCCAGCTTCTTCTACATAGCAAGTTCCAGGTCAGACAAGTCTATAGTGAGACCCTGTCTTCAAATCAACATCAAAGTGAAGAGAAAGAAAAGTGAGGAGGGTTAGAATGGAGAAGCCCATGCACAAGCCAGAGTGCAGCTGTCAGACACCAGGACTGAAACCCAGCACCCACCACTGACACCTTTGCTGCCTGGGTACAGCCTCTGTCCACCACCCTACCTGGAAATGTCTCCTTTCTCTATGTGTGGAGCACTCTAGCCCAGTGGTAGCTCTCACTGTGTGTTGGGGTTAGTTTGTTACTTTGCCTCTCTGTTCTGGAGTTGTCTTTGTCATCAAACTAGAATGCATCTACCTCCTGCTTCCTTCCTGTGAGTAGGTGTCCTAGCATAGAGCCCTAGACTCTTGAACTACCTGGGTGTGCTTGCCCACACTTTTAATCCCAGAACACTGGAGGCATAGGTGGACACAATTCTGAGTTCCAAAGCAAGTCTGGAAAGAAAGAAAGAAAGAAAGAAAGAAAGAAAGAAAGAAAGAAAGAAAGGAAGGAAGGAAGGAAGGAAGGAAGGAAGGAAGGAAGGAAGGAAGGAAGGAAGGAAGGAAGGAAGGAAGGAAGGAAGGAAGGAAGGAAGAAAGAAAAGCAAAGAAAGAAGGGAAAGAGAGAAAAAGAAAGAAAGAGAGAAAGAAAGAAAAAGAAAGGAGGAAGGAAGGAAAGTAGGGAGGAAGAAAGGAAGGAAGGAAGGAAGGAAGGAAGGAAGGAAAAGAATGACAGACAGACTTGAAGTGGATCCAGGAGAAGAGGAAATCCTTACCTTTCTGGAAGTCAGTGACAGCCTGCCTTCCAGTGTCTGATAAGGACCATGCTGCCCCTGGCCCTGCACTTCCAGCCCCATTGGTATCTTTTCTTCTGGGCACTAAGCTAAGGAGGCAGGTGGCAAAGTGACCATCTCCTGATCATGTGCAAGGATCCTGCTGCCTAAGCAGCCTCTCAAAGGCTGACTATCTCCTGATCTTTACTCCTGTTGCAGAGAACTGGCTGAGCTGAATTGGCTTCTGGTGACCTGCTGGTCTGAGGCAGGCACAGTCATTCCAGAAACAGTGCTCCTTGGCCATTCCCCTAGGGTATATACATGGGAAGGAAAATGATGATCCAAGTTCAGCCAGGTGGTACGTGGTGGAGCTGGACCTCAGATCCCAACTTTGCAAACCTAATTCAGTAATGTTCCCTCCACTCTGTGAATCTAGCTCTCTGATCTCAGTTCAGGTTGGTTCCAGGACTGCCAAGGTCATCATGAAAAACCCAATGAATATAGGAACTGGGCTCATAAAGTTGTTGCACAAGGGTAACATAGACTCCAAACCATGCAGGAGGCCACTGATTTTTCACACAGATGAATTCTGCACAATTTTTTGTCACATAGTTTATGGCAGGAGGTCACCATTCCTGACCTTGGCTCCTTGTCCTGTCAGCTGCTAAATAGAAGAATTTTGTATCCCTTGGACAGATGCCTGCTTGACCTTAAATGATGCAGAGGGTCAGACAAAGACCATGGCCTCAGCAGGAGCTCCTTGGAAGATTGACTGGGAGTCTGCTTGTAACCATATCTGCAGGGTCTCAGGATGGTTGTTCAGCCTGGTCAGTGTCCATTCCACCTCACTCTGTCTCTGCAGAGGATGCTAACCTGTGCCCAATCCTCCCTCTGTCTAGGACCACAGAGGTCAGGACACAGTCCTAGTTTCCCCTCCTCATGCTTGATTTGCCACTCATGTGGTCCTATAAATACATTCCTGTTATTTATTTATTCTCTGTGAAAGATATTCAGTGTTTGTTGTTATTTTACTTTGAAACCAGAAGCTATATAACCAAGAAAACCAGCTTTAATGAATTCCTGGAAAAGAACCTAGGATGTGAGGCCCAGGATGACATGGCTAGTCCCTGGCTAAGCACTGTCTATTTGAATTTAACTGCCTTAAACAAAAAGAAAATAGAAACTTGTAGTTTCCTAGTAGTGTGAGTCCCTTTTGAAGGGCTCTGTAGCCTGTGGCTCCAAATGAAGGCTGTACACTATCACTAGCAGTCTTGAAAAAGAGGAAGGGTGGTTCCTCTAAAGTCTCTTATGGTCAGAGGTCCTGGGCAGGACCTCTTACTGACAGCAACACATTGCTTGTCTACACCCAGTCCTATAACAAATCTGGGCGTTGGATAGTATATCATGGTACTCATCAGGAATGTAAGTGTCTGAACTCCATCCTAATTAGAACTCTGAATGAAAGGAGCTGGGGTATCATCTGTGGTGTAATAGTATTTAATTGCTCATTTTGATGAACAGAGGGATATTTAAAAGAATGAGATATTCCTGGGCAGTGTTGGGATAGTATAGCTAAGTTCCCAACATGGGATGTACTATGTATGGGGCTTCCAATTAAGCTAAGAGAACTCTGGCATTGGAAGGAGGAGGTGCTGAATGGCTTCCTCTATGTTCCAAGAGAGGCTCCTAGAAATTGAATCTGGGCTTCTGGTCAGTTAAGGGAGAACCAATTAGCAGGGTGGCAAAGGCTGTTCCCCATGACGTCAGCAGTCCCTTCTCTGGACATTCTATTGTATCCTGGAGAGCTCATGGCATCCCGTGATGTCACCAGTGTTGTAGCGACATCAACTGCCCCCAGGGCATCCTTCAGTGCCTACAGGGTAGAGCATAGACATGCTGCTGGAAACTGAGGGGTCGCCAGGCGGTGGTGGCGCACGCCTTTAATCCCAGCACTCGGGAGGCAGAGGCAGGAGGATCTTTGTGAGTTTGAGGCCAGCCTGGGCTACCAAGTGAGTTCCAGAAAAGGCGCAAAGCTACACAGAGAAACCCTGTCTCCAAAAAACCAAAAAAAAAAAAAAAAAAAAAGACTGAGGGGGTCTCCTTGGAAGAGAGAATGGCGAACATCCAGAGAACAGAGAGAGACGGAAAGAGGCTGGCCTTGAGTCTCAGAGGAAAACAACCAAAAAGGGTTCCTGGGGAAGGCACAGAGAGTGCTGGGCAGGGGATGGGGGCTTCCTGGAGGAGGTGGGCTAGAACTGGGCCCTCAAGTAATGAGGCAGAGGAGTTGGAGCCTCTGAGAAACAAATTTTTCCCTGCTTCACATGTTTCCTGAAATCCCAGGGTCCAGAACATTAGCGTGTGCCTCCTCTAAGCCAGGATCTAGCAAGTCCAAGGCTGTTATTCTGGGCATGCTTATCTTTTACCTTTTCTGGGTCCTGAAGGTGTAATATGGGGACAGAAGGAGACAAGCAGGAGGCAGAGGGACTAATGTGTCCCTGGCCTAGGCCAGAAATTACTGCACTTCAGCTTCGGGAGTTTCCTTTAGATGCAGTGGCTGTCGACACTAGTCACATGGAGAGACAAGTGCTTCTGGCCAAGTCATGTCATCAGGCTGTCCAGCAGACTCCTCTGACACCTCTCCTTGACAGTGGTCCCTTAGGGTCCTGAATCAGCAGCTGAGGATGGCAGGTAGATCTCTAGTGTAGTCAAACAACTGTAGAGATGTGGGACCAGGGCAGAGATTGGCTCCTTTTTACAAGCTCTGCATGTTCTGGGCTGGCAGTTGGATGACTTGGTGAGTCTGTTAAACATGTTGTGTCTCAGAATGACATTTCAATCCCAGCCATGGGCCTGGAGTGACCAGGCAGGAGATCTGGACTGTCCACAGCACATGAGTGCTTGTGCACTGTGTTATTTTTCTCCTGGCTTCTGAAAGCACAGGCAGACTTCAGGGCTCTGGGTCCATGCATATTGCATCCTGTACTGCTATGAATTCGCCCGAAGAAGTCATCTCTGTGTTCCCTGAAGCATGTGTAGGGAGGCAGAGGAAACCTCTGGCTGCTTACATAGCCACATCTCTACAGAGTGGTGAGAAAGCTGAGATTTACAGAGGGTACATCTTCACCTGGCCTAAAATATTTGGGTTGACACTGAGTTGCAGAGGTGATCTTTCTGTTTGTGCCTCAGAGTGGTCTGTCCATCCTCTATGCCTTGTCACTATGCAAGTTCACTTGTGTTCATCTACCCACAGAGGCTGCTATGGAGCCTTCATCCCACCCAACCCTCCTCACCAAGAAAGGGGTGAGGAAGGAGATGCAGAGGCTGAACATGGAGCTGCAGCTGATGACAAGGGAGAGAAATGAGCTGCGTGATCAACTATTCTTCGTCAGGAAAGGATCCATACACAATAGGTATCTCTTGTTTCAACCTTCCTGGTATCAATTTTGCATCTGCAAAGTCACCTTCATCTTCATTTTAATGTCTTGGATTCTAGGAGCTTGAACCCTAAGGGTTTCCCTGTGCCCTACTTCATGTCCCTAAATGCCTCCCAATGAAGAGGCAGAACTTGAAACCTGGGCAGGAGGGAGATGAGGATTCTAACCATTCTGCTTCCTCCATTGAAAACCCAAGCCTGGAGTCTGAGTCACACAACTCAGGGACTGGTGCAGTATTGCTTGATTTCCCAGCATGCATTTGAAAAGACCATGACATGGCTTGTGTGAGATACTAGCTGCTGTGAGTTTGTGTTAGTTTTTGAACTTGCCTGGTATGTAATTATGTGCTGGAAGATCCTGGTAGGACCTTGTCAGACCTGATCTGACTTGATTTATTTCAGTGAGTGACTGATAGTCCTGGGGGTTGTCACTGTTTTTCTATTTCTTGTGAGTTATACTCTTGGACAATATTGCTCCACACATTTCTTCAGTATCCCACATGTGCTCTCCTCTCCTTCACTCTTGCGCTCTCTCTCTCTCTCTCTCTCTCTCTCTCTCTCTCTGTTTCTCTGTCTCTCTCTCCTGTGTGCATGGAGCATGCGTGCTGGCATGTGTGTGTGTGTGTGTGTGTGTGTGTGTGTGTGTGTCTGTCTGTCTGTCTGTCTGTCTGTCTGTCTGTCTGTCTGTGTCTGTGTGTTTATGAGCATTTGCATGTTTGTGTGTTCCTACAGACTCTGGGAGTTAGGCATCTATGGTGGGCCTGATGACTTGCCTGTGTCTCATTTCCAGGTGATTCCAGTGCTGATATGAGATCTGTGATCCTCACTTTAAGCAGCTCTGCTCTTGTCCTGTGTGTTCACCTTGATGCCAAATAGGAATTCCTTGGGAGATTTTATAGCTGTTCTGATGTTGGGTCTCATCTCCAGAATTATATGCTCTGTCTGTCCGTGCGGTAGTAATGACCCAGGCTCAAGAATCCTTGTCCTGAAACAAAAGAAACATCATTGCATGTTTCTTGTGGGACAAGACCTTTATCATAGACCACTGGGAACAGAGAGTTAGATGCCTCTCCAGGCTTGCTGAGTGAACACATGCAGCAAGGACACCCTCTATCTGAACACCCAGTCTCTGTTGGCCTGGGCCAGGATTACAAGCTAATTACGCACCAGGAAGTTTCAGTACATAGTAGCCAGACTGAGGCCTCCACTGTGTTGTGGTAGATCAGGAGAACAGCCTGTATTCACATGATCCTTGTGGCCTATATTCATAAAGATCTTTGTTCCTGGTGCCATGCCCTCCCACAGGCCAAATACTTGGTATGAAGATCTGAAGATGGAGCATGAGGAGGTCATGACTGACCTACAGAGATTGCAGAATGAGAACACCGAGGCTTCAGAGAAGGTGGATGAGCTTGCCAACCTGACAGTCTTCTATCGGTAAGTGCCTGTTGGCATGGACCCCAATAGTTGTTTGGTGGCCATTTCTGCCTTTCTTTTATTATTATTTTTTAATTTTATAATTTAATTTTACATATCTGCCACAGATTTCCATGTCCTCCCTCCTCCCACCGCGCCTCTTCTCCCCTGTCCCCCAATACACCCCCCATTCCCATCTTTCCAGGTCAAGGATTCCCCTGGAGATTCACCTCAGTCTGGTAGATTCAGTCGAGGCAGGTCCAGTACCCTACTCCCTTCACCTAGGCTGAGCAAAGTGTCCCAGAAAATGCCCCAGGCTCCAAAAAAAAAAAAACAGCTCATGCACAAAGGACAGGTCCAGGTCCCATTGCCTGGGGGACTCTGAAGCAGTTCAAGCTAATCGACTGTCTCACTTATCCAGAGGGCCTGATCCAGTTCGGGGCTCCTCATCTATTCGTCATACTCCATGTGTTTCCACTAGTTTGGCTATATGACCCTGTGCTTTTTTAAATCATGGTCTCAACATCTCTTGCTCATACAATCCCTCGTCTTTCTTGCTGATTGGACTCTCAAAGCACCTGGGGCCTAGCCATGGATCTCAGCATCTGCTTCCAACAGTCATTGGATGAGAGTTCTACCATGACAGTTAGGGTTGTTTGGCCAACCGAACACCAGAGTAGGACAGTTTGGGCTTTCTCTCGACCAGTAGTCTATTGTGGAGGTATCTTTGTGGATTTCTGGGGACCTCTCTAGAAATTTGATTCTTCCTAGTCCCATGGGGTCTTCATTTATCATGGTCTCTCTTTCCTTGTTCTCACTCTCTGTTCCTGATCCAGCTGTAATCTCCCACTCCCCTAATCTCTCTTTTCCCCAACCCTTGTCCTTCATTACCGCCCCCACACACATCCATGTAGATCTCATCCATTTCTTTGTCTTTGGGTGATCCCTGTGTCTTTCTTAGGGTCCTCTTTACTAGGTAGCCTCCCTGGAGTTGTGAGTAGCAGTCTAGTCATCCTTTGTTTTACATCTAGTATCCACCTATGAGTGAGTACATACCATGTTTGTTTTTCTGAGTCTGGGGTACCTCACTCAGGATGATTTTTTCTAGATCCAGCCATTTGCCTGCAAACCTCCTGATGTCATTGTTTTTCTCTGCTGAGTAGTACTCCATTGTGTATATGTACCACATTTTATTTATCCATTCTTCAGTTGAAGGGCATCTAGGTTGTTTCCAGGTTCAGGCTATTACAAACTATGCTGCTATGAACATTGCTGAGCATGTGCCCTTGTGATATTATTGAGCATTCCTTGGGAATATGCCCAACAATGGTACAGTTAGGTCTTGGGGGAGATTGATTCCCAATTTTCTAAGAAAACGCTGTATTGATTTCAAAAGTGGCTCATGTCTGCCTTTCTTTGTCTCTAGACTGGAGAGTCCACAGCTCTGGTTCTGTCCTTTTTGCACCTTAGCAAGCATATCTTTGACTTGTGTCACTTGCACTTAGTTTGCTAAGTATGAAAGAGACTATCCACTCCTCCCACCATTGTCCTGGAGCCTCAGGAGCCTCTAGGTAGAAGAGCAAAGTGAGCTGTGGTGGTGCCATTCCAGTACTCTGGAGGCAGAGTGGGCAGATCTCTGTGATCTCAAGGCTAGTCTGGTCTACAGAGAGTTTCAGGGCAGATAGGACTGTTAGCAGAGAAACCCTGTTTCAAAAACCAAACAAACAGAAAGAAAGAGAGGAAGGAAGAAAGAAGAAAGGAAAAGGAAAGGAAAAAGAAAGAAAAGAAAAGGAATTTGCACTATGAGGGGAATGTCAGGCAGCCCTCGCCATCTGGGAGCCCAGGACTAGGCTTTACAGATCTGGTTTCTGTGGAAACTGTAGATAGAATAAACTTCACTTGGATCTTCTGTCCTCTCTCAGAGTGTATTTGTCCACTATTACTGAAGTTCAGGACATTTGAGGGAATCCTCTTTTCTTTGAAAGGACATAGATGCCTATTGGTTTTGGGGTTTTCTGAAATATTTTGAATTTTTTTAAAATTAGCTGCTCTCTTATTTGGCCTTTGAGTGTAGCTGTCATGACTATTTTGGGCTCTTGGCTACATCTTCCTGAGAACCTGGGGCTATTTGTCGTGAATGCTCCTGGAGGCGCGGGGGGGGGGGGGCAGAAGGAGACTGGCAGGGCCTTACTATACAGAGGGTCTTTTCCAGTAGTCTGCACAGCCAGGTCCTCATGGAACATACTCAGCTTAAGGACCAAGTAGCCATGCTGAGGCAGGAGAACAAGAATCGGACAGAAGATTGGGTCCTGCTGAAACACCACTTGGCAGCATTCAAATTGATCTGGGAGGACCAAGAGGAAGAGACCAGTGACCTCCAAACCCAGCAACAACAGGTAGGGGCAGGTAGGTGGGTCAGGCTAAGGTCTGGCACCATTTTCCCATTGGGGTCTCTGTCTGCCCATCCACTCACCTGTGCTTTCACCCATCACCTTACTCATCCATGCTCCCATCCAGCCACCCACCTGATGCTATCTGAGGTGTTCGCTTCAGTGTCCATGCACAAGTACTTCTGGGAAGTTTGCCTCCTCTGAGAAACTAAATTATTAGCAAACCATGCCTGCTGCTGTGCTTGAAACTCCGGTCCAATGAGGGAAATGGGTCAATAACATATCACACCTACATGTCATTTTGATAGGTAGGATGCTGTGCACAGAGCTTTGAATGAGTGAATTGTGGGTCCTGAGGCTCATGTGATTGGGAGGGTTCATGTGAGATCACAGAGGGGAAGCAGCTTACAAGGAGGTGTATCCTGTGTAAATGCCAAAGGAGTCCTACTCATAGTCATAGATTTGGGTGACATGTGGCCTTCTCCTGTCTTCATGAATCCCAGTGTGTTCTCCTCCCTTTGACTGACTATTGGTACACACTGATATAAGCCTGAGTAGCAGCTCATGAGCCCTGTTTTCTGTGAGTGCTCCTTGAGAGCTCTATGATTGTGGAGAATACAATCTGGATGTGATTGGCTGAACAGATGGGGGCTTTTGACAAGCTGAGTGCTAGGGTGGGTGCTTTGCTGCTTCTGAAATAAATTCTCTAGCCATCTCAACAGAGTCTGGCCAAACAGAGCACACCCCCCACAGCAGTATTAATCCTAAGGGAATGATGGCAGAGTTGTGAGACTCTTCAATGTGCTGGTGTGCTTGGCCTACTATACTGTTCATTTGCATGATGTTGTATTCTGCTCACTTCTTTTTCTATGAGTGTAGTATAAGCTCTTTTGGCTTGCCTCACCTACCAGTAAGCAAATTTGATCCTTTGTATGTGCTTCACGTGTATTAGACTGTGTGCATGCCTGTATACAACTCTCTACTAAGAACACAATGTTTTAATGAACAGGAATTTGAAAGATTGGAGGGAAACCTGCAGGTCCTGTGGAAGCAGAAGGAGATGATCACCCAGGAAAAGGACTTGGCAAAAAAGCTGCAGCATCACTTTGAGGTCTCCCAAATGAGGTAGGAACCGAGGCTGGGGGGAGCAGGTGGAGCCTCGGGGGTACGTTGTTTTTGGGATCACTATCATTTATGGCCTCCTGCTCAAATGCATGGCTTCCAGCTACAAGAAGGGCAAGAACACTTCAGAGTATTATTCAGGTTGAGTGTACAAACAATTCTGTCCAGGAATCAATATGTTTAATACTCAGTGTGTCTGAGCAATGGTGTCCTTTCTCCCTTCTGAGTGCTCTGGTATGACCTGAGTAGGCTTTCCTTATAGTCACAGAGATCTGCCTGATTCTGCCTCCCCATGATGGAATTCAAAGTTGTAAATCACCAGGCCTTCCTGAAATTACATTTTGACTTAGGAACATCCCCTGTTGAAAAGAGATTCCTACCTTTGAATACTGTGCTGTGCAGCATTTTCCCATTTCCTGGGACAAGTGTTCTCTGGATTGAATAGGTTAAGGACTTTCAAGAATGAACCCAGGCAGATGCCTCAGCTGCAGGGAAGATCAGAACCTTTTCAGGAGTGTTCTGTAACAGATTGTGAAAGAGTCAGGATGCAGATTCCTAGCTCTGGTTAAGGAAATTACAAGTTTCTGTTTGATCCCAGAGTCCATCAGGGCCAGTGTTCTCAGGCACACATCTCAGGAAATGCTGCTCTAGGATTACTGACTGATTCTGTCTTGCATGTTTGTCATGTTCAAGGTGCCTCCTGGGCATGAGTCCTCAGCTATCTTCACAACCTTGTTTGAGTGTCCAGAAAGCAAGGCTGCAATAAGGCTATCAATAAAATGATGTGGTTGGTCAGTAATTCATCATGAATAATGAGTATCACTCTTGTGCTGATGACTTTGTTATTAATAAGTTGTTGCTTTTACAAAATGATGTCCCCAGACTGTAAAAGAAAGACCCTTTCTTTCTAATAGAACAGAAAAAAACATTACTCAGCCAAATTCTGACAGGTGTTAAGGGCTGAGGAAAGTTCTAGGCCCAACTACTCTGTGACTCTTATTCCTTGTGGGTAAAAACAACAACTTCAGTCAAAAGATCCATATTGACTATCCAGCACAGTTGAGGTGGTGGGAGGCAGCAGTTTAACAGCTGACAATGGCAGGTCCCCAGCAGGATTGTGTCCTAACTGCCTTTCCCTCCTAGGTCAGAGAAACTGACACATGAGCTGGAACAGGACACAGCCCAGCATGAGAGCCTGCTTCAGAAGGAGCTGTTAAACCAGGAGCCACCTGCTGAGCCCAATCTCTGGGAAATTCTGGATTATGATGCACTTTCTCCCTATTATTTTTTACCTATGTGTGAATAGGCCTTGGTTGTGCCTAGCCATTTACCCTGGATGGCTGCTTCTGGGCCTTGACTCCCTTTCCTTATTGACAATACTGATTGAGAAACTGATTAGGCCAAAGGAAGGCAGACACCTTGAAAGATGGCATCATTCACCCTAGGATCAAGGCCACCTCAGAAATAGAACCCCATCATAGCTCTGAACTTTCCATGAAGCAAAAACCACCTGACCTCCAGGTCATCCAGAACCAATATGATCCTAGTGTCTGTTGGCTCAGTACTCCTGAAGAAAAGAAAGCATCAAAATAAGACTGAGATACAAAAAAACTGACAAGATAATAACTCATGACCCTGACATCCACCAGCAAATGGCCCCAATGTGGAATACAACACCATGGATGCAGGAGATGTTGAAATACAAAACTTACTATGTCAGTTTATGGTCAAGGACTTTCACAAGCTGACTGAGTCCTCAGCCCTCCATTTGTGGCAGGAAATCAACTTGGAAGACTTTTTTGATGTCATGCTGTTATCCACACAAACCACACCCAAAAGGATAGGATTCTCTCTCCAGTGCAGTGCTTAATCAGACTGACTCCATGACATGCAGAAGTACGGCTGAAGACAGTCCCCACAGATGTGAAAGTAGTCCCTCTTTCCATGTAGGAGTTATTAGATCTTCCATTAGGAGGATCAATGGGGATTCTCAATTTCACATCTGGACTGAAGGGATCAGACCTGAAAAGGATCTGTAGAAAGTGTCAGAGTCACCTTTGACCTTTGTCGACACTCAATGATCCTTATGGAGTTGTGGGTCTTGAATAATCACACAGGAAAATGTTGACTGAAACAATTTCCTAGTGGCCAACACATTGTAGGTTCACCCTGCTGCAGAACATCTTCACAGATCAGGTGGCCAAGTCTGTGTATATTATGCCATCAGAGAGCTGTAATTCACCAGAAAATGTCCCTTAGTGTCTCCAAGAGTGCTCTATGAATAAGCCAAGGGCTTATCAGTGATAGGGCCTAGCAGTCATTTGGTTGAGAAAGCTCAGATAATGTTCTGATGCTCAAGAGCTTTGTCAGGTGTTTATGGATCATGTGAACATCAGCTGAATGGCATGTGTATAGAATGTGCCATTCCAAAGACGAAATAGCACCCTATATCCAGTGCAGGGAGGTGGATTTCCAGCCCCAGCTTTAGGATGAGATCTTGCTGAGTATAAAGGAAACGTGTAAGGGAATCACCTGTGCATCATGTCATAGTAGACCAACTAGACAGTACAGCATCATGACGTGCAGGGAAAACGGCCTGAGTGTGCTGCCAGTGTTGTGCCTGCAGCTGATGAGATTCAGGCATGACCCCAGATGACCTACATATATCACAATCTTATCTATCATAAGCCTGAGTTTTGGGACAATTCTTACTTTTTGAATATTGGATGAAGACAGATTCTCAGGACCTACAATTTATTCACCATGTGGCCTTGATTCCCAACAGAGAGAATCATAATGGATTACTGTGTTTATTTTAAGCCTAAAGATGAGTGGAAATGATATGATTTGTTGATGAGGACGTATGCAATCAAGCATGTTTCATTAAGATAGGACCTGATGCTATATTTGAAGGTGTATGTTTCTAATTCATGGAACAGGAGTTAGTATAAAGCAAAATGTAGAGACTTGTGAATGGACAAAGCATTAAATGCAGGAGGATCAGCATGCAGTTCAGAGCTGAGAAAGTAACACTATATCCAGACATGCATGACTATGTGCAGGATGCCTAAAAATAAAAAATAAAAAAGCTGTAGGGTTCGGGAACAACCAGCAGGGTGACTCAGAAACTGTATGGTGCAAATGTATTACTGTACATTAGGAAGTTTTACTTTCAGAAGATTTATCTCTTTGGGATGAAAAAATTGCAGCTGAGGAAAAGCCTTGGCCCAGGTAGACATTATGGTGTGTTTGCACATGGAGGTGTTTGGGATTCCACTCTTGCTAAGGATGAACAGGAGAGGGCTTTGAAGAAACGCTGAAGCATAGCCAGAGCTACTGGGCATCCAGGAGGAGTCCGGGTGTATAAATCAGTGCTCATCCTGATGGACCATCAAGAATACTTTAGTGAAAATGACTCAAGTGAATTCAACAGTGTTTGAGCCAGAGCTTGTAGCATTTTTATCCTTGAACTTGCTGAAAACTCACTTATAAAGCCCCAAAGAGGCATAGCTATGCTCATCTTGAAAAGGCTGTTGCAATCATTGACTCCCTTGCTACCTACCATCTGTCCAAGGCCAGTCACAGGCTCCAGGTCTGTGCTGCTCAGTCTGCAGTGAGAGAATTCTGCATAGCTTAATTTTGTTTTTGATTTTTGGTTTAGGTTCTGTATCTTAATTGTTTTGGTTATGGGTTTGTTATTTTGTTGTTATTTGTTCTTGTTACTGATTTTCAAAATTTGATAAGGCTAATGGTGTTGATAACCCATTTAATGCCCCCTTTAAAAATATATTCTTTATGTTTAAAATAAAAAGCAATTTCAGACTTTTCACATGTGGACGAGTTTGTTTTGTGGTGTGTGCTATCATACTCCTTTAACCCTAGTTTTCACTCTTAGAGATGGATCTCTGCAATTTCCAGGCAGCCTGCGTTACATAATTTCCTTCTACTCTCCAGGGTGACACAGGGGATTGGTGTCTTGGGTATGGATTGCCACGTTTACTCCCTGAATACACACTTTATGGTGGACTCAGTATTCATACTATATCCATGCTGTCATACATTTAACTATTCCTAAAATACGGTACTCTATAGACCCACTTTCATGAAATGTTCATCAGGACTGAACTATTGAGAAATGCACCTTTACTGCTCTACAGACTCTCAGGAAATAAAACCATTCATAAAGAGAGTCTAAAAGAAATCAGGAAACCCATCGATATCTGCCTCTATTTATTTTTGCAACACATAGTCATTAATAACCACACAACAGAGATAAGGACCTTCCAAGTCACATTGGGAAATAGCTTTTTGTAGATTCTGTTGCACTTGACCATGCATTTGGTGTACTTATTTTCTTTTTTGATTTATTTATTTTTACTTTATGTGAATGGGTATTTTTCCTGTTGTACATCTGTGCTAGACATGACTGCAGTTCCTGAAGAGGACAGAAGAGGGAAACATCCCATTATAACTGGTTGTTATACTCATGTGGGAGAGCACCAAATGCTCTTAACCTTTGAGCTCTCTCTCTAGCTCCTGCAATTGGCTTTTGATCTTGAAGCCCTATGTGTTGTATAGGTAGAACTGGATCACCTCCGATCAAAGAAAAAGTCTCTGGAGATGTGTAGGGATGGGTACATGTGGTAGGCATGCTAATTTTCTGAAGCAGCCTGGCGCCTATGCAGGGCTCTGGTGTCACCACTGATCTCTGTGGGTTCAAGATCATGCCCCAGTGTTACTTATAGTTGGGGTTGGAGAAGAAGACCAACTATGACTTACTCAACTATGGGTCCTCAGCAGAGTGTTTGGCTGGTTTGATAAATGATACCAGATTTGTAGATTAATGTAGCTTCTTTTATTAGCATTTGTGTAGGCAGATAGTAATTTTCTGTCAACTCTTCAAAGGCTAAACTGTCCTTAGAGCCGAGTATGGACTATGCCCCTCTTTAGTCTCCCAGATAGCTAAACATTCCAGGTGTATTTGACACATCTGACAAAATGCAGAGTTGAGATGACCCTACTTGGGCCTGGGTTCCTGGTAAGGAATCCTTGATAGCAAGAAAAATCTCCAGCTAAGCTGTGTTGTTAGGAAGCTCCAGAGTAGGCACAGCACATGTAGCCTGCAGCAGAAGATACTTGCTTCTGGTGGAGAGCATGCCCATGCAAGCTTGGGACAAGAGAGGGACAGTGGAAGTTGCCCTTGACCATGGCAGATCTCAGAGTATATTGAGGAAGGATTTCTTTCAGGTGACTGTTTTATAATTATAGCTCCCTGGAGCGCATCTGACTTTTGATTCTGGTTGTAAATCAGAGAATTCAAG
The DNA here is from genome assembly GCF_049852395.1 of Peromyscus maniculatus bairdii. NCBI lineage: Eukaryota > Metazoa > Chordata > Mammalia > Rodentia > Cricetidae > Peromyscus > Peromyscus maniculatus. The sequence continues at coordinate 41,404,320 of NC_134860.1, read as the reverse complement.
TGTGGAGGAAATAATCCTGTGGGTCCCCAGACAGGTGCTAACAAACTGGTACTTTTACAATCTCAGCAGTCAGAAAAGCCTAGTGGATGCTTTGGTCACTGTCTGTCATAGAACACCTCTTTCTGAGCTGACTCTGAGTAGAAGGTGTCCTCTATAGACACACTTGAAATAATGTATGACATGGTTTAGGCCACATTACCAAGCTGCTACTATATTGAGTGTGTCTCCTTGTCCATCTTCTCAGTATCTGGGAGCAGCCTGGGACCAGCTATGCCTTACTCAACTGTGGGTCCTCAGCAGAGTGTTTGACTGGTTTGATAAATGATACCAGATTTGTAGATTAACGTGGCTTCTTCTATTAGGATTTGTGTAGGCAGATAGTAGTTTCCTGTCAACTCTTCGAAGGCTAAACTGTCCTTAGTGCCCAGTATGGACTATGCCCCTCTTTGGTCTCCCAGATAGCTAAACATCCCAGGTGGATTTTTTGTTTGCTTTACTGTTCTTTCTTCCAAGACATGGTTTCTCCATGTAACAGTCTTGACTATCCTGGATGTACCTCCCTTTGTAGACCAAGCTGGCCTCAAATTCAGAGATCCACCTGCCTCTGCCTTCCAAATGCTGAGAGTAAAGGCCTGTGCCACCACTGCCCAGCTACTTTCCCAGTCCTGAGAGCATTCTGTCAGCCATTCCAGGGACCATTCTTGGAGTGGACAAATTGAGAGCCGACTCTCTTCTCTCTGCCCTGTAATTGTGAAAGATGAAAGGAGTTCCAGACCTGGGATGTAACTCAGTGGTCTAGCAGTTATTTAGCATGCACATGATCCTAGGTTAATCCTAGCTCTAGTGGCTAAAGGAAAAGAAAAGTTAAGAACACAATGACATCCAGAGTGTAGCTTACAACCAAAGGGAGACTCCACAGAGGCTTTAAGTCCTCCAGACTCCATCATCCAACCTCCTACCTCCAACTGAGAAGTCTTTGCAACCTGAAGGCCTCTCTGCCGATGCAGCAAATTAAATCCAAATTAAACCGAATGGGACTGAATTGGAAAAGCCTTAGTTTAATTGGTGATGCCTTCCTGGGTGATTTTTAAGCCCCTGAGAGAAGAGACTGTGAAGAGACACCAGAAGAACCATGGGTCTTTTTTCTGGGATGCAGCTTATATACCCTGTGGGAGTGGTCTTGAGCCTCTCTGGGGGAGGAGCTGTTTTTGATGGGCTCTGAAGGGGCAGGTTTGGGGAGGAGCTGTGCTTGGCAGGCTTTGAAGGGGCAGGTTTAAGGAAACGGACAGAAGAGAGGAATTAAGGTGGTTCTTCCACCAGAACATGCCAGACTCTTTGGGTATAGGGATACCAGGGTGCCAAGGGTTGAGGTGGAGCTCCCACCCACACACCATCCTCCACAGCATCCTCTACATTCTACATTTTTTGAAGAGAGAATTTCACTACGGCAATCATTTTATGGGCAGTGGATAGAATCTACACTTACTAATAAACACAGAGATCTACTCAGAGAACATAAATATTGATGCACACCTTATCAAATTCCATGATTGAGGTGATTAGCTGGTGAGTTGGCTAAGGAGGTAAAGGTACTTGCTGTCAAGCCTACACACCTGAGTTTCTTGCCTGGGACCCACGTGGTAGAGAGAACAAACCTTACAAAAACTGTCATCTGAGCTTCATGTGTGTGTTCTTATGCATCCTCACACTTAGCACAGCTTTTCAAAATCACTCAAAAGACCATGGTGAAATCATTTGTCAAGGAGGATGCAGACCCCTGTCAGTAATGGCTCCTGGTCAGATGCTGCAAATACTGAAATGCTGGGCTACTTTAAATTCACACCAAAATCTGTCACTGTGGCTGTTTTCAGAAGAGCCAGAGCTCCATGTCTTACATGCTGTAATTCCCAAGGTGAGGAAAAGCATCTTCTCACAGAAGAGAGACAGCAAGAAGTAGGGCCTGAGCTAGGGTGTCACTATTGAGAGCAAGGACTGCTCCCTTCCAGGCCATAGTGTGAAATGATTGTCCTGGGTTTTGTTCCAGCTCTCAGAAAGAATGGACAAGGGACCTCAGAAGAGAGAGGTAGAGGAGGTACACAGGCAATGGGGGTGTTTGGGCTTCTGGTGGTGATTGATGAGGAAAGGCCTTCCATGAAGGAGCTCTTAAGGACTCAAACCTGTAGGAGAGGGTGGGGTGCCCCAGAGGGAGGTAAGGGCAATGGGAAGAAGCTAGGGGCAAGATAACCTAATCAGTGGAAAGCTTGGTGTACTGTTGATTGATGAGTCCACTGGCCTTCTCAACCTTTCCTGAGGATAAAGGTGTCAACCATAGTTATGAGGTATGGGCATGTGAGTGAATTCCCCATGCCAATCCTTGCCTGGTTGGTGTCATCGAAGTTGGTGCAGAGGTTGACATCTCTGGAGGGCCCCTGGGAATGGACCTGTGAAATACTCAGGAGTGTGTGGCGGCCAAGGCGAGTGTGGCCCCCAAAAGGCTGACAATATTGTGACCAAGCATAGGTGCAAGACAAGCAAGTGTGACCAGAAAAACAGTGTGAGAAGAAACGCCCTGCAAGGATACAGGGACGTGTCAGGGTCATAAGTAGGAAGGAAGGGATCCCATCCACCCCCATGACAGAAATTGGTGAGGGAACTGTAGGACCTGATTGAGATGCCAAAACAGAATAGGTAGCTCCTGTGTCCAAAAGAGAGTCAATGGACTTACCTGTTACCTGCAGGGTCACCCTAGGCTTGGAGAGGGCAATGGGAGTCAGCAGGTCCAGGCAGGGTCAGTTCTCCAGCAAGCTTAGGAGTTCTCAGTTGCCAGTGTTCGTGAGGCTGCACCTCCATGGCATGCCATACAGGATGAGCTTGCATGGGGGCATTCTGATTTCCAGTGCCCAGGCTGTCTGCAGATTGGGCATGGCCTCCTGGACGGCAGTGTGGTCAAGGCAATACTGTGACCAGTGTCCCTGCTTGCCAAATTTGAAGCAAGTTTTGGCAGAGTTGACTGTGGGCTGAACTCCAGTGGGATGGAGCCTCATGGCCAACTTCTCTTGTACCCCTTGTGGGAGGTCCCTGGTGGCCTCTGAGCAGCTGCTAAGGCTTGGGCTTGGAGCATATTCTGTTGGAGCCTTGTCTGTTCGGTTGACTCGGCTGTCATTCTTGAGCATTAAAACTTTAGAAGCCATTTTCACCAATTCTTGTAGGAGAGTTTGGGGATCCTCCTCAGCCTTTTTAAATTTTTTCTAACATCTGGCACTGACTGAGAAATGAAATGGGTGGGTAGGCAGGAGTTGGGTGAGACGGAGTATAAGAAGAATCTGGGGAAGATTTGGAGGCCTTGGGTCAGTGTGTAGGTTGAGGCATTGGGAGATGGGGGGAGCAATGGAAGGAGGGTAAGGAGGAGGAATTGGGTCTTAGTCGTGGCCCCAGAGAAAGGTAGGAATGCAAAACCAAAAAACCATGGATGTAGGCCAGTTCTGTCCAATTATATCAGATAGACAAAATTTGAATAGATTTTGTGAAAGACCTCCAGGCGCATTTTGGGATCAGGCTTTGAATGGCAAGCACCATTTTTGAAGTCTATGCTGGGGACCTGAAGCCTAGCATAATGTGTCCATTGTGGTAAGTCTTGGGTCAAAAACAGGGGGTGTGGGAAATTCCCTTCAACAGAATATCTTCTGGAGAAGGAGTCCCATGGAACAAAGGCAGCCCCTTGCTTTGGAACGGGTCAGGGGGCCTGGCGTGGACAAGTCCTTGACAGGACATCTTGAAAAAATGAAGACGCCTTGGGGCTAGGCAATGATTTGGAATGGAAAATTACCAATCTGGGAGTGATCTCAGTCTGTCAGAGAGCAGGTGTAGGGGACAGGGGTTTTTTCGTACCACATTACCTTGGGTCAGTGGGGAAAAAATCCCCCACCCCCTCGGTGGAACCTCCAGATTGTAAGTTTTTGTGCACACTGATAGGCCTCTCCACTGACACAGCAATCCAAATTAGGAAAAGCCCAGTTTTAATGGATAAAGCATTCCTGGATGATTTCCTGGGTCCGTAGAGAGGAGACAGGGAAGAGAGATGAGAAGAACCACATGCCTGTTTTCTGGGATACAGCTTATATACCCCGTGGGAGTGGTCTTGAGCCTCTCTGGGGAAGAAGCTGTGTTTGGTTGACTCTGAAGGAGCAGGTTTGGGGGAAAAGATGGGGGAGGGGAGTTGAGGTGGATCTTCCACCAGAACATTCCAGACTTTTTGGGTATAGTGATGCCAGGGTGCCACTTTTTCTTTCTTTGTTTGTTTTTGGAGATAGTGTCTTACTATGAGGCTCTGGCTCTCTTGGACTCATGTGGTAAACCAAGCCATCCTCAAACTCATAGACATCTACCTGCCCCTGCCTTCTGAGTGCTGGCATCAAAGGCAAGGGCCACCATGTCCTACTTCTGGCTTGCATGTTTAAAGTGCTTTGTTGCTGGAGTTATCTCCAGTCCCCCCCTGGCCCGCAGCCACTCAGATCCAAATAAACACAGAGATGCTTATATTATTTACCTGTTTGGGCTAATGGCTCAGGCTTCTTTCTATCCAGTTCTCATATCTTAAATTAACCCATTTCTATCGATCTGTAAGTTGCCATGTTGCTAGTGGCTTACAGGTACTTTCGCATCATGCTTCCTGTCTCTGGCTGGCAGCTCCTGACTCAGCCTTCCTCTTCCCAGAATTCTCTTCTCTGCTTATCCTGCCTATACTGTATTTCCTACCTGGCTACTGGCCAATCAGCATTTTATTTATCAATCAATCAGAGCAATACATTCACAACATCTCCAACAGTGCTTTCTGTACAGCAGACCCTGTGCCAGCATTGAAGATGAGCACTATTCAACAAATCAAACCTCACATTGCTTACATCTCCCCAGGGAGACAGACAGAGAGCAAAATGAAACACACCCAGCTTAGATGGAGGCTCTTGTGTCAGAAGCTCTAAAGATGGTTAGATCAACTGCATTCCACAAAGGCACCAGTTCTGTGAGGCCTTGGCATTGTTATAGTCATGGTGGTGGGGCTCAAGACAATTCCTGAAAGAGGGATGAGGTAAGAATTTACCAAGACTTGATACAGAACAGTGGTGGCTAGTATGTTTTCCTAAAGCTTATATACAGACTTCCAGCTTAATGATATTATTATTATCCACGTGGAATTGTTGTTGTTGTGGGGGCCCCATCTTCTTTCTGGAGACTTCAGTTGATGTTAGTCCTGGCCGTGATTTCCTGCAGAAAACTGATAAGAGACTCAAACACAAAAACATACATATGCAGGTAATTGAAGCCTTTTTTCTAGAATTGTTTAGTACACAAAGACATATATATATATATATATATATATATATATATATATATATATATATATATATATGCAGCTAATTGAAGCCTTTTTTCTAGAATTAGTTAGTACTCTATATGACCATTCATATCTTAACAAAGTTTAAAATGTATATATGTCTATTTATATATTAATCTTGTAAATTTTGATATAAAATGTATACTTTAAGAAAAGTTTAAAGAATCAGAATAGAATCAAAGAGTTGAGATTAGTAATAGAATAGTCCCTTAATTAATTTGGCTTTTGTCCTGTCCCACAGCAGATGATGGCTCTTTTATTCTGGCATGATACAGGGAGTTTGCAATTTCCTTTTAACAACATGCTTGAGTTTAAAGGAGAGAGCCATTCTCCAACTCCAAAGTCAGCTTTAAATTTTAATTGAACTGGGACTATTAGAAGACCAATAGTGTTAAATCTTTAGAGAAAAGCAGAAACAAACATTTAGGAAGACATAAAATTTTTTAGATAATATATACCCATACACCGTTGAAATATGGTGTACATATTTTAATTTTCCAAATTCTGCAAAGTGAAACACGTCCGTCTGCCAGATTTCATTCCTCTGAGTACCCTTTGGGTTGCATCCTGCTGGTAATGGTGTTTGACTGTAGAAGGAACAAGTAGGACATTTCTTTACTATTTCTTTGGCTTGTTGCCAGGTTATGGAAAAATCCTTTTTTAAACTTTTACTATTGATATGATATGTTTTATGAAATTCTGAAGCCTCCAGCACATTTCCTATCAATAATTTATCAATCTCATCATTGCCTTGTGCTAGAGGGCCTGGCAGACCAGTATGGGATCTAATGTGAGTTATATATAAAGGATGACTGCTTTTCCTGATTTTATCTTGTAATTGAATAAATAGTGAAGTTAATTCTGAAGCATCAGGGATAAATTCTGCAGTCTCAATATGTAATACTACTCTTTCAGCATACTGAGAGTCAGTTACTATGTTGAGAGATTCTGAAAAATCCATTAATACCAACAGAATAGCATACAATTCTGATATTTGAACTGAATTATAAGGACTTTGAACCACTTTACTTAAATTTTCTGATTTGTAACCTGTCTTTCCTTGTTTGATGGCATCTGTATAAAATGTACAAACTCCAGATATGGGTTTTTCCCGTACAATTTGAGGCAAGATCCAATCAGCTCTCTTTATAAGATCAATTCTATAGCTTTTGGGATATTTGCTGTTATTTCTCCCAAAAATAACTGCAAGCTCTTTGCCAAGGTTCACTTTCTGTCCATTATTTTTCAATGTCCTCCTTAGTTAAAGGTAGAACAATTTCTGCTGGGTCTATTCCTGCTAATCGACAAAGTCTCAATTTTCCTTTCCAAATCAAGTCAGAGAGTTTTTCCACATAAGTTTTTAATTTTTATTCAGTTTATTTGATAAAAATATCAATTCCAATATAATATCTTCCCTATGCATTAATATTCCAGTAGGAGAATGCCTAGAAGGTAAAATAACCAAAATGCAATCCATCTTTGGATCAATACGATCCACGTGCCCTTCATGTACTTTCTTTTCTACCAAGGCCAATTCTTTCTCAGCTTCAGGTGATAATTCTCTTGGACTATTTAAGCCCTTGTCACCTTCTAAAGTTTTGAACAAATTACTCAGTTCATCATTTTTTTTATACCAAGAATAGATCATAGATGAGAATTATCTCCAAATAATCTTTGAAAGTCATTAAGAGTCTGTAGTCTATCTCTCCTAATTTGCACCTTTTGGGGTCTAATCTGTAGCTCTATTTTACATCCTAAATAATTATAGAATCTCCTCTTTGTATCTTTTCAGGAGCAATTTGTAATCCCCAGCAAGGCAAAATTTTCTTTACTTCTTCAAACATTCTTTCTAAAGTATCTGCATTTGAATCAGCTAGTAAAATATCATCCATATGATGATAAATTATAGATTTAGAAAATTTGTTACATACCACTTCTAATGGCTGTTGTACAAAATATTGGCACAGAGTTGGGCTATTCAACATTCCCTGTGGGAGGACGCTCCATTGAAATCTTTTAACCGGCTGAGAATTATTATAAGTAGGCACTGTGAAAGCAAATCTTTCTCTGTCTTTTTCTTGTAAGGGTATTGAAAAGAAACAGTCTTTTAAATCAATAACTATGAGAGGCCATCGTTTTGGTAACAGAGTAGGCAAAGGAATTCCAGATTGTAGAGAGCCCATTGGCTGAATTACTTTGTTCATTGCTCTAAGGTCTGTTACCATTCTCCATTTACCAAATTTCTTTTTAATAACAAATACAGGAGAATTCCAAGGGCTGGTTGATTCCTCAATACGCTGAGCATTTAACTGTTCTTCTACCAGCTCTTCTAAAGCCTGGAGTTTCTCTGTTGTTAAAGGCCATTGCTGAACCCATACAGGCTTGTCTGTTAACCATTTTAAAGGTAGATCTGTTGGTGTCTTTGGAAGATCATCAGTTGTTATGCCCTGTTCTTGTATAATATGGATGGCTGGTGAACACTCATTAGAACAATATCTTCTAATATTTCTCTCAGAAACATGTGTTAGTTTATGATTTGTTTCTGAGATTGGAGGGATGTTAATCTGAGTATTCCATTGTTGCAACAAGTCTCGACCCCACAGGTTCATAGCTATGTTAGCCACATATGGTTTTAATTTTCCTCTCTGTCCTTCAGGACCTATACATTCAAGCCATATTGCACTTTGTTTCACTTGAGATAATGTCCCAATTCCTAACAGTTGAAAGTTTACCTCCTGAAGAGGCCAAGTTGGATGCCAAAATTCTGGTGCAATTATGGTAATGTCAGCACCTGTGTCTTCCAGACCAGATAACAAAGCACCATTTATTTTTATCATTAATTTTGGTCTTTGTTCATTAATAGAAGTTTGCCAAAAAAATTTCTTTATGTTTTGTCCTGAATTTTCTATTCTCTCTGTTTCATCATCCTGACCAGCATGATTTATTCTAAAAGGCATTTGGTTATTTAATTGCTCTGAGCAGGGGTTTCCTCTACGGCTGCAGGAAAGGTTTGAACTGGATTTGCTATGGGGCCTGCATGAGGCCCCTCTGGGAGTTTCCCAAAGACTGAGGCAAAGGATTACCTTTCCTGTCCCTTGTTGATCTACATCATTGGTCCAGTGTTTTCCCTTACCACACCTTCTGCATACTCCAGAAGGAAGGGGCATTCTGTTGCCATTGTTCCTTGAAGAAATATTGTTTCTAGGAATGACCTGTTTACAGTCCCTTTTCAGATGTCCTTGCTTTCCACATCCAAAACATCTAACATTCCTCAAACCTTTTGAAATTGCTTCTCCTACCCACATATCATCACGCTCATGAGCCTCAACATTAACCATGTCTCTAATCCAATCTTCCAAAGGTGCAGATCTTGACTTTAACGGCCTGATTATTCTTTTGCATGCTGCATTCACATTCTCAAAGGCCAAAGATTCAGTTATTATCTTACAAGCTTCTGAATCCGAGACCATTCTCTTTACTGCTGAAGCCAGTCTTTGTAAAAAATCTGTGAAAGATTCTTCTGGGCCTTGCATAACCTTTGTAAATGACTCAGGTTCTTTTTCCTGGTTCCTCAACTCTGTCCCATGCATTCAAGGCTGCCGTTCGACATAAAATTAGGGTTTGGACATCATATAAACATTGTTTTTGTACTGAAGCATATTGGCCTTCTCCAATAAGCTGATCCTGGCAAACTTGTATTCCTTTATCCCTCCATTGTTTTTCTATGTTTTAGCCTGATCCTTGAACCAATTAACCACTGAAGCCTCTGGCTGGGTTCCAGAACAGCTTGTGCCAGCTCCCGCCAATCTTGTGGTACAATCATATTATATATTGACCAAGAGTTTAACATTTACTTTACATATGGGGTATGTGTGCCATAAGATACTATTGCCTCCTTAAACCTTCATAAATCCAACATTTCACTTGGAGCCCAAATATTTTGTGTAGTCACTTGATTAGGCAAGTGCTGTACAGTTACAGGATAAATTAAAAGTGACTGTGTGAAAACAGGCTTTCTTTCCATAGCTTTATGATCCAATCTTGAAACAACTTCATTGTTAATTTCTTCTGTCTGAATTTTTACAGGTTTAACAAGTTTTTCTAAAGCTGTCATCCTGGCAATTAAATTGACTATCTTTTTAAATAGTAAAATGAGGGTAATCATAGTAATAAACTGCATAATTTGATCAATATTAATCTTCTCATATAGTTTTTCCATTGTCAGATTGCCTAAAATTTCAAACAAAACCCAATTTTCTTCCAACGTACACATAAAACCCATTTTTTTTTAATAAGCAAGAAAAGATAAGGTTTAATGGGATTACATTTTATGTAAGGTGACATGTAAGGAACAGTGACTTTTTTTGTGATATATATTTTTTATTTTACAATACCATTCAGTTCTACATATCAGCCATGGGTTCCCCTATTCTCCCCCCTCCCACGCCCTCCCCTTACCCCCAGCCCACCCTCCATTCCCACCTCCTCCAGGACAAGTCCTCCCCCGAGGACTGTGATCAACTTGGTAGACTCAGTCCAGGGAGGTCCAGTCTTTTCCTCCCAGACTAAGCCAAGTGTCCCTGCATAAGTTCCAGGTTTCAAACAGCCAACTCATGCAATGAGCACAGGACTTGGTCCCACTGCCTAGGTGCCTCCCAGACTGATCAAGCCAATCAACTGTCTCACCTATTCAGAGGGCCTGATCCAGCTGGGAGCCCCTCAGCCTTTGGTTCATAGTTCATGTGTTTCCATTCATTTGGCTATGTTTTTTAATAATTGAGTAAAACTGAAATTTATTATATGCCACAGTCGTCCTAGGGACCTCCATGCTATATATATAGCCTCTATGGTTCTATGGGTTGTGGTCTGATTGTTCTTTATTTTATATCTAGAATCCACCAATGAGTGAGTACATACCGTAACTGTCTTTCTGGGTTTGGGTTACCTCACTCAGGATGATTTTTTCTAGTTCCATCCATTTGCCTGCAAATTTCATGCTTTCATTGTTTTTCTCTGCTGAGTAGTACTCCATTGTGTATATGTACCACATTTTTTTCATCCATTCTTCCGTTGATGGGCATCTAGGTTGTTTCCAGGTTCTGGCTATTACAAATAGTGCTGCTATGAACATAGCTGAGCATGTATCTTTATGGTATGAATCAGCATTCCTTGGGTATATGCCTAAGAGTGGGATGGCTGGGTCTTGAGATAGTTCGATTCCTAATTTTCTGAGAAACCGCCATACTGATTTCCACAGTGGCTGTACAAGTTTACATTCCCACCAACAGTGGAGGAGTGTTCCCTTTGCTCCACATCCTCTCCAACATTGGTGTCATTGGTGTTTTTGATCGTAGCCATTCTAACAGGTGTAAGGTGGTATCTCAGAGTCGTTTTGATTTGCATTTCTCTGATGATTAAGGATGTTGAGCATTTCTTTAAATGTCTTTCAGCCATTTGTAGTTCTTGTTTTGTGAATTCTCTGTTTAGCTCTTTAGCCCATTTTTTAATTGGACTGTTCAGTGCTTTGATGTCTAGTTTCTTGAGTTCTTTATATATTGTGGAGATCAATCCTCTGTCAGATGTGGGGTTGGTGAAGATCTTTTCCCAGTCTGTTGGCTGTCTTTTTGTCTTATTGACTGTGTCTTTTGCCCTGCAAAAGCTTCTCAGTTTTGAGAGGTCCCATTTATTAATGGTTGTGCTCAGGGTCTGTGCTGTCGGTGTTTTATTTAGGAAATGTTCTCCGGTGCCAATGCGTTCAAGAGTGCTTCCTATTTTCTTTTCTATTAAGTTTAGTGTAACTGGATTTATGTTTAGGTCTTTGATCCACTTGGACTTGAGTTTTGTGCATGGTGACAGATATGGATCTATTTGTAATCTTTTACATATTGACATCCAGTTATGCCAGCACCATTTGCTGAAGATACTTTCTTTGTTCCATTGTATAGTTTTGGCTCCTTTGTCAAAAACCAGGTGTTCATATGTGCATGGATTAATGTCAGGGTCTTCAATTCGATTCCATTGGTCCGTATGTCTGTTTTTATTCCAGTACCAAGCTGTTTTTATTACTATAGCTATATAGTAGAGTTTGAGGTCCAGGATGGTGATGCCTCCAAGGGTTGCTTTATCGTATAGGATTCTTTTAGCTATCCTGGGTCTTTTGTTTTTCCATATAAAGTTGAGTATTTTTCTCTCCAAGTCTGTGAAGAATTGTGTTGGGATTTTGATGGGGATTGCATTGAATCTGTAGATTGCTTTTGGTAAGATTGCCATTTTTACTATGCTAATCCTACCTATCCATGAGCATGGGAGATCCTTCCATTTTCTGATATCTTCTTCAATTTCTTTCTTTAGAGATTTAAAGTTCTTATCAAAAAGGTCTTTCACTTGTTTAGTTAGTGTTATCCCAAGGTATTTTATATTATTTGTGGCTATTGTAAAGGGTGATGTTTCTCTGACTTCTTTCTCAGCCCTTTTATCATTTGTGTATAGGAGGGCTACTGATTTTTTTGAGTTGATCTTGTATCCTGCCACTTTACTGAAGGAGTTTATCAGCTGTAGAAGTTCCCTGGTAGAGTTTTTGGGGTCACTTATGTATACTATCATATCATCTGCAAATAGTGAAAGTTTGACTTCTTCCTTGCCAATTTGTATCCCTTTGATCTCCTTTTGTTGTCTTATTGCTTTAGCTAGAACTTCTAGTACTATATTGAATAAATATGGGGAGAGTGGTCAGCCTTGTCTTGTTCCTGAATTTAGTGGTATCGCTTTGAGTTTCTCTCCATTTAATTTGATGTTTGCTGTTGGCTTGCTATAAATTGCTTTTATTATGTTTAGAAATGTTCCTTGTATTCCTAATCTTTCTAAGACCTTTATCATGAAGGGGTGTTGGATTTTGTCAAAGGCTTTTTCAGCATCTAAGGAGATGATCATGTGGTTTTTTTCTTTCAGTTTGTTTATATGGTGTATTACATTGACTGATTTCCGTATGTTGAGTCATCCCTGGGATGAATCCTACTTGGTCATGATGGATGATTGTTTTGATGTATTCTTGGATTCGGTTTGCCAATATTTTGTTGAGTATTTTTGCATCAATGTTCATGAGGGAGATTGGTCTGTAGTTCTCTTTCTTTGTTGCATCTTTGTGTGGTTTGGGTATCAGGGTAATTGTAGCCTCATAAAAAGAGTTTGGTAGTGTTCCTTCTGTTTCTATTGTGTGGAACACTTTGAAGAGAATTGGTATTAGTTCTTCTTTGATAGTCTGGTAGAATTCTGCACTGAAACCATCTGGTCCTGGGCTTTTTTTGGTTGGGAGACTTTTGATGACTGTTTCTATTTCTTTAGGGGTTATTGGTCTATTTAAATGGTTTATCTGGTCTTGATTTAATTTTGGTATGTGGTATTTATCCAGAAAATTGTCCATTTCTTCCTGGTTTTCCATTTTTGTGGAGTACAGGTTTTTGAAGTATGATCTGATGATTCTCTGGATTTCCTCATTGTCTGTTGTTATGTCTCCCTTTTCATTTCTGATTTTGTGAATTTGGGTGCTCTCTCTTTGCCTTTTGGTTAATTTGGCTAGAGGTTTGTCTATCTTGTTGATTTTTTCAAAGAACCAACTCTTTGTTTCATTGATTTTTTTGTATTGTTCTCTTGTTTTCTATTTCGTTGATTTCAGCCCTCAATTTGATTATTTCCTGGTGTCTATTTCTCCTGGGTGAGTTTGTTTCTTTTTGTTCTAGAGCTTTCAGTTGTGCTGTTAATTCATTGGTATGGGATTGCTCCATCTTCTTTATGTGTGCATTTAGAGCTATGAATTTTCCTCTTAGCACTGCTTTCATAGTGTCCCATAAGTTTGGGTATGTTGTACTTTCATTTTCATTGAATTCTAGGAACTCTTTAATTTCTGTCTTTATTTCTTCCTTGACCCATTGATGTTTCAGGTGGGCATTATTCAGTTTCCATGAGTTTGTGGGTTTTCTATAATTTTTGTTGTTGTTGAGGTCTAACTTTAAGGTATGGTGGTCTGATAAGATACAGGAGGTTATTCCAATTTTTTTGTATCTGTTGAGATTTGTTTTGTGTCCAAGCATGTGGTCAATTTTTGAGAAGGTTCCATGGGGTGCTGAGAAGAAGGTATATTCTTTTGTGTTAGGATGGAATATTCTGTAGATATCTATTAGGTCCATTTGAGTCATAACATCTGTTAGGTCCTTTATTTCTTTGTTAAGTTTCAGTCTGGTAGATCTATCTTTTGGTGAGAGTGGTGTGTTAAAATCTCCCACTACTAATGTGTGGGGTTTGATGTGCGTTTTAAACTTTAGTAGTGTTTCTTTTATGAATGTGGGTGCTTTTGTATTTGGAGAATAAATGTTTAGAATCGAGACTTCATCTTGGTGGATTTTTCCCGTGATGAATATGTAATGTCCATCCTGGTCTCTTTTGATTGATTTTAGTTTGAAGTCTATTTTATTAGATATTAGGATAGCTACACCAGCTTGTTTCTTAGGTCCATTTGCTTGGAAAACCTTTTCCCAGCCCTTTACTTGGAGGTAGTGTCTGTCTTTGGAGTTAAGGTGTGTTTCTTGTATGCAGCATATGGATGGGTCCTGTTTTCTTATCCATTCTGTTAGCCTGTGTCTTTTTATAGGTGAGTTGAGACCATTGATATTGATGGATATTAATGACCAGTGATTGTTAATTCCTGTTATTTTTTTTGGTTGTGTTGTGTTGTCCTTCTGTGGTGTATGTTGGTGTAGGATTATCTATTGCTTGATTTTTCATGGATGTGTTTAACTTCTTTGGGTTGAATTTTCCCTTCTAGTGCTTTCTGTAGGGCTGGGTTTGTGGACAGGTATTGATTAAATCTGGTTTTATCCTGGAATATTTTGTTTACTCCGCCTATGGTGATTGAGAGTTTTGCTGGGTATAATAGTCTGGGTTGGCATCTGTGGTCTCTTAGTGTCTGCATGAGGTTTGTCCATGATCTTCTAGCTTTCATAGTCTCTATTGAGTAGTCTGGTGTTATTCTGATGGGTTTGCCTTTATATGTTACTTGGTCCTTTTCCTTTGCAGCTCTTAATAATTTTTTCTTTATTCTGTGTGTTTAGTGTTTTGATTATTATGTGGCGAGGGGACTTTTTTTTTGGATCCAGCCTATTCGGTGTTCTGTAAGCTTCTTGTATCTTCATAGGTATTTCTTTCTTTAGGTTAGGAAAGTTTTCTTCTATGATTTTGTTGACTATATTTTCTGTGCCTTTGAGTTGGTATTCTTCTCCTTCTTCTATCCCTATTATTCTTAGGTTTGGTCTTTTCATGGTGTCCCAAATTTCCTGGACGTTTTGTGTTAGGACTTTTTTGTCTTTATTGTTTTCTTTGACTGATGAATCTATTTTGTCTATCGTGTCTTCAGTGTCAGAGATTCTCTGTTCCATCTCTTGCAATCGGTTGGTTATGCTTGTTTCTGTAGTTCCTGTTCGTTTAGTCAGGATTTCTATTTCCAGCATTCCCTCAGCATGTGTTTTCTTTATTGTCTCAAATTCATTTTTCAGATCTTGGAATGTTTCTTTCATCTGTTTAATTGCTTTTTCTTGGCTTGATTTGATTTCTTCCCATTTTTTGTTCGTTTTTTCTTCCATTTCTTTAAGGGAGTTTTTTATTTCCTCTTTAATGGAGTTTTTCATTTCCTCTTTAAGGGAAGTTTTTATTTCCTCTTTAAGGGAGTTTTTTATTTCCTCTTTTTTTTTTTTTTTGGTTTTTTTGAGACAGGGTTTCTCTGTGTAGCTTTGCGTCTTTCCTGGGACTCACTTGGTAGTCCAGGCTGGCCTCGAACTCACAGAGATCCACCTGGCTCTGCCTCCCGAGTGCTGGGATTAAAGGCGTGCGCCACCACCGCCCGGCTTTTATTTCCTCTTTAAGGAAAGTTTTTATTTCCTCTTTAAGGTAGTTTTTCATTTCCTCTTTAAGGAAAGTTTTTATTTCCTCATTGAGGGAATGTTTTATTTCTTCTTTAAGGGCCTCTATCATCTTCTTAAAGTCATTTTTAGGGTTGATTTCTTCTGTTTCTTCTGTCATGGTATGTTTAGGTCTTGCAGGTGTAGAATCACTAGGTTCTGATGTTGCCATATAGGTCTTTATGTTGTTGTCTGTATTTTTGCACTGGCGTCTACTCATCTCTTCCTCTGTGCGGTGCAGGTGGTGTCTGTGTCTGAGAGTGCCTCTCTTGTTCTAATTTTTAGTCTTGGTTTAGTAGGGGTTCTTGGTTAAATTGGTGCTATTGGGCTGTTTCTTCAGGGGCAGCTGATTTCGATCGGTGAATTATATACTTATGATTCTGGTGATCTGGTTTGGTGTCTGGGTAGCGCCTTCTTCTGTGTTCCCAGGTCACGTTTTGTTCATTTGTGAACTCCTCAGCTAATCTTGTTTTTTCAGACTTTAAACTGTAGGCATCTGAATCCTCTCCAAGATGGGTTTCAGCTGAGCAGGGTAGTCTCACCAACACCTCCAAGTTGTTGGGTTTCACAGGATCAGTAGCTGGGCCCTGGGTTGTCCTCAGACGGAGTGTTCAGATTCGTTCTGGTTCTGACCCACGGAGATAGCTTCTTCCCCAGATGTTGGGGTTAGGAGTGTCCCTGTTCCAAGCTGCATCTGCTTGTCTCCGTCCCTGGGCCTGTCTACCTCTGCGGTCTGCCGCCGCCGGGCCTGTATGTCCCTGTCAGCTGCCGCTGGGTCTGTCTGCCTCTGGGGGCCGCCACCGGGCCTGAATGTCTCTGCCGGCTGCAGCCGGGACTGAATGTCCCTGTCGGCCGGAGCCGCCGGGCCCGTTTACCTCAGCGGGCCGCCGCTGGGCCCGTCTACCTCTGTGAGCCGCCGCTGGGCCTGAATGTCTCTGCCGGCTGCTGCCAGGCCTGAATGTCCCTGTCGGCTGCCGCCGCTGGGCCCGTCTACCTCAGCGGGCTGCTGCTGGGCCCGTCTATTTCCGTGGGCCGCCACCGCAGGCCTACCTGCGTCTGCTTGTCTTCACCGCCCGGCCTGTCTACCTCTGTGGGCCGCCACTGGGCCTGAATCCATTTTTTTTAATGTGGAAAAAATTTCTCTTTTAAAAGTTTCCTTTAAGCCGGGTGGTGGTGGCGCACACCTTTAATCCCAGCCCTCGGGAGGCAGAGCCAGGTGGATCTCTGTGAGTTCGAGGCCAGCCTGGGCTACCAAGTGAGTTCCAGGAAAAGGCGCAAAGCTACACAGAGAAACCTTGTCTCGAAAAACCAAAAAAAAAAAAAAAGTTTCCTTTAAAATATATCTGATTTGTTAAGTGACTTACCAAATCTGCATAGAACAGTAGAAATCCCAGGGAATTTCAAAACAGCCACCTAGTGTCCGAGGTGTGAATTGAGAGAGAGAGAGAGAGAGAGAGAGAGAGAGAGAGAGAGAGAGAGAGAGAGAACAAGAAATCGTAGCTGACTAAAGCTTAAATCTAGCCATGTGTTCCATTTTGAGCCAAGTTAAACCTTGGCTCTGGCTTCCTTAAGCTCTGACCACGTGCGTTGGCTTTAGAGGCAGGGGCCCTGTTCAGCAGGGCAGGCCTGAGTTGTTTGTAGCACCTGCTTTAAGCAAGTAGCTCATGGTTAGTCTGGCCTGATGCCAAGGAGACCTGGGCCCGGGCTAGGGATCCAGCCACCTGGGCTAGGGAGCCAGCTGCCCTTGTGGGAAACCGGATCTGCCGCCAAGCCAAGCGGTTTTTAATGGATTCTTGTCACGTTGGGTGCCAAATGTAGATGTAACCAACCATCTTATTAAATAAGAAACACAGAACCAATGTAAAGAAGAAAGCCAAGAGGTCAGAGATCAGAGCTAAAACCTTACTGTTCCTCCTGTGGTGGTCCTACCTCTCTGAAAGAGAGCTACTTCCTGTGTGTTTGTCTTTATATAGTCTTTCTGTTCTGCCTTCTCATTGGTTGTAAACCTGAACACGTGAAACAGAGGTCATAAGAGGATAACAAATTCCCTGCAGCTAGATTTACAGGTATTTGTGAGCTGTTATTTGGAGTCTTGTATTCACACAGGGGTCCTCTGGAAGAACAGCTAGTGCTCTTAACTGCTGAGCCATGTCCAGCAACTTACATGTGCTCACCCACCCAGCTCCAAGTTGAGATAGCTGCTCACCCATGTTCCCATTCACCCCTAACGGGGCAGCAGAGACACAGCAGGTACAAGTGGCCAGGACCCCTGCTGCCAGCTCAAGGAGGTTTCAGGGGGCAGTGTCATGGCACTGGTCAAGAAGGAGAGCAAATTCCTTAACTGCTTGGTCAGCAAGGACACAGATCATATCCAGCACTCCCTCCCCTTCACCTGCAGCAGCAGCAGCTGAGCAATGGCTCCCACATCACCTCCATGCACTGCAAGACCAGGCTGTGCCAAGCATTCAAGAAGAGCAGAAGAGGCAAGTAAGGGGAGAAGTGCCAGTTCGCAGGGGTTCCACCAGCTGTGCAGGCTCACTCGGCTTCCATGAATAAGACCCGTGCTGTGCTACACCTTCCACAGATCACCTTCTGCCCTCTGGTCCAGGCTGCCATATCATCCAGACAGCAGAGAAGCTGCAGCCGGGAACTATTGTGGGAAGTTGTGGAGTTGGGTCACTCTACAGACCTGTGAGCTGTGACTGGGTTAGGTAATAAAGTGCATATTTTTAAAAGCCAGGTGGTCATATCTGCTTTTGAGATTTATGAAACCATGGGTCTCTTACTTGAGCAGAAATGAAGCAGAGGTTAAAAAATATCAGTGGTCTCTAATGGTAAAATTGAAATGAACACACAGATATTTGTGGACTAAAATCAAGACTATGGCATTGACAAGTGATAAAATGAATGAAAGTATAACATTCCCTTTTTATGAAAAATAACACATCGTTATTTTTCCTTAAAGGCTCAAGAAGAGAGTAAGTACCGACTCCTGGAACCAGAGGTCACACTGGAGAACTCTGATCACAGAAACGCTTGAACTGTTGCTTCTGCCTCTGCTTCCACTTCCACATCTGTTGCTGTTGCTCCTGCTTCTGCTGTTTCTACCTCTCATGCTTCTGCTTCTGCTCCAGAGGCTCCAGCCTCTGCTGCAGCTGCTTCTGCTGAATGCATTTACAGCCGTTGTTACTGCTGCTGTACCACAAGGTAAATAAACCACTCTACAAAGACACAGTGGGCGTGCTAACAGCTAGGATTCTGTTATTAAGGAGACAAGAGACAAGGATAAGTAAGACAATGACACATGTTGAAAATAGATAATCATTTTGACTTACAAAACAAATTCTCTTTTGGGCTAACATTCATGGTGAACATATTTTACTGTGATAGGTTTATACTCAAGGCCATAGTCAGGCATTTCTCAGTATCACAAACATTTACATAGTTGGATCCCATTTCCACTTTCATGGAAAGCAGTGTTGTATCAACACAATCATCACAGCTGGCAAATGTGAGAAAAGCCCATTGCCTTGTCCTGCGGTTAGATGAATTCATCCACACAGAAGTCAGACTGCTGTTAACTCACCAAGAACCCACTTGCCTCCAGTTCTACTCACAGTGCCTGCCAGTGTCTCCTGACACAGATAGATCTGGCTCCAATTTCATCTCTGACTTGAACTTGGATTTTTCTGACCCTGTCCCTGCAGGCAAGTGACACTGAACACTCAGGCATCTTACTATTCTTGATTTTTTTTTTTTTTTGGTCTGGCTTTTCTTTTCTCTTTTTCAAAGTTTTTTTTAAGACTTTTTAAAATTCATTTAACATACCAACCAGAGATCCCTGTCTCATCCCTCCTTCTGCTTCTCCCCCAGGTTCTCCCTGGACCCACCCTCCCCATTCTCTCCTTGCTCTTTATAGGGTTGCATGTATTGTTTATTTAATACATGCAACCCTATAAAGAGCATGCCAGTGAGCCTTTTGTGGGTTCTGCGTATGTTAATTGTGGATTAATCCACATAATAAAATTAATAACCATAAGCTGGTAAAGGAAAGAGAATGAAAGGAGCTGGAAAAAATCCTTTAGCAATCTGAGGTCCATAGTTTAAAAAGACCTGTTTCTGTGGCTATTAAAAGTACCAGTGATGAAGGACGTTATGTTATAAGCTGTTCCTGGTTGCAGCACCTATCTCCATCTCCATCCTCCTTTCTCTAGGTGGAAGACATTCACATACAGAGAGGCTAAACTGCCAACAACATAACAGCATTTCATGAGTGTCCCTGCTGTCTCCTCCTTGGACTTCTGGCTTTTGCCCTCTATTTCTCAGATCTGCACTCTGTCCCAGTAGCTGTGGTTATTGCAGTTCCTGAACCGAGACCTTAGTCTTCTTCTATAGCCTTTGAAGTTGCTCAGAAGGGCCTGTCACATGTCCTAGGAAGAGAAGGACAAAATCAAAATGACTTTTCCCTTCTAAATAGTTCTACTTATTTCTGAAGAAGGAAGTTTGTCAAAGATCTAGAAATCTTGCTGAAGAAGCACAGAATTAGAGGGCAACCAAGAGGTCTTCACAGGGATGTGTGTGCATCAACCCTAGGGTTAATCTCTGGCCTAAGGTAACTAGTGGACATTGCCACTCATATCTAACATCCTCCAATACCTGGTAGTTAAGGTGCTTCTCTGGTCTGTCCTTTAATGAGCTTCTCCTGACCTTCAAAGAAGGACATAGCATAAAGTTGATATTCATCTCTAGAACTGTGATTTCAGATCCATTTCCCCATATCCCC
Organism: Peromyscus maniculatus bairdii; assembly: GCF_049852395.1. Lineage (NCBI taxonomy): Eukaryota > Metazoa > Chordata > Mammalia > Rodentia > Cricetidae > Peromyscus > Peromyscus maniculatus. Next base: position 41,384,198 of record NC_134860.1, on the reverse strand, counting down.
AAATTTTAATAGTCAGGAAACCCATAGAACAGTACATTACATTGAAGTTAATGTTGCTTTATTTTATAGATGAGAAGAATTTAGAACAGCACTTCAGAGGGCAAGACACTACCCAGAGCCATTTTTTTTTTCTGAGACAGGGTTTCTCTGTGTATCTTTGCACCTTTCCTGGAACTCACTTGGTAGCCCAGGCTGGCCTCAAACTCACAGAGATCTGCCTGTCTCTACCTCCCAAGTGCTGGGATTAAAGGCATGTGCCACCACCGCCAAGCCTCAGAGCCATTCGTTAACAAGGAGATGATGTTTGAGTCAATGGGTGTCTCTGTGTCTTTTTAAATCTGTGATAGGGAAACACATGTTGGGTTCAGGAAAAAACAGGATCTCCTGCTCTGGGACAGATATGTTGCTGTTGAGCATGTCATGAATTGCTTTCACATCTCACTGACAAATGCAAACCCCTGTGTCACATGGTGGTTTATTAGTATCTCCTTTACATTAATTGCCAAAGCACAGCAGTGCAAGTATTGATTTTAGACCACAGGTCCAGGTAATAATCCATTTTGGGGATATCAAGGCAGGAACTCAGTCACATCACATCCACAGTCAAGAGCAGAGAGATAGAAATGCAGCCATGATGCCTGCTTGCCTCTGCATATGATCCAGCTTCTTCACTGTTACACAGTTCAGGACCCAGCAATGAAGTGTTTCTGCACACTTTAGGGTGAGATCTCCATCTGATTAACAGTCTATAAATCTCCAAAAGATGTGCTCAAAGCCAACTTAATCTAAAGAATTCCTCATTGAGGCTCTCTCTTCCCAGGTGACTCTAGTTTGAGTAAGCATCAGAATAATTAAAAACTAACTCTCACACTGCCCCAGCATCATTGTAATGCTTTGTGGCTATAGGTAACATGAAAGAGAAAATTTTAAATGAGCTAGCAACATTGAACAACCTCAGTAGACATTTCAGCCATTTGGTGTCCTTCCTACAAACCCAAATAACTCTGATTTCTGTTTCTCTTGCTTGCTGTGTAGCCATTTTCTGTAAGCCCCTAGTGATTCCCCGAGCTATTCCAAAGACCTGATACTAGAAGAACTAAAGATACACCACAGTGCTCACAGGTAAAAATCATTTGACCTGTTACTAAGTCTTGTGGAAGAAAGACATCAAATGAAAAATCACTGTTTCTGATTGTAGACCAGCAAGGTAGATAGATATCCAGGGTGTTCAGGATCTTTCTCCCTCCTCCAGATTGATCAAATCCTTCCCAAATCCTGTATTGAGGTGATATTGTCCCCTGTGTAGACAAAGATGATAGTGCTGGTCAGAGGAGCAGGGTTACTTCTGCAGAGGGTCAGAACAAGGTAAAATGTGCAAGGAGTCAGTTCCCTGCTGAGCAGAATGTCAGCTAATGTTTTCTCAGGTCCAGACAGGAAGAGGTAGGGCTCCTTCTATCAGAAAAATTTTTTCTTAAATTCTTCTCAATGATGGAATGTTCCTCTGGTACCTCCTGAAATGAATTAGCCTCAGTGAGAGCTCTGTGAAATCTTTTGGTATAGGCCTTCCAAAGTGAGGTCTAGTATAGTGTTCATGACTATGAGTAGTAGTCAGATTTAATAAAGTAGTGCCCGCTACCTGTCCTGGTCCCTTGCTTGGGTACTAATCATTTCATCCATCTCTTGATTAGTATCTGGTAATTTTTACTGTAATAGTAGTAATTTTACTAATCCTAGATACCATATTTGAGATCTCTCTTTATATTCCAGTAACCATTCCTGGGACTGGGTATAAAAGCTCACAAATGATCCTTAGCATTGCAAAACAACCTCATACTGCCTCCAATTATAGGTGTGCCTTTTATCCCTCTTATCAAAGACTAGATTTTACATTGAGAAGGTTAGAGTTAACATGTAATACAGTCAGGAAATAAAACAGCACCATTCTTGATTCAGTACTATAAGTGACCTTGTTTTCACCCCAAAATCTCACTGATCAGAAAGCATCTTGATGTCTCTTGCTCCAAGTTAAAGATAGGTTTACTCTCCATCTCACATTCATGGGTTTGTTGTCTACATTCAGTTGTTTCATTATTAGGTGGTCTCAGGGATGCTGTACTGGTCAGATCGAAAGCCATCTAGGACTTCATGAATTTCCTGGAAAATATAAACACATCCTTGCTTCAAGGTTAGATTATCAGGCCCTCTTCATTGTTTAATTTTTATATCTTTTGACTTAATATATTCTTAGGCTGTGTCTACTTTAAGGCAAAATGCTTTAAGAGAAGCAGAAAAGGATTATTCTTTAAAGTGGAAAAATTAATGGTTAACTTCGATAAATGTAGTATTTTGTGTAGATTTACCTTGGTTCCTAAATATTGCCCTTTTATTTTTGAAACTTGCCATTTAATTATTTGATGGTGTTTTACACTAGCTGGATCTTGTGGATAGTAAGGGATTTTATTAACATGATTAATATTCCATAAAGTACAAAATTCTTGAAGGTGTTGGCTAGTATAAGCAAGACCATTTCCAGTTTTAAGTTGTAATGGGAGTCTGAGAAAGGACACCCATAAAGAGCTATTTGACAAAGTCAAGTTTTAGATAAGACACAACTGTATTTTTGTGGAGGTGCCAGTGGCCCATGCTAAACATGGGTTGTGCTCTGCAGGTGACTGGCTAGAGAGAGGCATCATGCGTGCCTGTAGTGATCCTATTCTGGGCATAGACATCTAGATACTTGATGGCTCAGAAAGAATAAGTTTAGATGAAAACTACCAAACACTCTAACTTCTACTGATTACATTTTTGTTTAACACATTTTGGCCTCCAAGGGAATAATAGCAACATGTGATTATTTTGTCTTGTTGGACACTATATTTATATTATCTAGTAGAAAACCCTTTTTTAATATTCACTCTTATTTTTAAACCCAGCTAAGCCTGTTTACATTGTTTTAACTTCTTATGATATACAAATATATAAATGTGAAAGAAGTAAGCTTTACTAATCACAAATACAAGGAATATGAGTGGTGTCCTGGCTTTCCATTTCTGAAAGACATACAGTTAAAATGTCTCCATTGTTTATGTTAAAGACAAGACAAAATTTCTTTTGCTAGCACTGTACACATTGGATGCGTGCATTATTGGACCAGGCATAAGCAGGGAAAGTTCCTACAGTCTCAGTAACAGACAGCTCATGGCACCAAGCCCTTGATTAAGCCTCCTGCCAGCAGCTTGAGTCAGGACCTCTTCTAGCTTTTCTCCTAGGCAAGATTTTTGTTCTGTGTTCTCTGGAGAAAAATGAGTGAGCAGTTCACTATTACTGTCATGTTTTAATAGAACTGAATTTATTACTTGTTTATTTACCTAATTACAAAGCAAGTTCCTTGAAATAAAGGAATAGAGAGAAGTTCCACTGAAACACATCATGAAGGTTATTTCTTTCAGTGTAAAGTCTTTCAGCAAGGTAAACTGTCTGTGTAAACAAACTTCATTCATTTTTAATCATTGCTTTTGGCCTAACCTTGAAAATATGAACAGCATTCTAACTGAAGCTTTTCCCTGTAAAATGAAATAGATTTGTAATTAGTATGACTACAAGCATAGTTTTAGAACACTTTAAAGAATTTTATTATTTATATGGTGATCTTCATTAACTGGTATGACCTAATTGTCTTTAACAGTTTACAAAGAGTTGAAAGCTTTTTATATGAATAGGATTTTACAATTTTTTCCCTGTTGAGTTTGAGTTTTAAAAATTTGGATTGAAGATTTAACTTACAATCCCTTAGTCTTAAATATAAAACTTAAATAAATACAGTTCATAGAATTGAATTTTATTTTATATTTTGCTCTTTCAGGGTGTACCATTATAGAATATCATAGTTATTTATATGACTCAGTTTATGCAGAGAGATTAAAGCTGAACAAAGTTGGGAAAGACAAAGATCCTAGATATAATATCTTCAAGTGCATTTCTGCTAGCCTAAATAGACCTTAGGTATTTAAGAGCTTGTTTATCAAATATACCATATTTATCAGTCACATATTTGTTTCTTATTTAAATTTTTCCAGAATCCTGGTGTTCAAAGTTAGCAATACATAAGTGGTTAGTTAACATCTTTTGAGTCAGGTTCATCTATCCTGAGTAGATTTATATTTCCTTAAGGATACCTCATGATATTAAATTCCATCTTTCTCCAAAATATTTTGAGTAACTGTGACTGCCTATTTAGTCTATAAAGGAGATATAATAATATCCAAAGGGAAGAGTAGGAATTACAACTTTCATATTTGCTGCCTATATATAGATTTTTAAAGTGATAAACTTTGATTACAAGTTTAGCTGATTTTTGTTATACATTAAACAAATTGTAACCATGCCCCAGGAATTTACAAATCCAAAGTTAAAGAAATTATATGTCTTAATATACTATTTTTTGAGGTAGGGCGCAAAGAAATTAAGCGATAAAATGTGTTAGAGTACAAAGTAGATAGAGCTTAGAGATTTTCACCTCTTCATTACACTTTTTTAAAATTTATCACTCTTTTGTAACAATTCCTTTCTATCAGGTTAAGCCAGTTTCCACTTTTAGTTTAACTCTATCCTTTATGTGCAAATATATACATAAAGTGAGTTAAAAATAACTTATGACTGAGCAATGTCTAATAAAAACTGATGGAATATAGTAAGATTTTACTGTTGAGCTCTACAGTCAGGGGAAAGTACTATCCATTTTGAGGAGTGTGAAGAATTTGTGTATAAAATATATGCTCCTGGTCTTTTGAAGAACTATCTGTAAAATCACTAAGAGCAAACTCTACAGGACTTTTAGATATAATTTTGTGACATACCCATTGAGTATTTTCAAAAACCCTTAAAAGGTGATGTACTGGGTAGTGATTATCTATAGGTCCTGAGTAACATGATAATGCAATCTGCAAGTGGTCATCAAATTATTTGTTTGTTTATTTTTCAAGACAGGGTTTCCCTGTGTAGGTTTACATCTTTCTTGGAACTCACTTGGTATCCCAGGCTGGCCTCGAACACACAGAGATCCACCAGCATCTGCCTCCCAAGTGCTGGGATTAAAGGCATGTGCCACCACTGCCTGTTATCAACTTGAAGCAAATAAGCTGCATATTATCTGCTGGCAGTTATTTCTGTAGGTTCCATACCAGGAAGTTGTTTAAAAAGTATCCTTTCGATTATCATTAAGTCTATCATTTCTTGATAATAAGGAGATACAGGTACTTGTGGAGAATCATATCCCACATCAATGTCTATAATACTGTTACCTTCTGGACATATACATTCAGTAGGAGATGAACACTCACTTTCTTTCCCACATGGAAGTACTGAGGCATTTCCAAACCATCAGAAAGCAATCTCTGGCTATGGAATAAAAGGATGCTGAAAGATTTCTCTTGAGTCCTAGGAGAGATTCCTAGAATAGGAAACCTAACTTCTGGTGAGTTATGAAGACATCTGATTAGCAGGAAGGCAATGTCAGTTCCCCCATGACATCAGGGGGTCTCATGCCTAGACATTCTATTGTATCCTGGAGACCTTAGAATGTTTTCTGATGTCACCTGTGTTGTAGCAACACCAACTGCCTTTGGACAGTTGGTTCAGTGCCCTTACAGTTCAGCCATGAACATGTTGGCACGACTCAGGCGCCTATTGGGTAGAGAGAATGGAGAGGGAAGAGAGAGCAGAGAGAGGCAGGCACAAGCTGGCCTTCAGCCTCCATGTAAAAGATCAAGAAAGAAATGGTCCAGAAGATGGTACAGTAAGTTCTGGGCAGGAAATTGGGATCTTCTTCCTGCAGGACATAGGCTTGAGCAGAATCTTCCAGTGATGGGATACAGGAGATAGGAGTTTCTGGGAACCAACTGGACTTCCCTGCTTGTCATGGCTCCTGAAATTCAAAGATTCAAGAAGATTAATTTGTCTGTCCCAGAAGTCAGGAGCAAGTAAGGCCAAAGCTATTGTGCTGGGAGCCCTTGCCTTTCCATCCTACAGGAGGTCAGGGGTTGAGAGGGTACAAAAGAGCCAGTATTAGGGTAGGAGGTGGTGTTCCCTGCAAAAGGCATGTCATCAATGTACTTCAACCTCTGTGGCTTCATTTGTTTACTGCCCACCAGCCCTGTGTATCTGCTGTTATCACTGTGGAATCTTGTTGAGGATGGTGACCATGTTCTGCCCCTGTGGGGCTTCTCCATTTTTGCCATGTGCCTAGAGTGACCTGTCAGGATAGTTATGCATCTTTAATGACCTGAGTGCTTGTGGACTGTGTCAATTTTATCTTGGCTTTAAAGCCAAGACTAGTGAACTGCAGCCAAGTTGAATGCAGAGTCCAGGGCTGTTAATAAGCCTGAGGAAGCTCTCTCCTTAGTTACCTGAAGCATGTACTAAAGGAGCAGATGAAGTTAGCTGGCTGAGACACCTATCTCCTGTCAGAGAGATGAAAGACCTGAGATGCCCAGCGACGGCATCTCAATCCAGGGCAAACTTCTTTGTGGTGTCACTGAATCGCTTGCTTACATCCTTTCTCAAACATCTTCTTAGGTCTCAGGGTGACCTGTTCATGTCCTGTCACAATGCAAGTTCACTTGTGTTCATCTACCCACAGGGGCCTCCAAGGAACCACCACCCACTCCAACCCACCTCACAAAGAGGCAAGTGAAGCAGAAGGTGGAGAGTCTGACCATTCAGCTCCGGGAGATGACCGCCCAAAGGAATGATCTGAGAGATCGGCTCATCTTAGTAACCGAAGGATCCTTGGACAAGAGGTACTTACTGTTTCAAAGTCCATGGTGACTGTCTTGGTTCTACAATATCACCCTTAGTTTATTTTTTCTAAGAAATGGGCTTCTGGGAGGTTGGGTGCACCTTCACGGTGTCCCTTTGCCCAACACCATTTCTCTAAATGCTTCCCTGAAGCAAAACCTGACATATGGGCAGGAGTGAGATGGGGATATTAGACTGTTCTGCTTCCTCCAAATGAAAACCTGAGCCTGTGGCCTGAATCACATAACTCAGGGATTGAGGCAGTAATGTGTGAGTTCCCAACATACATTTGGAGAGATCCTGTCAAGTGGTGGTGGCTAGTGTAAGAATGCTGTCATTTTTTTTACTTGCCTGGCAAGACATTGTGTGCTGGATGCTTCTAGTAGTGTTGTGGCTGCATCGTGACACCCCCCCCCCCCATCAATACCACCACAGAGCCGATAACTGATGCAAAACACACTGGGGTTTATTGATAACAAAGAAACCCATGCTTAGACTGCGTCCAACTGGTGAAGGAGGACAGACCTGAGATCTCAGGGTGAGGGGTTTTTAAAGAGAAAAACCACAAACAGGGTGGTACAAGCCTTGGTGTCATATGATTAGCTGAAGGTGTGTAACCTTTGAATTTACTGGTTGGAGGTTACAGTTATCATTTGGAGGCATCTTGGACAAGTCCCAGGTGTTGTCCTTGAGCTGCCATGGGGGATGGCTGGCCTTGCATGTACTGACAGTGGGGGCGGGCTCAGTGGCCCAGGCTCTGTCCTTGAGCTGCCATGGAGGCTGGTGGGCCTCACACGTTCACACTGACCCATACACATAGCTCTAAGTTGGTGAGAGGTGACAGACATTAAACAACTGGCTGAACTTTAGCAGTCAGAGTACGTGCAGAAAGCGAGCTACTGCAAGGACTATGTCTTTTGTTCATGGCCCTGCCAGAGACTGCTTGTTCAAGTCTCAGGAAACTGAAACTGAGGCCTGATCTCTGAGAGAAGACTGAGCAGCCTGTTATGGCATCTGCTAGGTCTTTTCAGTAGCAGCTGGAGGGGCCTGGTTCCACATCTTAATATATGGCAGCAAGGCCTGTTACTGATGTCTGCTGCTCTTGGTCCTCTCTGAGATGACACAATCGCATGTATTAATTTGGCATCTCAATGAGAGCATTCTATCACTTTTCCCTCTCTCAGCTTCTCTCTCTCACTCTCTCTCTCTCTCTTTATGTCTCCCTGTCTCTCCCTCTCCTCCATCTTTCTGTATCTATGTGTTTGTGTGTTTGTGCATATGTGTCCCTCTTCACCCTGCAATCAATGCTCTATGATTGAGCATGAAGTGTTGCTTGTCTCAGTATCTAGGTGTTGTCTACATGGTGTACTGGGAGCCCCATTTTGAGCAGTATAGCACTTTGCCAGTGTGTTCACCTTGGTGCCAACTAGAATGCCCTGGAGGTATTTAAGAAGCTGTAATAATATTGAGTCCCATCCTAAGAAATATTCATGATATGATTTTAACCTCCATATCAGTATAAGCACCCTGGAATGAGAATCTCTTATTTGGAGACAGCAGAAACATCACAGTTTCTGGTGGGCCCAGACCTATGATAGACTCGTGGGAACTCCATACCAAGCTGGCTGTGCAGGACTCCTGAGGGAGCTCATTCAGTCCCAGCTGCATCCCTCTTAACATCCTGCCTCTGCTGGCCTGGGACCAGAAGAGCAAGTGTCATAAGCAGCCTGAGGTCGCAGTACATAGGAGCCAGGCTGTGGCATTTCATTAATTCCAGTAATATAGAACACACACTGAATTCATGTGATCCTTGAGGCCTATATTCATGGAATTCTTTGCATCTGGGTCCAGGCCCTACCACAGGCCAAATCCTTTCTATGAAAAACTCAAGATGCAACATCAGCAGGTCATGTCAGACCTGCAGAATTTCGAGAATGAGAATATGGAGGCCGCACAGAAGCTCAGAGAGCTGACCAAGGAGAAAGTCTTCCTTTGGTAAGTGTTTGTCTTGGTAGGGACCCCAACTGTTGTACAATTGCTAACTCTGAACTCTGAACTTTGTCTCTGGACTGCAGGGTCCGCAGATCTGCTTCTAGTTTTTCTGCTTCTTAGCCAAGATCATTAGTAAACAGCCTTTGGACTTAGGCCTCTTTACTCTGTTTTGCTGAGGGTTAAAGAGACTGTTAGCTCCTCTAGCACCATATTGCCATACTCAGTAGACTCCATATCAGTGGTTATCAACCTTCCTAATGCTGTGACACTTCAATACATTCCTTCATTGTTTTGATGACTCCAAACCATAAAATTATATTGTAGTTATGTCTTAAATTTATTGTGCTACTGTTATAAATTTTAATGTAAATGTCTACATAGGACATCTATTAATGTCCCTTGTGAAAGGCTCCTAGATCCCAAAGGGTTCACACCCCACATTCTGAGAAGCACTGGTTAGGTAGAAGAGCAATTGGCATCATGAGAGGGTTGTCTGGCAGGGGCTGACTGCTATGGGATCCACGCACACTCTGGGTCTCCTACTTCCCCACGTGTACTTGCACATTACCTGCTGATGTTTTCTCATGACAGTGGACTGATTAGGACAGGTGGGTTATTCCTCTTGTTTATGGAAGTGCATGAATTTCTGTTATTTTGGAGGATTTTGAGAAAGAGTTTGATTCTTGGGGGAAATACCTGTTCTCTACTTTTGGCCTTGAGTGCCACTCTCATTGAGGTTGAAGGTTCTTGTTTACATCTTCCTGTGAACCTGGGGTAGGGCTGGGTTGTTGAGGCATGGAGTCTTGGGTGACCAGAGGCAGCTGGCAAGTTCTTACTATTTGGAGTGTATTTCCAGTGATCTGGAGAGCCGGCTCCTGATGGAGCAGAGTCAGCAGATGAAGAAGTTGGACATGCTGAGGCTAGAGAAGGAGAAATTACTGGAGGAATGGGCCCTGCTCAAGCACCACTTGGGTGAATTGAAAGTGCCCAGTAAGGACCAAGAAGAGACCAGTGACCTCCAGAACGAGGAACAGCAGGTAGGGACAGGCAGCTGGGTCACAGTTAGGTCCAGCACCATTTACTTATGTAACCTTAACCAGTCTACCCATCCAGATACCTGTGCTTTTTCTCATCACTTTCCTCATCCATACACCCATTCATCCACCCACTTTATGACATTAAATTGTTCATTCTGTGTCTGTGCATTCGTATTTCTGGGAAGTGAGCATCCTCTGAGAATCTAGGTCATTGCAATTCCTGATGCTCTGCTTGAAGCTGTAGTCAAAAGGGGGAAATATGTCAATCACTCATCACACAGCTACCTGTCATTGTGATGGAAAAATTGCTATACACAGACTTGAGTTCAAGAGTAAAAAATTCTCTAACCACCTCCACACAGACTGACCAAGTAGAGTATGCTCCCCTAGGCCATTTTAGTTCCCAAGGAATGAAAGCTGATTTTTGGGACTTTTCTCAAAAGTTGGTGTGCTTATTCTAAAGATAACTGCTCCTCTATCACTTGGTTGTTTTTGTCTCACTTCTTTCTCTCTCTGTCTGTCTGTGGTGGGTGTGTGTGTGTGTGTGTGTGTGTGTGTGTGTGTGTGTGTGTGTGTGTGTGTGTAACAGAGGCATGTAGGAGTGCAGTGCATATTTCAGGTGGATGACAGCTAGAGGAGCCCACTGGGTTTCTCTCTTTGTCAGTCTCTGTCTTATGAACTTGAAGCAGGCTTTCTCATGTCCCCATGAGCTTGAAATTTGGTGAGACTGACTGACCAGCAGGCTCTTGGGATCCTATGTGCATGCTTGCACTTTTGTGAAAATGTATTAACTATGCTATACTCAACCATCCACTAAAGACACAATCTTGTAATGAACAGGAGCAGCAAAGAATGGAGGAGAGACTCCAGAGCTTGCTGAAGCAGAGGGAGCTGGTCTCACAGCAATTGCACTTGGCAATAAAGCTGCAGCATCATTTGACTGTCTCCGAGATGAGGTAGGAACCCAGGCTGAAGTTGGGGTATGGATCCAATTGGGTCCCCTATGCTAGGGCTCTCAATCCTTTGTGGGCTTTTGCTTATCAGCAAGACTCCCCACTCCAAGCAAGGGTAGACCAACTCAGAACTCAGAGTATTATGCTGGTCCCGTCAATAAGAACTTTTATCCAGCAAACAATATGTTTGATACTTCTTGTATCTGTAGACTTATGCCCCATGCCTCCCTTCGGATATCTCTGGTATGTTCTGAGCAGGCTTTCCTTGAACTCACAGAGCTCTACCTGCTTATGCCTCACAAGTGATGGGATTTAAAGGTGTGTGTCACCATATCTGAAATTACATCTTTATTCAGGAATATCACCTGTAGGGATGAGATTCACACCCTTGTCACTATTTTATGTAACACTTATTGTCTTCATTGTTTGAGGATTTCCCATGTAAAGTGTACTGGGGATATAATAAGTTTAGTCTTTGGCAGGATGAACCCAAGCAGATGTCTCTGCTGAGGATTGTTCAGAACCTACAGAGTGTTGTGTAACAGCCTCCTCTAGAGTACCAGGATGTAGATTCCCAGGTGTAGGCCTAAGGATAACACAGCTGTTTTTGTTTATTGCCAGAGACCATGTAGTGACAATATTCACAGACACAAGACTCAAGAAATGCTGCTCTAGTATGACAGGCTCCATCTTGCATATTATCTGGGTGTAAGGTGCCTTCTAAGCAGGAGGCCTGATCATTTCACATGACCTTATTCAGCTGTCTAGTTTGCAAAGTTGTATTAAGTCTATGTATAAAAATGAGATGGTCTTTTTTAAATTAATTTTTATTCATTTTTCATACTAAACATAGATCCCCCTTTCTTCCCTCCTCCCACTCTCCACCCAACTTCTCTTCCCATCTTTCATCCCCTCGTCCAACAAGGTAAGTTCTCCCATGGTGGGACAGCTAAGCCTGGTACATTCTGTTGAGGCAGGACCAAGCCCCTCCCCATTTTATTAAGCAAGAGCAAGGTGTTCAACCTTAGGTAATGGGATCCAAAAAGACAGCTCATGCACCAGTATGGTTCCTGATCACACTTCCAGGGGCCCCTCAAACAGACCTAGCTATACGACTGTCTCCCATATGTAGAGGGTCTAAACCAGTCCCATGCAGGTTCCACAGCTGTCGATCTAAATTTCCCAAGTTCCTTTGAGCTTGGTTCAGTTGTTTCTGTAGATTTCCCCATCAAGGTCTTTACGATGCTTGCTCATGTAATCCCTTTAAATAAAAGAATAGAAAGAAAACAACTTGAAATTTTAGGTTTTCTATTTCAACCTGTGACAGCCTTGTACAATATGGTGAGAAAAATAAAATATCAATTAAAAATCAGGAATAGTGACAGGTGTGTGTGTGATGGTGAATGTCTTTAATTCAAGCCCTTTGGGAGCACAGGCAGGAAATCTGTGGCCTTTTGTAGCTATCCTAGAACATGTATCAAGCAAGCCAGAGATGCATATTATAACTCTGCCTAGAAAGAAATAAACAGAAATTGGAGAAGGAAAAAAATGAGGTGGTTGTTAAGAAACTCATCATGAACAATCTGTGCATCTCCACTGTGCTGTTATGTATGAATTTAATATGGTATTCCTTTTGTTTAAAATGATGTCCTTAGACTGTAGGAAAATGTCCTGTTCTTTCTCATAGAGCACAGTACATAAAGTACTCAGATCAACATCTGGTACTTGTTAAGGGCAATAAATAATTCAAGGCCCAGCTATTGTGTGACACTTATTCCTTAGGGGTACAAACAATGACTGCTGCCAAAGATCATTGTTGACTCTCCAGCACAATTGAGTTCTTCTGATATCACAGACTGACAGGTGACATGGTGGATCCCCACCAGGACTCTGTGCTTACTAACTTCCTCCTCTAGGTCAGAAAACCTACATGATCTGGAACAGTCCACAGCTCAGGATGAGAGCCTCCTGCCAACAGAGCTGCTGCAGCAGGAGCACTAAGTGTCATAAGCAAGTGAGCCACCATGACATCCCATCCCCAGCAACATGGCATTTGTGGGGTGGAGTTCTTCCTTGATTCCAGTTTCCTCTGTGAATAAGCCCTGAATTTGTCTAACCAGAAAACCAGCAAGGCTGTTGTTGGATCTGATTGCCTTTTCTTCTCTCACAGCACCCTTTATGAGAACTGAGGAGGCTGAAGGAATCCATAGTCAACCGGAACCCCTGACATTCTCCACTGTAGGATCAAGGCCTCCTCAGAACAAGACATGTACTACAGGTTTTCAAATCACCAGTGAGGCAAATGTCATCTGCCCTACATGTGGTCCCTCTATAATCTGATCCATGTGTCTGTTGATTCACTAGTTATGGAGTAAAGAAACCATCAAGAAGATTACTGAGTTTCGAAAAAAAAAAAAAACCAAGAATTATGCAGAAAAAACTGACATCTACCAGCAAGTGTTCCCTGTGAGAGCCACAACAACATGGAGAAAGAATATGTTTCTGCTCGTAATTACTCTGAAATTTTATTGCTACAAACTTTTGTGAGCTGACTGAGTCCTAAGCCCTTCATATGTGGAGGGAGATATGTCAACAGAGACTGTGTTGATGTCATGCTGCTATCCAGACAGACCACACAAAGGATGCATCATATTCTCACTCCAGTCCAGTCCTGAGCTATTCAATGTCGTGCACATGTGTTGTTGAAGTGAATTGTTCTGAGAAATGATTTAGGAAGGATGCCACCATGACCTTTTATGTCTTGAAGAGCAGATACTCCCATGTTCTTTTTTGTCTTGAATCAGCACACAGACACATGTTAGCTGACAGAATCATATAGTGGCCAACATAGCATAAGATCAACTTTGGCAATGGCCTAACCTAAGAGCCCAAAAGTGGCATGACTAGACTTGTCTTGAAGAGATTATATCAATTCAGGGTTGTCTTCCAACTTGTGTTCAAAGCCAGCCAAGGGGTGTAGGACAGTGCACTGCATGATGAGAGTGCTTCTTAGTGTAAATAGTTTTGGTTTGTTTTTGGGTTTGCATGAATTTATCTTGTGTTCTTTGTTTTGTTTTGCTGGTTTGTTACTGTTTGCTTCTTTTCTTTCTTGATTTTATATATTGCTAAGGCTATACACTGGATATACTAAGTGCCCTTTTAAGCCCCTATTCAATCAAATCTCTGTAATTTCAGGAATAAAAAAGTAACTTCCAACTCTTCATTTTTTTAAAAAAAAATTTTTATTCAATTTACATACCAAGCACAGGTCCACATCCCATCCCTCCTCCCTCTCCCTCCCACCTTCCCTGCTACCCTTCCATCCCTCCTCCAACAGGGTAAGTTCTTCCATGGGGGACAGCTGACCCTGGTACATTCTCTTCATTCTGAAAGTAGCTTTGTAGTCAGGTGTGGTGTCACAGGTGTTGCAATGAAGGACAGAATACACAGAGACCATAAACATGGATATGTAGCATGTTAAAATCTGTGGTTTGGATGATGGACTGGAAAATGACCAAGCAGGTAAACATAATGCAGACAAGCCTAGAGACATGCAATTGTACCCCTGATACCCACCTTACTGATGGAGAGAATAAAATGTGCCACAAATTGTTCTCTGAATGGTATGTAGTTGGGGGTGCCAGGTCTTGGCCTACTGAAGCTGAGACAACTGGCTTCCCATTCCTCATTTGTGCTAGAATCTCTCCAAATGATGCACACAAATAAATATATTATTATGTGTTTCATTTGAGTGATTTGGGACTTTTTCTTATTTTATCTTGGCTACACAAATCATAGAAATAAAGAAGGCCAATAGCAAAACATCATGAGAGAAACAGATTAAGAGAATGTGGTCATCTCAAGTTTGTAGATTTGCTAAGACCTTTGTTACTCTCCAAATGCCCCCAACACATCTTCTATAGATGCTTGGCTAACCATGATTTATTGTGTCCTTATTTTCTCCAAGAACCCATACATTGTGGCAAATGCAAGGCAGTCTCTACACTTGTCCATGCCAAACTGGAGCTGACTGACTCCTCAAATGAGGATAACATGTTCTGAATGATTCAAAATTGGTCCAGGTCCTTCTTTTGTCATCCACATTCCTCTTAGCTGTGAGCAGTCTATACACCACCCAGAGCCAAGGCATCCACAGAATCAGCACTCCTGAGTATGACCCTGGGATGAACATGATGAGAGTAGAGAACCAATGGCTGCAACTTGTCCATTGACCAACATCCATGCTCTGCACATGTGTGCAAACACATATATAAGTATACAGATGAGTAAATGTAATAAAAGTTTTTGAGGACAGAATTCCATACCAGGTAGCTCTCAAACTTGTCTTTTCAAGTGACACAGACATTTATGGCGAAATCATGAAGGAAAACCATGTTTTCCTTGAGATTTTTAAACAAATGTTCGATGAAAGAAGGTGAGGCTGCCAGAATGATGCTAGGGAGGGGACCACAAAGGCTTTGGGGGTTGTAGAAGTTTTGTTTCATACAGAAGAAGACTTGGATCTGTGCATGACAACAGACACACACATACATCTCTAATTTTTTCTAAATGGACAGAGACCCTCAGTGAGGAAACACTGAGAATGTTCAATGTTGTGACAGTAGAGGGGAGACAATGTCCTTCCCCCTTCATTCCCTGCTGTCTCTGTTGTATTCCACGACCATTTAGTATTTACTGCATTCTATTTATATATTGTTAGCTGTTAACAATCTCTTTTTCTACCCATAATTCGTTCATTGAGCTGACATTTATCAAAGGTTATTAAAATGTCAGCAGGCACAAAGGAGTAACACCAAAGGGAACATCCAATAAATATGAGCTACCAGGCATGGTGGTGTGGTGACATGCCACTGATTCCAGCACCAGAGAAGTAGTCACAGAATGATCAGGAGTCTGAGGCAAGCTTGGGCTACAAGAGAGCCTCCCTAAGACAATAATATAAATAAAAATGAAGAACAGCCTGTCTTCACTGTGGAGAGAGAGCTGATGAAGCAGTATGTGGAAACATGGCCTGACTTGGCCCCGTGTGCTCTCTGGTTCTGTCTCCCAGAACAGGTAGCAGTTGGGGAGCTGAAGCCTCTTATTTGATAGACCAGCCTGGATTTCATGCAGAAGGCAGAACCCTCCCTAGCCACCCAGCAGAGCCAAGGCCTTGGAGACAATTGCTGGGCTTCTGGACATGAAAGCCTTAGGTATAAGTCAGGGATGTTCTCCTAGCTTACATGCAGTCATAAGCATCTTAGATACTTCCTAGAGGGGATTCATGGGGTCCTGTCTCACTGGAGTCTTACTGATAAATTGAACAGTGTGCAGAGAAGGCTTATTATACTATTGGCCTGGCCAAAGTGTCTAGGCTAAAGCCCAGGTATCTGCATGTCACCAAGACCAACTTTGGCAGTGGTTATCAAGCTTGCTAATGCTGTGACAGTCTCAGGTACACATCACTCCAGAGAGAGAGAAGTTGCCTGCATGAATAAAGGAAGCTTAGAGATCAGGTTCAGTTCACAGTCCTTGAAACCAGAGAAATCAAATGACATGGGATGATAGCACTCTTTTCCCAAGCAACTGCTATTAGATGGTTGTTGGAAAGTTCTCTCTCTCTCTCTCTCTCTCTCTCTCTCTCTCTCTCTCTCTCTCTCTCTCTCTCTCTGCCTGCTCTGAGCCCTCTTGCTTCTCCTCATAGGGATAACCCGAGACAGTCAGAATTTCTCATAAACAATACCAGCTTGTTTTTCTTTCCAATCAGTAGAGAGGAGTACCAGGACCAAGACTCTTTCCTTGGTGACCTCTGGAGAAGCCCACCTGTAGCATCAAAGGGACAGACAAAGAAATCCACCCTGTCCCTGAAACCAGAGCCTGTGAAAGAAACAGTGGGAGGAGGAAGGGGAGGGGGCTCTGTGATTGGCATGTAAAATGAATAGAAAACTTCTTTAAAAAGCCCACTCATGCATGAGAGATGGATTTGGACCCTAATGTCAGGGGACCCCCCAAGCAGATCAAGCTACACAACTGTCTCACCATGCAGAGGGCCTAGTCCATTCTGATACAGGCTCCACAGCCATTGATCCAACTTTCATGAGTTCCTACTAGTTTGGTTTGATCGTCTCTGCATGTTTCCCCATCATGGTCCTGATGCACTTGCTCCTATAATTCCTCTTCTCTCTCTTTGACTGGATTTCTGGAGCTCTGCCTGGTGTTTGGCTGTGGATCTCTGCATCTGCTTCCATCAGTCATTGGAGAGAATCTCTGTAATGACAGTTAGGGTGTTCACCGGTCTGATCACTGGGGTAAGCCAGTTCAGTTCAGGCACCCTCTCCACTATTTCTAGTAGTCCAAGCTGGGGTCATCCTTGGGGATTCCTGGCAACTTCCCTAGCACCGGGTTTTTCTCTATCTCCATGATATCTACTCTATCATGGTATCTCTTGTGCATCCTTGAGGCAGGAGTAAGGGCTTGGACTTGCATCTACTGGATGCGCCTCCATATGGGAGGCCTTGCCTTCTTGTGGGGGCGAGTGAAGTGTGGGTTGGGTGGAGGAAAATGGAGTGTCAGGAGGAGGAAAGAGAGGGAATCTTTGATTGGTGTGTAAAATGAATGAAAAGATTTTAATAAAATAAAGAAAATTTCTTTAAAAAAGAAAGTAAAAAGAAACACATCCTGGTCCTGAAACCCAAACCAGTGAGAGAAACACCTTAACCCTGAAACAAAAACCAAAGAAACACACTCTGACCCTGAAACCACAGCCAAAGAATCACACTTTGGCCCTGGAATCAGAGGCAGTAAATGAAATACACCCTGACCCTGAAACTACAGGCAAAGAACTTAAAAAAAAAAAAGAGGACTAATAAAAGAAATGCACTTTGGCCCTAAAACCAGAGCCAACTCTGCCCCTGACCAACTAAATTAACCAAGCCCTGATCAAGAAAACCTACCAATCCCTGGGCAGAAATTCTTCTTCCTAGAAAAACTCTACCCCTAAGATACCCTACATAAGCCTCTCTGCCTGTTCAGTTATCAGTTGTCCTTCTCCACCCTGGCAGAGTCAGCCTCTATCCTGATTCCTCCTTCCCAAATAAATCTCTTCTTTTCAAGATTTTGGGTGAAGATCTTCTTTCACAGGTGAGGGGCAGAGTCTCTTCTGGGATATTCCCTTAGGGGAACTGAGCAGCAGAAGAAATAGATACTTCTGCTAGGAAGTCCCTTCAAGGAAGGAGCATAAGTAGCAATTTTTTGCCAGCTCCTGAGCAGCTTGCTACATTTCTGCAGTGGTTTCTCCTTTGCAGAGTGAAGCAGAAGTAACATCTTGGGTCTGAGCTGAGAAGAAATGGGTATCTCTGCTGAGACATTCCCTTAGTGGAGGAGAGCAGAAGAAATGGATATCTCTGCTGGGACTTTCCCTTAGTGGGGGAGAGCAGAAGAAATGGATATCTCTGCTGGGACTTTCCCTTAGCAGAGGAGAGCAGAAGAAATGGATACCTCTGCTGGGACTTTCTCTTAATGGGGGAGAGCAGAAGGAATGGATACCTCTGCTGGGCAGTTCCCTAAAGGGGGTAGAACAGGGCTCAGCTGTAATGGCTCTCTCTCAGAGAAGAGAAGGATTGCTACATCCTGCAGGGAGACCATCCCCCACCAGACCCCAGCTTCAGGTATAGCCTGACTTCCCAACAAATCAGAATACCTTTCCCTCCAGTGCTGTAGGTATCCAGGATACCTCCCTTCACTGCTTCAGGTATGGTCTGACTTCCCAAAAAGTAAGGTTACTTTTCCCTCTGGAGCTGTAACACTTGCACCACCTTCAACAGCAAACATGTTACCTGCCTGGAGGCCAGGGTCCATGCAGAAATAAAAAGGAAAGTAACCAGACCTCCTGAGTGCTCAAAGTAAGAGGAAAGATGTTATATGGCCACTGAACTGAGATTAGAGGGTACAGGAGTGGGGGGTGGGGAGGGAAGAGTATTAGGTGGTTCCAAAAAAAGCAAATGCTTTTTTCTCCTACAATAATTAAGTTCAACATTATCATTCTATTTTATAGATAAGACAACTGAGCCATCCAGATATACATAGAAGCTTGCATTTTAGACAGGGATATTGATGTGGTTCAAATAAGAAGGATAGTAGGACAGGCCCATAGGGACTAGGAAATTGGCTCAAAGCAGTTGCCAAGACATGCACATAATGTACTTCCTTATGAGCCATCCTGGAGTCTGCCTGAGGGCCTAGCAACTGGTGATTTCAGAGTTCCTGGTCACTGTCAGAGTTCCTGATCATATGGAGTCTGACCCAGGCCCTAGCAACAGGCACTGTCAGAGTTCCTGAAAATTTTCAGCCATGGAGGGACAACCATGTAATGCCACTAGATTGGGACACAGACTGGTTGCTGGGAGGAGGGCACATAAGGCCTTCTCTCTTTTTTATTAAAGGAGTCTGATGTCTCCCTTCCATTGACTCCCAGTGTCTGTATCATTGACACAGCTTCTCACCCCCTCCTTCAAGGGAGCACTTAGGATCCAGCAACAGATTCCCCATAAGCTCATATACCTGAATGCTTAGTCATCAGGGAGAGGCATCACTTGAGAAGGATTATCATGTGTGGCCCTGTTGGAGGAAGTGTGTCACTAGGGGATGGGCTTTGAGGTTTCAGAAGCCAGGGGTAGTCCAGTTCTCTCTTGGCAGATCAGGACGTAGCTCTCAGCTACTGCTGCAACAGCATTGGTGCCACCATGACGGCAATGGAGGAAATCTCTGAATCCGTAAGCAAGCCCACAATTAAATCCTTTCTTTTATTGGGGTTGACTTGGTCATGATGTCTCTTCACAGCAGAATATAGGG
This sequence comes from Peromyscus maniculatus bairdii, assembly GCF_049852395.1. Taxonomy (NCBI): domain Eukaryota; kingdom Metazoa; phylum Chordata; class Mammalia; order Rodentia; family Cricetidae; genus Peromyscus; species Peromyscus maniculatus. The sequence goes on along the minus strand of NC_134860.1, from coordinate 41,364,571 downwards.
ACTTAAGAGGCACCTTTACAAAATCTTCTAGCCAAAATTTCTTTGCTTGAGTCCATAGGGAAGAGGAATGCAGCTGCTATCTTGTACCTCAGATGTGGAAGTTCCTAATCCAGCATAATTATTGGTGTTGTGGCAAGCCCCCACCTGCCACCACTTTCAGGGGATCAGAGAGAGTTTGCAAACCACCCTAAAGTTGGACCTTCATTGAACTGGACCAGTAGTTCATTCTTCAGTGACCTGTTACTTATGGGGAGGTGCCGGGGGATTGGGATTATAGCTGTGCTCCTTAGTACCATTTTTAGTAACTTAATGCTGTGCTGGAGAAGACACAGCCTTGTCTGATGCTCATTCTCTACCTGAAAGGAATCACTGAGCCTCAGTAAACCTCAGAGAGAACAGTGGATGGGAGTGCCTAGCAGCCCCAGAAGCCTTCCTTCATCCCATCTCATTTCAGCTCACTGAGGGGGACCAGGATCTGGTTGAACCCAGTGCTCCATCTGTGTCTAGCTGGGGACACTTTCTCATCCTTCCACTTGACCATGGAGAAGCTCTTGGAAAAGGCACATTGGCATCAGGGAGGTGAGGACTGTACCATGTGACATTAGCAATTCCTTCCTTGGACAATCTCTTGTATCCTGGAGAGCTCTGTCATCATCTGGTGATGAGATGTCACCAGTGTTGTGGAGACACCCATGACCCTTAGGGCATTTCTCCAGTGCCTATAAGACTCAACCAAAGACATGTTATTGAAAAGACTGAGCAGGCTACTAGAGAGATAGAATGGAGAGCACAGGGAGACCAGAGACACACAAGGAAGCTGGCATTTGGTCTCATGTAAAACAGCAAGAAATAGATGTTGCAGGGGAATGCATAGTGATTACGGGGCAGGAGATAGGGAGCTTTTTGGAGGAGTTGGACTTGACCTGAGCCTCCCTTCTGGGAAGTAATGAGCCTATCCTTCTCTGAGTCCCTAAAGGGCAGACCCAGAGTTAGGGATTTCTGATGTTTAGTTTGGCAGAGAGTCAGGAGTTGACAGCCTGCTCTGCTGGAGGTCTTCTGCTTTCCCTCTGAGTGAGGAAGGAATCAGGGGAACTATTTTAGAGTGTCACCACTGCTCTTCATCCCCACTCCATTTCTTTAGGAATTGTTGCACTAAAAATAGGGAGAGGAAACTGCCCTGGCAAAGCTTGAGGTTCTCACACTTCACATCACAACCACTAGCAAGGTAGGAGTCCCCAGGCATTGCTGTCTGCCAGTGAGTCCTAAGGTTACTGAGATCCCTGCTGTATGAGTGGCACACAGATCTCCAGTGTAGCCTGAGAGCTTTTAGAGGTAGTGCATTAGGACAGAGACTGTCCACTTCCTGACTTCCCTGGGTGTCCTCAACTGTAAGTGAGGAAGGATAGGTGGATCTGATGACCAAGTTTTGTCCTGCATGAATTTTCCATCAATATGAAGGTCTGAAGCATCCAGGAAGTGATTGGCACCCCCGCACTCCCTGAGTGCTTGTGGATAGTACCAGATTTCTTCTGGCTCTGACAAAAGAAGACTGAAGGCCCTGAAACCAAGTTGCATCCTGTGCAACTGTGAATAAGCTCAAGGAAGTAGTAGTCTCTTGGGTCACCTTGTGCAGGGAGGCAAAGAAACCAGCTGACTTCTGAGACACCCTCTACCTATAGAGGAATGGGAGAATTGACAGCCACAGAAGGGGAGAATGAAGTCAGGACTTTCAGTACCTGCTAGGGCAGAGTCTCATTTGGTAGTCTTTTTCTGAGAAGCTGTGTGTTGCCTTTGACTGAGATGAAGTAGTGTGGAGGGCAGGTACAGTCCCTTGGCTTCCAAAATTGGATATTCCTGAGATAGCTGACCTTGGCTAGCATGGACTATCAGTGTGATACAACATATAAAAGGACACAGTTCACCTCGTGTCACTCATTTGTTCTGGGTCCACCAAGTATACTTCTGAAGCCACAGTCCAGCATTCTGCAGATTGTGCAGTCCAGGCTGAACATGTTACCAGCTCTTTGCCTCCTGGGCTGTCAGTAAATTTAAAGGGTGAAGAGGGGCTCTGGTACAGCTCTTAGTACCCTTTGACTGACATTCTTAAGATCCAAAGGATGGTTTACACAACACTGGCTGCATCTCCTTTCCTAAGCCATATGCATTGTCACAGGTGGCTCCAGATCAAGGAATTGGCCTTTTATGTAGCTTTAGGTGAAGTACAATATCAGTGACACACAGCATACTCTCTCCATGACTCTGACATGTTTGATTTTCTCTCTGAGAATGTCTTTACATCACACTGATTAGCCTCTCACTAGCCAGTCAGTCATCTTTCCTCAAACTCAAGTACATGAATAACATCTCTCTTCACGGGAGTGTTTGTTTTTGGTACCCGAGGGCTCACCTAGGGAGTCCCAGTACTTATCACCAGTCTGACCTGTCAATAGTTGATCACATCTTTGCTAACATCATGATGAATGTAGTATATTCTGCTGAAGCTTTTGGGGAAATTTTCATCATTACCTACGGGACTTATTATTGTTCTGACAGGACACCCAGAATGCCCCCATCACCCCCACACATTGTAATAGCCCTGTGGATAGTACTCAGTGTGATTATTTACTACAGGAGACTGGTCTTTCCTCCCCATCATCCTAAACTAATTTCTTAGCAATCTTTATTTCTCATCTTATTGATTAGAGCTCTTAAGGAAGGAAAATGGCATTTCTTGGGCTATTTCTGGAAAATGTGTCTTCAACTCCCTACAGATAAGTAGAGAAAAGGTTCTAATGAGGCATAGAGAGATCTCTGGGTTTGTAGGGAGGAGGTGCTGAAGGACATACCCTGTGTCTCTGGGAAGGCTCATAAAAGGGTAACTACTGTTTAATTGGGGAATAGCAAGTTAGCAGGTAGATGAGTGCTGTTGGCAGTGACCCTAACAGTATCTTCCCTGAACATTCTATTGTTCAGTGGAGAGCCCTTAGCATCCTCTTTGATGTTACCACTGTTGAGGAACACCAACTGCCATTTGGGGCATTTGTACTGTGCCTCTGGGGTTCACAAAGGCACGTTGGTGAGACTGAGAAAGCTACTTGGGAGAGCAAATGGAGAGCCCAGAGAAGAGAGAGAGGCAGAAGGAAGCTGGCCACCTGTCTCAGGGTAAAACATCAAGAAATAAATGTTCCAGGTGAAGGTGCAGTGAGTTTTGTGCAGGGGATGGGGAGCTTCCTGGAGGAGGTAGGTCTTGAGCTGGGCCTTCCAGGAATGGGGCTCAGCAGCTGGGAGAGTTTGGGAAACAATGGGTCTGCCTGCTTCTCTAGGTTCATAACAGCAGACACAGAGTGGAGGATTTCTAGGGTTAGTTTGGCAGAGATCCAGGAATTATCAATCTGTAACTCTGGGCTGAGAGTGCTCTAATTTTATTATTTCTGGGAGTAGATTCCGGGAATCAAGAGACACAGGATGACAGATAAAAGACCCATATCAGGTTAGGGTGTGGCTGAACTTCACCCTCCATTAATTACTTTAGTTTCCATGGATATCGATGCCAATGATAGGTAGATTAACTCCCTTGGGTATTCACTAACGTCTTGACTGTCCTGTAGTCAGGACTAATCTCGCCTACCACATCCACCAAGTAAACACACAGAAGCTTATATTAATTAAAACTGCTTGGTTATTAGCTCAGGCCTACCACTGACTACCTCTTACATTTAAACTCACCCCATTTCTGTTAATCTATATGTTGTCACGTGTTCCGTGGCTTTACCTGTGTGCCATTACATGCTGCTCCCTGCATGGCAGGATGGCATCTACTGATTCAGCCTTTGTCTTCCCAGAATTCTCCTCTCTGCTTATCCTGTCTATACTTCCTGTCTGGCAACTGGCCAATTAGCATTTTATTTATTAATCAATCAGAGCAACACATTTACAGCACACAGAGCGATATCCACAGCACCAGCTTGAGGATAGCTGACCTGTTCTTTCAGGGCTTCATGGGTTTCAAGCATTCCTTGTTCCTCAGGCCTCTACTTGGGGCTTAGTGTAAATATTACAGCTTTGATGGGAATGGCTTCCCCAAAAGAAGTGTCATAACTCTGTCCAGTCAGGCAAGGTTTCCTCTGTGGAAATGTCACAGTTCTGCTCTGGTAGCGGAAGTTTTTCCAATGCACGTGTTACAACTCTACTCTGAAAGTTATCCTGGCAATCAGGAGACAAGAAATACCACAAAGTCATAACATACAACACACCCTACACAAGATATTTATTGGGTAGGAAAAACCCAAGAGGGTGTCGGCCTCTGCCTGGGAGAGAAGTACCAAGGAACTGAGCAGAAGTCAGTCTATTTGTGGGCTCTTGGGGATGGGGAGCTATCCAGTTTGGCATGGGATTTGTGGGACTTTTGTAGCCTGTTCTTTGGGAAAGCTCAGAGATTGGTGGGATTCTGTGCTCAGAGACAGGTAGGATTTTGTGGCCTGATCTTGAGGCATGCTCAGATATCGGTGATATTTTTTTTTCTTGACCCTGGTCATAGACTTGAGATCAACTCTTAATTTCTTGGCCCTGGTCTCAGTGTCAAATCATGGTCAAGGAGTTCTTTCCTTGGCTCTTTTACCCTATACTTAGCATTATCTCTCAGCTCTCCAGAGTTTTCTTGAGTGTGAGCAGCAGGAAATATTAGATAGAAGGATTTATTGTGGAGAATCTTGGGGAGATAAATAGAAAATTAAGGATAGTCTCAAGAGGGCCTGGAACCTTTTCCAACCGGCCCTGAGGCAGACTGTCTCTGCCTCAGGGTATTTATAGAGACCCCAAGGGGTGGAGCAAAAGACCTCCCCTCTAGCACAGCCAAGTGCAGACTATCTCAGACACCTGCACTCAGGCCCGTGGTCCTTATCATCCTCTCTCTCTGTGGACCTGTTGGGTAAAGCCACGAGGAACCTGAAAACAGCTCCCACAGGTCCCCCCTTCTTAATATATAAAAAAATACCTCATTAATGGCTTACAGTAATTTCCATAGCTGTTACACCTCCCAGTATGGGAGTAGAGGATGATATAAATGGCATTTCTCTTTTGAATTAGGTCCAAGGTGACTACAGCAGTCTTTAGCTGCATCTAGCCCTTTCTAAACCAAAAACTTAATGCAATTGCAAACTTAATCCCTTAGCTTCATCATTACCATTAACAGGTTAACATAAATATTGCTATACATAGTCACAATTCTCTCAATCTTACAACTCAAAGCAAACTCTTAACAGAACCATTTGAATTAGCATATATGGTGCTATATATAGTCAACAGTTTTCTCAGTCTTACAATTTTAACTCTTAATCATTTGAATTTTCTTGCTAACAGAACATAGGAAAAACTTTGATGTATTCACATCAAACTTAAATATTTCCTTAACTCCATAAAACCAGGGTGCATTAATACCAATAGGTTAAACATAATTTCTGCAAACATAATTCAACCTTAATTCACTCATAACTCCTCCTTTTCTTTAAAATTTTTTAACAAAATCTCAAACCTAGTTATATAAAACCCAAACATACAATTCCTACAAACCCATATTGAAAAGCAATATTCTCAATCTAACCATTAATACTTTGAAAACTTTTAGCAAAACATCCAAAAGCAGTTTCTTAATAAAATTCTTTACACTTTAAAAGTAGTCTCAGTATATCCCATTTGCATTTCTTACTAACAAAACATGGCATTAATCCACTCAAACAATTTTTGAAATTAGACTAAGGAATATTAAGCCTAGTTAGAAAACCCAAACTTTTCCATTTAAACAGTTCCATTTGTAACACAAAACCAGTTCTGAACGTAATTCCATTTTTACATTAACAGTTCCATAAAACAATTGCATTTTTAACACAGAATACATGAATCACCAGCATATATGCATACACAAAACTGCATCTTGAGTCAAGGTAGAAACAATAAATTTCTTCATTTAAACAGTTTCATTTTTAACCCAATTCCAGAAAACAGTTCCTGGGTCATTACTATAAGTAAACTCAAAATTGTCCCATTGCAATGAAATCTCTATTGTTCATTTCATTTCTTAAGTTCCAAAATTCAAATGATAGATTCTGGTACTAGCCTTCCAAATATGAAGAAATCCATAACCAACATCTTTTTGTAGTTTTATCCCATTTTAAGTTCAAAAAGTTCAAACAAGAAATAAATTCTGGTATCAGGCTTTCACTTCCAAGTATGAAGAGACGTTTTACAACCAAAACTTTTTGCAGTTAACAATTTTAGTTCAAACAAGCATCTCTTCAACTTTTGTTCTCACAGACAAAGACCTTTTTAGATACAGTAGTATTCTAAACTGCACCGTTTTTTATGTTAGCTCAGGTTTTTCTGTGTTGCGTTGATTTTCCACAGATCTCAGCTGCGGATGCCTTGTGCTGGTTCTGGCGTCCACAATTCTTAGATTCTTAGCAGCTTCTGGAGCTTTTGAAACCATTCAGATTGATTGCTTTGCAGTCTGTTAGGACACTATCTTCTGTGTCTCAGATTCTTATACCATATACATTAAGCATAGATTCACACTCAATATTTACACTTTCACAAACTCTTAAGCATAAACTCACACTCAACATTTACACATTTTTACAAACTCACATATAACATATTAACATCTACTTATTTATACTCTTTAAAGAAACTATAGAACTACTTTAGCAAATATATTTCTTATTACTTCTTATATACTTATATTCATTCCATCTTATTTCCTATTTAAATTTATATTTAAAACTAACATCTATACTTCTTACAAGCTTATTACTCCATGTCTTAAGACTACCTTAGATACTTCTTACAAGCTTATATTCTTAAAGGAACTCTATGGATCTATTTTACAAACTTATATAGGGTTCCATTAGCATATATCTAATTTAGCAAACACCCAAAGATTTCTGAACACAGAGATATAACAAGAGAATAATGTCTACAAACTCACATATCTTATTTTCATCTTTTTCTACTTCTTACTCTTAATTATCCTCACTATCTCTATTAGATTCTCTTAACTAGACAGGAAGTACGTACATCATTTCTAAAGTTTAGAAGTTTGTAGTCAGCTTTGCTATAAAACACGGGGATTTAGTGAGTGTTGTCATTATAGAATTGTGATACGCCATTCTGGAACTGGCAGAGATGCACTGTCAGCAGTAAATGGTTTTTAAATAGAGGCCATCCCTTCACCCAAATTCATAATAGCTCCCCTAAGTGCTTCAATTCAGACAAACGTTTCTATTACAGCAGTACTTTTGGTTCGTTCTACCAAAAAAACTTCACTTCACACTGAGCGTGAAATTACCGTATTTAGCTGCTGTAAAGCTCTTGGCCAAATACTGCACAGCTAGTATGTGATATAAAGTATTTTTCTAAAGGAGCTAGTAAAGCTAAAAGCAGCATAGCTCCTAACTCTATTTCCTCACTGTTTGCATTAACCAGTGACAAAACCTCAGAAACACTAATCGAGCCACTTTCATTCTGGTTCCTTTATAGGAACGTCATTGGAGCTGACCTTTCTTAGTTCCACGCTCCTTACCAGATGCTCCAGTAACCACCAAGCTTCATTCTCCTCTTGTGAAAAAAACACAAACATGTCCTTGACCCCATATTAAAACAGGATCGGGACCCTTCCATAATCCTGAGCAGGGATCTTTCCATTTCACTTGAGCAAAAGTCGCTTGGGTGCCACTATGCCAAAAATCTATCTGCGGCAGACTGTTCATAGACTTCCATATTCAAAAAGTTCAGAACAAAAAGAGCATGATTTAATGCATTATGTAGAGATTGAGGGTAAATTTCTTCCTTTTTTATTTTTATTTTCTGAAGTTGTATTTTAAGACTGCTATGAACCCTTTCTACAATACCTTGTCTCTGAGGATTATAAGGAATACCTGTTTTATGTACGATTTCACATTGGGTACAAAATTATTGAAATGTCTTACTACTATATCCAGAACCATTATCAGTTTTAATAATTTTTGGTATACCCACATAAGAAAAACACTTCAAGCAGTGCATAATTACACATTTTGTAGCTTCCCCAGGTTGTGCACTAGCCATTAATTCTGAATAAATGTCAATGGTCACATGTACATATTTTAATTTGCCAAATTCTGCAATATGAGTAACATCCATTTGCCATAGATGATTGGGAAGAAGACCTCGAGGGTTTACCCCTAAGTGAGGGACAGGAAAATATTTTGGACATACCTCACATCGTTTAACTATTTGACAAGCTGCTTCTTTGGTAAGATTGAATTACTTTCTCTTAAGCTTTGGTGTTCTTCTAAGACTCAAGGCCAGCTTCCTTCCGTCTCTGTTCTTGGGATGTTCTCCATTCTCTCTTCCAAAGAGACCCCTCAGTCTTGCCAGCAGCATGACTATGCTCTACCCTGTAGGCACTGAAGGATGCCCTGAGGCAGTTGATGTTGCTACAACACTGGTGACATCATAGGGGATGCCAAGAGCTCTCCAGGAAACAATAGAATGTCCAGAGAAGGGACTGCTGATGTCATGGGGAACAGCCTTTGCCACCCTGCTAATTGATTCACCCTTAACTGATACAGAAGCCCAGGTTCACTTTCTTGAAGCCTCTCTTGGAACAGAGGAAGCTATTCAGCACCTCCTCCTTCCAAAGCCAGAGTTCTCTTAGCTTAAGTGGAAGCCCCATAGTACATCCCATGTTGAGAACTTAGCCATACTATCAAAACACTGCCCAGAAATGTCCCATTCCTTCTTTTATATCCCTCTGTTCATCAATATGAGCAATTAAATACTATTACACCACAGATGATACACCAACTCCTTTCTTTCAGAGTTCTAATTAGGATGGAGTTCCTAATGAGTACTGTGGTATACTATCAAAAGCCCAGATTTCTTATAGAACTGGGTGTAGACTGGCAATGTGTTGCTGTCAGTAAGAGGTCATGTCCAGGACCTCTGACCATAAGATATTTTAGAGGAACCACCCTTCCTCATTTTCAAGACTGCTAGTGATAGTATACAGCCTTAACTCGGAGCCACAGGCTACAGAGCCCTTCAAAAGGGACTCACATTACTAGCAAACTACACGTTTCTGTTTTCTTTGTGTTTAAGGTAGTTAAATTCAAATATACAGTGCTTAGCCAGGGACTAGCCATGTCATCCTGGACCTCACATCCTAGGTGCTTTTCCAGGAATTCATTGGAGCTGGTTTTCTTGGTTCTACAGCCTCTGGTTTCAACGTAAAACAACAGCAAACACTGAATATCTCTCACACAACAAATAAATAACGGTAATGTATTTATACCAGCATATTAGTGGCAAATCAAGCCTGAGGAGTGGGAAACCAGGAATGGGTCGTGACCTCTGTGGGCCAAGACAGAGGGAGGATTGGGTGCATGTTAGCATCCTCTGCAGAGACAGAGTGAGGTGGAATGGACACTGACCAGGCTGAACAACCATCCTGAGCCCCTGCAGGTATGGTTACAAGCAGACTCCCAGTCAACCTTCCAAGGAGCTCCTGCTGAGGCCATGGTCTTTGTCTGACTCTGTGCACCATTTAAGGTCAAGCAGGCATCTGTCCAAGGGATACAAAATTCTTCCATTCAGCAGCTGACATGACAAGGAGCCAAGGTCAGGAATGGTGACCTCCTGCCATAAGCTATGTGACAAGAATAATGTAGAATACATTTCTGTGGAGGATCTAGGTCCTCCTGGCTGGTTTTGGATCCCTGTTGGCCTTGAAGAGCCCAGTTCTGATATTCTTTGGTTCCCAGGATGATGCCCTTAGACATGCCTGGAACCAACCTGAACTGAGGTCAGAGAGCTGGATTCACAGAGTAGAGGGAACATTACTGAGTCAGGATTGCAGACTTAGGGATCTGAGAACCAGATCTACCGAAGCTATAGAATTTGGTACATTATTTTCCTTCCCATGTATACTAGGGATGTGGCCAAGGACCACTGTCTCTGTAAAGACAGTGCCTGCCTCAGCCCAGCAGATCGTTTGAGGACAATTCAGCTCAGTCAGTCCTCTACCACAGGAGTCAAAAGTAGGGGACAAAATCAGCCTTTGAGAAACTCCTTAGGCAGGAAGAACCCTGCAGGAGATCAGGAGATGGTCCATCTGCCCCCGCCTTCCTTACTTTAGTGCCTAGAAGAAGATAACAATGGGGTTGGGGATGGAAGCATGGGGCCAGGGGAACCAGTGCCCTTATCAGTACACTCTGAAGGCTTCCACTGCTTTCCAGTAGAGATTGGTGCAGATTTCCTACATGGTTTCAGTCCAGTCTTTCTTCTTTTGTCTTCTTTTTTTCTTTTTTAAATTTTTCTGGGACACAGTTTCTCTTTGTAACCCTAGCAGCCCTGGTGCTCCCTGTGTAGAACAAGTTAGCCTTTAATTCAGAAATTTGTGAGCCTCTGCCTAGAAGGTGCTATGACTAAAGGTGTGGGCCACCACCACCAGGTTTCAATTGAAGTCTTCAAAGCTCTAAGAATGGGCTCTGTGCTAGGACTCTGCCTCTACAGGAAGCAAGCAAGAGACAAACCCAGTCAACCTGATCTAGATAATTCCTCATTGAGAGTCCTTTTCCCAGGTGACTCTAGGTCAGGTCAGGCTGATAACAAAAACTCACAAGCACACTGCCCCAGCACCACTGCCAGGATTGGACAGATTTGTGTTTCACATCTAGAGTCTGTTGGCTGGGATTTTGGCTGGATGCTCATTAATATGAAAGGACTTACAAAGGAATTTCCTGAAAATCTTTTGCCCATAAGGAAACTCATGTTCTGTGTGGCACATTCCAGCTCTCTGACCTGTTCATACTGAGCAGGAGCAGACCACTTCAAACTACTTCACACAGCGGACATCAGCCCTGTATATATCATACACCGACCACACTGAATTTAGTCCCATTATCTGCCCCTTTGACCATCTCACTCCCCTAATGGCACTTGTTCCTAGCCTGTAAATGCCTGTTCCTCAGGCACTGTTGACCTGCAGGTGTAGCCTCCAACAGCACCCTGAGTGTGCCTCAGATCAAAGAAACCAACACTTCCAAAGCTACCAGGGAGCTCTTCCTTGGCTGGGTTCTTAAGAACAAGTGGTCCTTGTGCTCATGAATGTCTGTCATTTGTTAATCAAGCAGTGTCTGGTGACAAGAGGACAGGCTTGTTGTTTTGACCAGTGTTTGGGTTTTTAGAAAGTCGCTCAAGAAAAAACTGGAATCCGTAGTCTACTTTATGGTTTGTTTTTTTTTTCTGACTGCTATTAAATGAAAGAGAAAATATTAAATGAGCTAGCAGTATTGAGCACTAGGTCAGTAAACATGTCATCCCATTGGTGGCATTACTTCATGCCTGAATCGTTTTGATTTATTTTTGTCCTGATTGGTTTGTAGCCATTCTCTGTAAGCCCCTAGGGATGTGATCAGGTTTTCAAGAGATCATAATCTAGAAGAACTAATGATACATCATGTTTTTAGGGGTAAAAATCATTTTGCCTATTCTCTAAGTTTTGCAGAAGAATAGCATCTAATGAGAAAAAGCTGCTCCTGGTTGTAGAATAGGTACTGTGGATAACCATGGTGACTGGAGGTCTGCTAGGCTCCTGCAGGGTAGGGAGATCTGTTCCAAGGCACGGTGTTGATGGGATACTGTCTCCTGTAAAGACAGACAATGAGAGTGGTGGTCAGAGCATCAGGGGTATTGCTGGGGAAGGACAGAGGCAGGTGAAATGCATAAGAAGTTGGTTCCCTGGGGAGCAGAAAGAAGAACTGAAAGGGAGGACTCCCTCCATTAGGAAATTTTCTTGAATCTTGTCTTGGCCAGAATGGGCACCTTTGGTCTCCTGAAACTAGTTAGCTTCAGTGACAGGTCTATGTTGTGGTTTCTTACAGCCCTCCCCAAAGTGAGTTCTAATAAAGTACTCATGGTTTGTGAGTAGCACTCAGATTTTATAGCATTCTCATCACACAGTCCTGGTCCCTCCCTTGTGTGCTGATCCTTCCTCCTTCTTTCATCACTCCAATTATCACAGCACCCCTAGACAAGGATGACGATGCAGATTATGCACGCCTGGTGAAAGGCAGAATGGAGAAAACCCTCCTGGGAGAGGTAAGGAATCCCTCTTGATAACAAGAAAACAGTATCAAACGTCCTGTCAGCAATGTGTGGAAGCAGCACAGCAGCTGTGGATGTGGCTGCAGCAGAGACCATGTGCCTGGTGGAGAGTGTGTCTGTGCATGCCTGGGGTGGCGGAGTGGACATGAGGATGGAACCTAATGCTTTGCTCTTTTGCCATGGCAGATCTCAGAGTATATTGAAGAAGTGTACAGAGAAAGTGTAAATATTCTGGCTGGTCTTTGTTGTTGGTCACCCCATTAACTCTCATGTCCTTCTGAGTTGACCCTAATGCAGAGGAGACATGGCCATCATTGGAAACTATTTGACTTGATGTGGGTGTGTTCTACATTTGTCATTTATCATCACAGCATGTTAGGGTATTTGATCTCTGTGTCCATCTTGACACACTGTGGAAGGAGCCTGGGCCAGCTCTGCCTTACTCACCTGTGGGTCTTTCATGCTCAAGCTAGTCCTAGTGGGTCAGTCCTCTCCCTGATGCCTGCAGATCAACGTGTAGAACTCTCAGCTCCTTCTCCAGTACCATGTCTGCATGCATGCTGCCATGTTTCCTGCTGTGATGATAACAGACTAAACCTCTAAACTGTAAGCCACACCCAAATAAATATTTTCCTTTATAAGAGTTGCCATGGTCATGATGTCTCTTCACATCAATACATATCTAACTAAGGCTATCCAAGATCCTAGTGAAGCCTGGCGATGTGCCTGTTCATGGTGAGGTCATGGGGTGCATCACCCCCAGGGAAAACAGCAAGAGGTCCATGTATTACATGCTGCCATTTCTGCAAGAGGATCTACCCAAGGTGAGGCCAAGAGTCCTGTCATGGAGAGACAGGCAAGAGTGTGGTGGGAACCAGGGCACTACAGAGACCAAGACTAGAGCCCCAGTACTTCATGGCCATAGGCCCATGGGGTCAGTCTGGTGTACTTTACTTTATTTGGAGGTGAGACTGCATGGTGAGCTTGTGGGAGTTGGCTCCATCTCTCTACCTTATGGGTCCCTAAGATCAAACTCAGGTTGTTAGTTTTAGTTTTGGTGGCTGGCTCTTTTATCCACTGTGTCCTTAGCTAGCTTTTACACTTAGTTCTAAGACTGCAAGTCTCTCTGTCAGTCTTCTTTCTGTTCTCTCTTCAGGATGACTGTAGGTTGGGGCACAGGCTTCTGAACCATTTTTCCCCTAACCCCAAGGAGTACCTAGGCACTCCTGGAGTACACACACTGCTGGTGATAATGGGGCTGAGAATGGCATGAACTAGTTACCAGCCCATTCTTCAGCCCTGTTACTGAAGCTCTCAGTAGCAACAGAGTGGCTACAGCATCTTGAGCATTCTGTGTTGAATGTGATTGGTGTGTCCTGTGCATCCCAGAGGTGTCCACAGCTATGATCCATGTAGATGAGCAGAACAGGAAGGAGAAGTTCAAGCGTCTAATAAAAGGTGACAGACAACCTGCAGGCAGTCATGGCCACCAATGGTGTAAAAGTCAACCAGATTACATCCAGTAACACCTATGAGGTACCATTGTAACTGGACCCTCAACCAGTACCCAGCAGTTTCCTGACCCTGGCATTTGCTCTCTCTTTTCTGTGTGCTTGTGAGACACTAGAAGAATAGGAGGTACCCAGAAGGGATTGCCTCCACTCACTCCTAGCTCTCCCTAAATGGAGAAAACTCTGGGCATTGAGGCTGCCCAGACAACTATTATTGATGAGATCCAGTACACCATGGTCAACCACGGCATGAGTGTCTACAGGCCTGGGTCTTAGGTAAAGAATGGATCTTTTGTCTCCAGAGACCAACTAAGTGGATTAAACTTTCTGGTCACTGCTTGGCTGTATCCTTGACTACACAGACACTTTGCCTGCCTGTGATTGGTTTAAGGGTATGTGCCACCACTGTCGGACTTCTGCTAAATGGCTTGCTTTTAGCTCTAATCCCCAGGCAATTTTATTTATTGACATACAAGTGAAATCATATTTCAGCACAAATAAAATATCACCATAGTCCTGGTTTCCCACTCCTCAGTTAGGCTGGATTTTCCACTGATGCACTCATATAAATGCATTACCGTTATTTCTTTTTTCTGTCTGAGAGATATACAGTGTTTATTGTTATTTTACTTTGAAACCAGAGGCTGTAGAGCCAAGAAAACCAGCTTCAAAGCATTCCTGGGAAAGCACCTAGGATGTGAGGTCCAGGAAGAGATGGCTAATTCCTGGCTAAGCACTGTCTATCTGAATTTAACTGCCTTAAAAATAAAGGAAATAGAAACTTGTAGTTTCCTAGTAATGTGAGTCCCTTTTGAAGGGCTCTGTAGCCTGTGGCTCCCAAGTGAAGACTGTACATCATTAGCAGTCCTGAGGAAGAAGAGGGGTGGTTCATCTAAAGACTCTTAGGGTCAGAGGTCCTGGGCAGGACCTCTTACTGACAGCAACACATTGCTTGTCTACACCCAGTCCTATAACAAATCTGGGCCTTGGACAGTATACTAAGGTGTTCATCAGGGTTGTGGGTGCCTGAACTCCACACTGTACTGAGTTAGAGGGGAGTGGGGGTGGGGCTATCATCCCTGGTTAAATAGCCTACCAGGTTTGGAAAATGGGTCATCTTGATTTAATCTCTGGTAAAGGAAGTGGAGTGTCTGTGATGGCTACTGTCTAGCCCTTTGAAGGCATCAGTTCGTATGTCTAAGACCCTGACACTTACCTGCTGGGGCAGCATCACTCAGGAAAATGCAGAGATTGTCATAGGCACAGTTTTATGCTAGCAGCAGTGGATATTACTCAGTAGTTTATATAGTCATGCCCACTTTCCTTTGGTCTCTATGTGGACTTATGGAAAGGCAAGAGCAAGGTCCTCAGATATAAAACGTCACTTCATCCTCCCCTCCATCACCCTAAGATGAAAGACTGGTAGGGAGAATGGTAAGTTCTTTTCATTAGAAAGGATTGGTAAGTAAGACCTTGGAGGTACAGTATGTTTCTGTTTTGTGTGTTGAGATAGGGTCTCATGTCTCCCATGCTGTCCTCACACTGGAAAAGTCTGCTGTAGATCTTCTTCTTCACAGATCATCTAGCCAAGTCTGTGTGTATTATGCCAGCAGAGAGCTGTAATTCATCAGAAATCATCCCTTAGTGTCTTCAAGAGTGCTGGATGGAAAAGCCAATGATTTATCAGTGATAGGGCCTAGCAGTCATTTGGTTAAGAAAATTCAGATAATGTTCTGATGCTCAAGAGCTGTCTCAGGTGTTCATGAATCACATGAACATCAGCTGAAAGACATGTGTACAGAATGTGCCATTCCAAAATTATCCAGAGGCAGTATGACACCCTATATCCACTGCACGGAGGTGGTCATAGATTTAGGGTGAGATGTTTAGAGTATAAAGGAAAGATGTATGGGAATCACCTGTGCATCATGTGACAGTAGACCAACTAGACAGTACAACATCATGACCTGTAGGGAGCATGGCCTGAGTGTGCTGCCAGTGTTGTGCCTGCAGCTGATGAGATCCAGGCATGACCCTAGATGACATATATATTTCATAACCTTATCTATCACAATCTGAGTTTTTGTGACAGTTCCCACTTTCTGAATATTGAATGAAGACAGATTCCCCAGGTTCCTTCAAATTATTCACCATGCAGCCCTGATTCCCAGAAGAAAGAATCATAATGAATTAAGAAGCTTATCTTAACACCAAAGGTGACTGCAAATGGTGTAATTTTCAAAGGAGGAGGTGTGCAAATAAGCAAGTGTGATAAAGAGAGGACCTGATATTATCTTTTAAGGTGTAAGTTTCCGATACATGGAACAGGAGTTACTGTGAACAAAAAAGCATGAGCTACTATGAACAAAAAAGCAGAGACTTGTGAATGGACCAAGTGTTAAGTGCACGAGGCTCAGCAGCCAGTTCAGAAATGAGGAAGTAACACTATATCCAGACATGCATGATTATGTGCAGGATGCCTTAGAAAAATAAAAAAGCTGAGGGGATCAACAAAGCACCAGGGAGACTCAGGCTGCTAGAAGCTGTGTGTTACAAAAGTATTGTTACATATTAGAAAGATGAACTTTCAGAAGATTTATCTCTTTGTAATGCAAAGATTGCAGCTGAGGAAAAGCTTTGGCCCAGGTAGACCTTTAAAGTGTGTTTGTACATGGAGGTGTTTGGGATTCCACTCTTGCTAAGGATGAACAGGAGAGGGCTTTGAAGAGGCGCTGAAGCATATACAGAGCTACTGAGCACCCAGGAGGAGTCTGGGAGTGTAAATTAGTGCTTGTCCCAGTGGACCATCAAGGATACTTTAGTGGAATTAACTCAAGTAAATTCCAAGACTTTGAGCAAAAGCCTGAAACATGTTTCATCCTCAGCCTGGTGAGAACATAACATATAAAGCCCCAAAGAGGTATGGCTATACCCATCTTGAAAAGGCTATTGCAATTGGAAACTGCCTTGCTACACCCTGTCCAAAGCCAGCCACAGGCTCCAGGGCTGTGCTGCTCAGTCTGCAGGGAGACAATGCTGCATAGCTTAATTTTTCGTTTGATTTTTTTTTGTTTAGGTTTTTTTTTTTATTTTGGTTGTTTTGGTTTTGGTTTTGTTATGTTGATGTTATTTTTCTTGCTATTGTTTTTCATAATTTGCTAAGGTTATTTGCAGTTTATATTGACTGCCATTTTAAAACCCCTTTTGAGATAAATGAATTTTTATGAATAAAAAAAGTGATTTCCAACTATTTACCCTTAAGATGAGTTTCTTTAGTCTGCTGTGGTGTCACAGTGCTGTGATCCCAGAACTCACAGACACGGATGGATCTCTGCAAGTTCCAGGCAGCATGGGTTACATAGTTCCCAGCCAGTCAGAGCTACACAGGTTATTGGATTATTGGATGTGGATAGTATTGATCACTCCATGGATACACACTTCGTGATGGAATCAGTATCCATACTGTCATATATTAGCTACAAATAAAATTTGGTACTCTATAGACACACTTATAGAAGTGCTCATGCATACCAAATTATTGAAAAATATACCTTTATTGCTCTATAGCCTTTCAGGAAATAAAACCATTCATGAAGAGACTGTAAAAGAAGTCAGGAAACCCAGAGCTATCTGCCTGTTTTTCCTGCAATACAGCATCAGTGATAACCACTCAATAGAGATAAGGACCTTCCAAGTCAGTTTGGAAATAGATTTTTGTAGATGCTGTTGGCCCTGAATATGCATTTGGTGTACTTTTTTTCTTTTTAGATTCATTTATTTTTATTTTATGTGAATGGGTGTTTTTCCTATTGTACATCTGTGCTAGACATGACTGCAGTTCCTGAAGAGGACAGAAGAGGGCAACAGATCCCATTATAACTGGTTGTTAGACACCATGTGAGAGAGCACCAAATGCTCTTAACCTTTGAGCTCTCTCTCCAGCCCCTGCAGTTGGCTTTTGACCTTGCAGCCCTATGTGCTGTATAGGTTGAACTGGATCACCTCCCATCAAAGAAAGAAGTCTCTGGAGACATGTAGGGACGGGTACATGAGGTAAGCAGGCTAATTGTCTGAGGCAGCCTGGCACCTATTCAGGGCTTTTGTGTCCCCACTGATCTCTGTGGGTTCAGGATCATGCTCCAATGTTATTTACTTTCAGGGTTGGAGCAGATCTGCCACCTCTCATCTAGGACAACAATGTAGATTAGGCACATCTGATGAAATACAGATTTAAGGTGACCCTCCTTGGGCCTGGGTGTGGGGTAAGAAATCCTTGATAGTAAGAAAGATTCCAGCTCAGCAGTGTTGGGAGGAAGCTCCAGAGCAGGCACAGCGCATGAAGGCTGCAGCAGAGGACACAAGCTTCTGGTGGAGAGCATGCCCATGCAAGCCTGGGACATGAGAGGGACAGGTAAAGCTGCCCTTGACCATGGCAGATCTCAGAGTATATTGAGGAAGGATTTCTTCCTGGTGACAGTTTTATAATCCGACTAATGAGATTGGAGATGAGTCAGAGAGTTCAAGTGTGGAGGAAGTAATCCTCTAGGTGCCTATACAGATGCTGACAAACCTGGGCTTTCACAAGCTCAGCAGACAGAGAGACAGAGCAGAGGATTTGGCTACTCTCTACCATAGGTCACCTATTTCTGAGCCTACCCTGACACAGAAAGGGCCATCTGTAGACACACTGGAAACTAGGTGAGACTTTCTTTAGACCACATGGCGAGTTACAACTATATTGATCCGGTCTCCTTGTCCATTTTAGCACCTGAAAGGAACTTGGGGCCAGCTATGCCTTTCACACCTGTGTCCTCAGCAGAGTGTTTGGTGGGTTTGTTAAATGCCACCAGATGGGTAGATTATCCTGGATTTGTTTACTGGCATCTGTGCAGGTAGATAATAGTTTCCTTTCAGCCTTTCTCAGTTTAATCTGTCCTTATTCCACAGTGTAGACTGTGGACCTTCCTTCAATCTCCCAGATAACCAAACATTCCCAGTCTTGAAAGCATTCTGTCAGCCAAGGACCAGTCTTGGGATGGACAAATTGACAACTGACTCTCTTCATCCAGCCTGCCTTGTAGTTGTTGTAGAAGATGGATGGAGTTTCAGGCCTGGGAAGTAACTCAGTGGTAGAATAGTTTCAATGCCCTAGGTTTAATTTAGCAAGAGGGGCTAGAGGGGAAGAAAAATTAAGAATGCAATTACTTCAAGAGTTGTGGCCAACAGCAAACAAAGAAGCTCCATTCAGAGTTTTTATTTCTCTAAACACTTGTCTCCCCGCAGCTACCTCTGTGGAATGCATTTGTTGAATTATTTTACTAGAGAATCTACTCTATATTAATAAATACTGATTTTATATATTGAGAAAATACATAAGATACATAGCTTCTTCAATTCCATGGTTGAGGAGACTGGCTGATGAGATGGCTCAGTGGGTAAAGGTACTTGATGACAAGCCCACAGTTCTGATTTCTGCCCTGGGACCCACATGGTAGAAGCAGACAACAAACCTTCCACAAACGGTCCTCTGATTTTTATGTGTGTGTGCTTGTGCACTCCCACACCTACAAAAAATATTGAAAATGAATCAGAAGACCTTGGTGAAAACATGTGTCTGCAGACATGTCAGTGATGTCTTGTTGTGTCTTCTTTGTAAACACTGAAAGGGTGGACAACTTTATCTACATCATGAAACCTATAAATGTGGCAGTTCTCAGGGAGACCGTGGTTTGCATTATCACCATGGAGAACAGCAAGAGTTCCAAGTATTACATACTGCAGTTCCAAAGGTGAGGAAAAGGTCTCTTCTGGAGAGACAGCCAGGAGTTAGGTATCACTATTGAGAGCAAGGACCACTCCTGGCCATATTGCTAAATGATTGGCCACATTTTTGTGCCAGCCCTCACAATGGAGCTCAGTCTATTAGGTTTTCTTCTGTTCTCTCATCAAATTGTAAATGGGCTGCAGTTCCCCAGGTTGCCTTTCTCCCTGACCCACACAGCACACAAGCACTCCTAGGTTAAGTGTATCCCTAGTGGTCACTGCTGACAACAGAATCAAGGGCATAGTGTCCCCAGTTCGTGTAGACACCCAAACCTATCCAGATTCTCCTGAAGTGACCTTCTTGCCATATAGTTCAGTGTACCATTCCTGACCTTGTCTCCTGACCCCTCCACAGCTCAATATAAAGGCACTTTGTGGGACCTGAAGAGTGTTTGTTATTTCACAAATGGTGTCAACACCATTCCTTCAGGACTGGAACAGGCCCTAGCCAGGTGTCCTTGCTTTATAGGTACATCAGCTGCCATGACATCTCCATACTTCTTCACCTGATGAATTCATGAAAATATATCAGTATTTGTCCATTGGAGTGATTTGGACTTCTGTTAGTTTACTTTTGTGTCCAAGAAGCTATAGAAACCAATAAAGCTGGCCTCAAACATGACCTGAAAAACAGGTTAAGTGAATGTGACCATCTGGAATGTATAACTGAGCTGAGATCTTTGTGACTCCCAATCTCCTCTAAAGGGTCTTATATATCTTTCTCTGGATAAGCGTTTTTATTGTTTAGTTCTGAGTGTCTCTTAGAGAGAGTTTCCTGCATCAAACTCAGGCCAGTCCCTGTGACTTGTTGAAGCCTCACTGGAGCTTAGAGCCTATTTTAGATGGCCTGGATGATGCACAGCTGGTCCAGGTCACCTGCACTGCCTTGTGCTGTCACCCACACTCCTGTGAGATGTGAGCAGTCTATCCCACCACACAGAGCCAAAGAACACACAGGTCTCATCAAGGTAAAGAGAGAGGTCCTGCTCACACTGGGTGGGGGTTCTTCTAGCTTCCAAACCCTCCCTCTGGGGCCTCTTTCTCTTAGACACAGAGGCCAGAGGATGTTCCCTGATAGAGGACTCAGGATGTTCATCCTTGCAGAGCACATGACTGCTAACTTACTTGCTAAGTCTCTGAGCTGTGTCCTAGTGAAGTCCCTCCATGAGTGGAACTTGTCAAATGTTGGGCATCTTAGGAGCCTTGGCTTCCACAATCATTGTGAGGACTCAAGTCCCAGCAGCCCTTTCCTCAGGTGAGAAGAAATCTAATCCTGTCCTTCCCTTACCTGCCTCATTTGTTAGGGAAAGAAGCTAACGTGATTCCATTATGGAGTCATGGTGACCATTAAGAGCACTCTACTTCATTTTATTTTATTTTATTGCCAGTAATGTTTGGTTCTTTTTAATTTTTTTTATTTTTCATTCACATGCCAACCACAGATCCCCCTCTCAACCCTCCTCTCACCCCGTTTCCTCTCCCCCATCCCATCCTCCAACAGGATAAGTTCTCCCATGGGGGCATAGCTAAGCCTGGTACATTCAGTTGAGGCAGGACCAGGCTTCTCCTTGCTTCATCAGGGGTGATCAAGGTGTCTGACCATAGGTGATGGGATCCAGAAAGCTGCCTCATGCATCAGGGATAGATCCTGATCACACTGGCAGGGGCCCCTCAAACAGATCCAGCTACAAAACTGTCTTCTGTATGCAGAGGGTCTAGTCCAATCCCATGCAGGTTTCCACAACTGTTAATCTACATTTTGTGAGTTCCTTTGAGCTTGGTTCAGTCTTCTATGTGTATTTCCCCATCATGATTTTGACCCCCATTGCTCATGTAATCCATCTTCTTCTCTCTCTTTGGCTGGACTCCCGGAACTCATCCTGGCACACAATTGTGGATCTCTGCATCTGCTTCCATCTAGATGAAGGCTCTATGATGATAGTTAGGGTATTTAGCAATTTGATTACCAAGGTAGGCAATTCAATGTTGCTTGTAGTCTAATCTGGTGTCATCCTTGTGGATTCCTGGGAATTTCCCTAGCCTCAGGAATCTCCCTGACCTCATAATGCCTCCCTTTATCAAGATATCTCTTTCATTGTTCCCCCACTCTATCCCTCCCTCAGCTTGACCATCACATTTCCTCATGTTCTCATGCCCCATCTCCTCCCCTCTATTGCCTTCCCTAATCCCTTGTTTACTCATTGGGATCTCCTCTGTTTTTCCTTCCCAAGGGATCAGTACATCCTTCTTAGTGTCCTCCTTGTTTCCTAGCTTCTCTGGAGCTGTGGATTGTAAGCTGATTACCCTTTGCTTTACATCTAGTATCCACTTTTGAGTGAGTACATAACATGTTTGTTTTCCTCAGTCTGAGTTACCTCACTCAGGATAATACTTTCTAGTTAATCTATTTGCCTGCAAATTTCATGGTATCATTGTTTTTTACAGCTGAGTAGTACTCCATTGTGTATATGTATCACATTTTCTGTCTTTTGTTGTTTTTTTTTTTTTTTTGAGACAAAACTATGTGTAGCTTTGGTGCCTGCCCTGTATCTTGCTCTGTAGACCAGGCTGGCTTCAAACTCGCAGAGATCCACCTGACTCTGCCTCCTGAGTGCTGGGATTAAAAGGGTGTGCCACCACCATCCAGCCACCACATTTTCTTTATCCGTTCTTCCATTGAGGGGCAATGCCCTGGGTTGTTTCCAGGTGCTGGCTATAATGAATTATATTGCTATGTACATAGCTAAGCAAGTGTCTTTGTGATATGATTAAGCATCTTTTGGGGATATGCCCAAGAGTAGTATCATTGGGTCTTGAGGTAGATTGATTCCCAATTTTCTGAGAAACCACCATATTGATTTCCAAAGTGGCTGTACAAGTTTGCACTCCCACTAGCAGTGAAGGAGTATTTGCTTTCTTCCCAATCCTTTGAAGATAAACCATTTTCTGCCTCTTGGATCCTTTTCCACCACATTTCCTACCAGACATAACACACTTTTTTAAATTCAAATCTTCAATTATAGAGATACACTGGATTCTTTTATAACTGGGTTTCTAGCTGATCCCTCCTACCCAAGAAAACACAGACTGGTATTTCATCCTATTTTAGCCAACCATGGCCATGAAAAGGCCACTGAACATTATTATGACCATGAGATCTTCAGGTGATTCAAATGTGATTTTTAATTATGATCACTCCTTCCTTTCACTCTCTAAGTCATTTGCTCATGAATATCAGTGAAGAGGAGAATACGACTGTGATGGCTGTTCTTGGTTGTCAGTGTGACTACATCTAGGGTTAAGTAACACCCAAAATTCGAGGGCACACCTGTGGGTCATTTCTGCCTCATTTGAAGTAGGAAGATTTATTTCTAGTCTGGATCTTTGAGATAGGAAGTCACACCTTTAATTCAGATCTTTAACCCAGGTAAAATCTGAACAACACCTGATAGAAGCCTATAGAAAGACGTGGAAGAAGGAAGCTTTTCCTCTTTTTCTGCTTGCTCTTGCCTTGTGAGCACATCCATTTCTTCAGTGGCATTAGAGCCTGCTTCTTTAAGATTCCAGCATAGACTGCAGACAGGTGAGATGTCCAGTCTTGTGGAGTGAGCAACTACTGGATTCTTGGACTTTCCATTGTAGCCAGCCATTGTTGGATTAGCTAGAGCACAGCCTATAAGTCATTCTAACAAATCCCTTTTCCATATTTAGAGAGATTCATTTGATAACTTCTGTTACTCTAGAGTCCTGACTAATATACCAGGCATGTAAAGAGTACATTCTAGAACAGTTTGGGCCTCATAAGACTCTCAGCCCACTTACAAATTCCCAATGGCCACCTTCCCTTAACCTTAGTATTCCCTAGGTGCCTGTTTACTTCAGGGGACTCAACTCTCCTCCTGCACTTCATCATGACCAATTTCTTGGCATGATTTTTATTTATTGGGTATGGATGTTAAGGACCGTATTGAAGCCCATTTTCAGGTTTTCTAGTGGCTTTACTCAGCAGGTCTGCATAGAGAGGATGATTGGACCAAGGGCCTGAGTGCAGGTGTCTGAGATGGTCTGCACTTGGCTGTGCTGGGGGAGGTCTTTTGCCCCACCCCTTGGCATTCCTTTAAATACCCTAGGGCAGAGACAGTCAGGGCCTGTTGGATTAGGATCCAGATCCTCCCGAGTCTGTATTTCTGTATTTTCTGTCTGTTTCTCCACCCTCTATACTTCTAACTAATATTTTCTGCTGCTCCTACTCAAGAGTATTCTGGGGAAATGTGGGGATAGTGGGTAGTCTCCCCACAGGATGGGAAGGGCCAAATTTTGGCAGTGTTTATAAATGAGCTTTCAATTCCTCATGGGTGAAGTAGTGGAAATATTCCAATGAAGCAGAGAGAAATCTCTAGCTTTGGAAGGAGGAGGAGCTGAATGCTCACCTGTGTCACAGCAGAGATTCCTGGAAAGGCAACCTCAGCTTCTGGTCAGTTCAGAAAGAATTAGCAAGGAAGCCAAGGCTGTGCCCCATGACATCAGCAGTCTCTTCTCTGGAATTCTACTGTATCCTTGAGAGCTCTTGGAATCCCCTGTGATGTCACTAGTGTTGTAGCAACACCACGTGAGCTTAGGACATTAGTTCACTGCTGTAAGGTTCACCTACAGAGATGTTGTCAAAACTGAGGCATCTAGTTGAGAGAGAGAATACACAGCGTGGAGAGACCAGAGTGAGGCAGAAGGAAGCAGGCCCTAGGTCTCACTGGAAAACATGGAGAAATCAATGGTCCTGGGGGAAGACACAGTGAGTTCAGAAAAGGGGCTGGGCAGCTGTCTGGATGTGGTAGGCTTGAGCCTTTTAGGGCTAGGACTAAGGAACTTGGAGCTTCTGGGAAGCAATAGGCCTATCCTGCTATGGATTTCCTAAAGAGCCGACTCGGATCAAGGATCCATGATGGTTAGTTTGGCGGATTCAGAAACTGACAAGGCAGAAGCTACTTTGCTGGGTTTCATCTGCTTTAACTCTGAGTGGGAAAGGAGGCACAGAGGAATTAATGAGATATCTGTACCATAACTGTGTTTCACCCCCACCAGAGTCCTTCAGTTGTGTGCCAGTAATAATAGGGAAAGGAGAGTGCCTTGGTAAAGCCTGAGGTTCTCATACTTGACATCACAGCCACTACTAGTAGGGCAGGAGCCACCAAGTGGCCCCTGAGGTTTCTGAGTTACCAACTGCACACAGGTCTGCAGTTCAGCCTGAGAGCTGTTAGATTCGTTGGACCTGCACTGATACTGTCCCCATCCTGCCATCTCTGGGTGTCTTGAACTATCAGGGATGATGCACTCCCCTGCATGGCTTCCCCATTATCATGAGAGTCTGAAGCATAGAGCAAGTGAGGTGGGTATCCATCCACTACCTGAGTGTGACAGTAGCAATTTTCTCCTGATTTCTCAAAGCACTTGACTGAGGGCTCTGAAGCTACAGTGCATTCTCTGTAGCTGTGAATAAGCCTTAGGAGCATGTCCCTTGGGTCATCTTGTCTAGGGAGACAGAGGAAACCTGATGACTTCTGAGACATCCACCTTCCTATAGAGAGATTGGAGAACTGACATCCACAGAGGGGGAGACTCAAGTATGGTCTATGAGAAACTGCTAGGGCAGAGTCTCATCTGTCAGTCACTTCATGAGACTGCTTCAGTGTGTCAGATTTGACTGAGATGAGGCAGTGTGTAGAGCAGGCACTGTCCCTTGACTTCTAGAATTGGGAATTACTGAGTTAGCTAACTTTGTCTAGCATAATTTGTCAGTGTGATATAACATCTTACTGGACATTGTTTACCCCACATCACTCATTTGTTCTGCGGTCCACCAAGTAAACTTCTGAAACCACAGTCCAGACTTCTGAAGAATTTGCAATCCAGGCTGAATATGGTGCTAGCTCTTTATTTCCAGACTGCCAGGAAATTCAAAAGTGTGAAGTGTGGCTCTGGGAAAGGTCTAGGGCAAAAGACCCCTAATAATGTCTCCTGTGTCCTTTGCCTGCCCTTCTCATGCTCCAATGAGTATTCTTTAAGCTGGCTGTGACTCTTTCCTGCCTAATGGCATGTGCATCTTCACAGGTGGCTCCAGATCAAGGAATTAGTCTTTGTGTAGCTCTAGGTGAAACAACATAGCAGTGACACACTACATATTGTCCCCAAGACTGTGACACATTTGCTATTCTAAAAATGCCCTTACATATCCATGCCTGGCCTCTCACTAGCCATGCATCTTTCCTCAATCTCTAGTGCAGGAATGGACCATTGCTGGGAGTGTTTGCTCTTGTGTCTGAGGGCTCACCTGGAGAGCCCCACTTCTTATGATCTCCAGCCTGACTTGTCACTAGTTTATCACACATTTGCAAATATCATGATCACTGGAATGTACTGTACTGATGATTCGGGGTAATATTCTTCATTAACTATGGGACTTTTCTTTGTTCTGACAGGACACCCACAACCTCCCACCACCCCACATACTGTAACAGCCTTGTGGATCCTCCACAATGTGCTTGTTCACATCCAGGGCCCCATCTTTCCTCCCCACATCCAGGCCTAATTGCCTAGAAACCTTTATTTCTCATGTTGTTGACTGGAGATCTCATGAAGGGGCCAGTCATTTCCTGAGATGTATTTTGAAGTGAGTCTTCATCTTCACTACTTCATCATGAAGTAGTGAAAATATTCTAATGAAATATTCTAATGGCTTTGTAAGGAGGAGGTGGTGAAGGTCTTCCCTTATGTATCTGGGAAGGCTCCTGGGAAAGGAAACATGGCTTTTGGTGAACTATAGAAGAGCTAGTTAGTAGATAAGTGAGGGTTGCTGGAGGTGACCCTAATCATCCCTTCTCTGGAGATTCTATCCTATCATGGAGAGTCCTTGGTATTCTCTATGATGTCACCAGTGTTATGATAACACCAATGCCTGTGTGTTATTCCTTCAGTTCCCATAGACATGTTGGCTAGACTGAGCAGGCTGCTTGGGAGGGAGAATGAAGAACATGGAAATACCAGAGAGAAGCAGAAGGAAGCTGGCCTTTGGTTTCAGTGTAAAACATGGAGAGATATATGGTTCTGGGGAAAGCACAGTGAGTCCTGAGCAGGGGATGAGAAGCTTCCTGGAGGAGGTCAACTTGAGCTGGGATTTCTAGTCATGGAGCTCAGCAGCTGGGAGTTTCTAAGTAGCAATGGGCCTATCCAGCTTCCCTGGCTTTCTAAAGAGTAGACCTGGAGTCAAGAGTATCTGATGGTTAGTTTAGGACAGCCATGAATTTTCCAGGCTGCAGCTGCTTTTCTGGTAATTCTGTCATTTCATTCTTAGAGGCAAAGAGGGGCAGGAGGCACAGATTGAATACTGAGCTGTTCCTCTCTGCACTCTGTAGGGTGTTGCTGCACTTCATCCCAGTGGATTCCTACAGTTTCCATGGGAATCTGATGCCAATAGGAAGGAAAGAAACTCCCCGGAACACACAGCACATCTTCAGATGCTTTGGTCCTGGGCACATGTGATCAACCCTTGGTGCTGCTAAGCTCTAGGGACAACAGGACTTACTTGCATCACATCAGATATGAGCTGACACTGTCCTCCAATTCTACTTGGCTGGGCTAGCTTATGCCTTCCAGGGCCATGGGACTGCACTAGGGAGTGAGGCACAAGATTATCCACAGTGGTTGAGGATAGGGACAGAGCTCAGGGGCCCCAGTTTGAGGATAGCTGCCCTGCTGTTCTGAAGCTTCACTGGGTTCCTAGAATTTTCTCTTCCTCAGGCTTCTTCTTGGGACTCAGCATGGACTATCCTGGTCCTATGCCATTCAAGAATACAAGTTCATTTCTTTTTATCTACCTGCAGGGACAGCTGGGGAGTCACCATCCCAACTCTCCAACTGCACTGAGCAGGAGCAGGAGATGAAAAAAAATAGAGAAACTCACCATTCGCTTACATGATATGTCATGTGAGAGAAATGAGCTGCGTGGAATCCTGGTCAATCCTTACACCAACAAGGATTTGAACAACAGGTAGTCATTTTGCCCAGCTCTCTGCTGACCATCTTGACACCACAGTATCAAGCTCAGGTTTCCTGAGGAATAGGAGTCTGAAACTCCAGGGTGTCCTGCTGCCTAAACTAATTTTTCTGAGTGCAGTGGAGATACAGAACTTGTATCTTGGGTAGGAATGAGATGGGGACACAGGCTGTTCTGCTTCCTCCGAATGAAAAGCAGAACCTGTGGCCTGAATCACAGTCTAGTGATAGGGACAGTAGTGTGTGAGTTCTCAACATGCATTTCAAGAGACCTTGACAGGTGTTGCCTTGCGGGAGATGCTAGGTTCTGTGAGTTTGTGGTGAGTCTTTGTACTTGACCAGTGGATGATTGTGTGCTGAAAGCTCCTGGCAGCAACTGGAAGGCCCTGGTCCATTCATCCATCTCAGGGTGTGGCTGGAAGGCCTAGAGGTCTTCACTGTTCCTCTCTGGTCTTCTTATACTCTGTGACAATGCCACGTCCCCACATTTCTTGGGCATCCTGATTTCATGTGGGGTGTGTGTGTGTGTGTGTGTGTGTGTGTGTGTGTGTGTGTGTGTGTGTGCGTGTTCCTGAGAGTTTGGGCTCTGTGGCATGGTCGGAGGATTTTTCCCAATTTCCAGCAGATGGCACTGCTGTGGCCAGGGAAGCCCACTTTGAGCAGCACACCTCCTGGCCACTGTGCTCACCTCCGAAGAACATTGGAATCACCTGTGGAGTTTATAATGCCATCCTGAAGTTGAGGCTCCTCCCTGGAAATACTGATTGTGTGCTCTCATCCTCTCTGTAGCAACAGGCACCCAGGAATAAAAATCCCTGTTCTGGAGACAGGAGAAATGTCATCATAAGTTTCTGGTGGGTCCAGATATGTGGCACAGACTCCTAGGAACTTCTTAGAGAGCTTATCTATAGCTCCAAGCCCACTGAGGGTGCTCATGCAGCTCTGGCTCCCTCCCCTTAGACCTCCGGAGTCCTCTGGCCTGAGGACAAGATAGGATGTTTAATAAACACCAGGAGGTTCCACTGTTTAAATGCCAGGCTGTGGCATCCACTGCACTGGAGTAGTCCATGACACAGCTTCATTCATATTGTCCCTGTGGCCTGTGTTCATGGAGTTCTTTTCTCCTGGGGCCATGCCCGACTGCAGGCTGAATTTTGAGCTTGAGATGCTTGAAACGGGACACAAGAAGGTGATGTTGGACCTCCAGAAATTGCCCATGGAGATTAGTGATGCCTTGGACAAGTACAAGGGGCTGATTGAGGAGACTGAATGCTTTAGGTAAGTGCCTAATAGCTTGGGAGGGACTGTTTCTGCCCTTCTTTGTCCTTGACCCCAAGTGAGGGCTCTGGTTCCAGCCTGTCTGCCTCTTAGCAAGCAGCCTGCCTTGTGGCCCTTGGACTTGTGCCTCTTGGACTCAGTTTTGCTAAGTATGGAAAAATACTGAGGCCCTCCCATCATTTTCCTGCCAGCCTCAGGAGCTCTTAGATAGAAAAATGGTTTGTACCAAGACGGGGATGTCTGGCAGCCCAGGGCCTCTGGGCACTGGCAGGGGCTTCACAAGGCTGGTTTCCGTGGGACCTGCAGACAGAATTTATTCCTGTTGGAACTTCTGCCCTCTTTCTGAAAGTGTTTGCCCTCTACCTGCTGGCTTTCCCAATGCCATGAACAGTTAAGCACAGGTGTGGGCTGCACCCTGTTCTCAGAGGCACAGGATCCCTTTTGGTACCAGGATTGCAGAAGTCTTTTGAATCGTTCTGAAATTTGGTTATTCTCTGGATTTGGCCTGCCTCTGAGTGATGCTTGCTTGGCTACTGAGAGCTCCATTCTTAGGCTGTCTGGGGGTCTGGGACTTTTCAGGGTTGGTGGTACTTGGAGTTAGGGAGGGCAAATGCAGGCTCTCTGGAGCTCACCATTTTTGGTGGTGGTTCAGTTACCTCCAAGGCCGGGTCCTATGAGAGTGTACTCAGCTGAAGAAGAATGTACATGTATTGAGACTCAAGAACAGACTGCTGCAGAAGGAGCAGATTGAACTGCAAGAGACCTGTGAGGAGCTTAAGAAGCTCTTGAAGGATGCCCATGAGAGATCTGCGATCCCTGTTCTGAGCAGCAGCAGGTAGGCTGAGGCAGTTGGGGCAGGCTGCCTAAATATCCAACCATAAACTTAGAGACACCCATGTAACCACGCACCCACCCATCCAGCCTCCTAACTACATACCATTCAATTGTTCATTTCTGTGATCATTCACAAGTTTCTCTGTACAGTTGGCCTCTTGTAAGATACTGGATGATTAGCAAGCAAACCCTCCTGCTCTGCTAGAAGCCCCAATACATTCAGAGAGATGGGTCAGTCAGATATCACACACCTACATGTCATTATATTAGGAGTCTGCTATTCAGGGAGCTACTTGGGGAATACCACAGAGCTCTCATTGATTGAGTCAGTGGCCTGTGGCTCATTTGCTTTGCAGGGGTCATGTGAGATCACAGGTAGGAAGCAGCCTGCAAGGGCTAGAGCCCAGGGCCAATGCCAACTGAGTGGTTCTTACTATTTTGGGGTGGCATGTGGTCCTCTCCTCTCTTCTGCATCCCAATGTGTTCTCCTCCCTTTGCTTAAATCTTCATTCATACTGACAGAAGCCTGAGTATCAGCTTGTCAGCTCTGTTTTCTGTGGGTAGTGCTAGACATTTCTCCCATCCTGGAGCTTCCAGTCTGGAGCTGACTGAATGACCTTAGATGTGCAAAAACTTTCACAGCCTGAGCGTTGGGGTGACATATCTGAGGCTTCAAGAGAACATTTTCTCCAATCACCTCAACATAGTTTGACTAAGCTTAGGCTCTCCCCTAGGCATTTTTAGTCCCCAAGGAATGGATAGCTATGTTGTAGGTCTCTGTTGAAACATCTGATGTGCATAATCTAAATTCAATTGTTCACTCAACACAATGTCCTCTTCTTTTTTCTGCTCATTTTTTATTTCTGCAGTCTGTGTGTGATCTATGCAGTAGTGTGTAAATGTGTCCATTGACAGGTTTTGTTCAGAGACTACATAATAAAATCCTGTGTTGTCATCTGTTGATCACTTCCTTATTCCCTTGAGCCCAGGTCTTTCACTGAAACTGAAATTTTCTCTTTGGGCTAATCTGGCTGGCCAGCACTCCCTCGATCTCCTGTCCCCCAACTGTGACCTTCTGTCTTGTTTTATCTCAGCTAAATGTCACAAGTTTCAATTGCTCAGAAAGAGAAAGAATGGAGTAGCTTTCTCTTGTGTTTATACACCTTTATTTCTTTAGTATTAATGTGTTTTCTAATAAATAACAAAAATCAAACAATACAGCTATTTTAAAAATAAAAACTAGACTTCTTTCACTACACAGAGCTAACACCACAGGAAGTGTCTGTTTTGTCTCATTGGCTTCACAACACAGAATCCCACAGTGCATCTCCTTGCTGACATTGTGTTGCTGACTATATCATGTGCATGGCTGTGTCTCAGAACAGATTCCCTCTCATAGTTGTGCAGAGTGCTGGGTTCCTGAAAAGCACTGCAGGTGATGTCACTGGCCTCCTTCTGACTGACATTGGGCTGAATTCATATCATATTTACTGTAATCTGTTGACAACTTCCTGGGTGTTGACCATGGCCACTCTCTTTCACTTGAGCTTTTCAGGTCTTCTTGGAGGAGCTAGGGTAAGTTTAGTGAAAAGATTGTGGTGGATCAACGTGGAACCTGTGGGATCAGTGAGTCTTGGGACATATAAAGTTCATGGATTAGCAGGGTAGGCAATTCAGGCACCCTCACTAATTGTTGCTAGTAGTCTAATCTGGTGTCATCCTTGTGGATTCCTGGGAATTTCCCTAGCCTCGGGTTTCTCCCTTACCTCATAGTGTCTCCCTCTATCAAGATATCTCTTTCATTGCTCCCCCACTCTGTCCCTCCCTCAGCTTGACCATCCCATTCCCCCATGCTCTCATCCCCATCCCCTATCATCTATTGCCCTCCCTCTTCCCCAGTTTACTCACTGGGATCTCTGTTTCTTTTTCCAAGGTGATCAGTACATCCCTCTTGGTGTCCTCCTTGTTTCCTAGCTTCTCTGGAGCTGTGGTATGTAAGCTGATTATCCTTTGCTTTACATCTAGTATCCACTTATGAGTGAGTACATACCATGTTTGTTTTTCTGAGTCTGGGTTACTTCACTCAGGATCATATTTTCTAGTTCCATCCATTTGCCTGAAAATTTCATGATGTCATTGTTTTTTTACAGCTGAGTAATACTCCCTTTTGTATATGTAACACATTTTCTTTGTCAGTGTGAGTAGAATCCTGCTTTGTCACCTATCAATGGGGATGCATACATGCACACAAGTTCATGAATTCACAATAGCATGCCAGGCATGCCTGCCTCAGATGCCAGTGACAAAAGTCTACCTTGCAAGCTCACCTGCAAAACCCTGTCAATTGCAGCTCTGCAGCAAACCTACCTGCCTGGCCTCTATGGCCAAACACTAAGGAGAGCTGGATCATAGTTCTGAACTTTCACAACCCAGCTGTGCTCACAACCTCAGAAGGCCAAGTGGTTTCTTGAGGCCTTGTGGTTGGACACGGTGAGATGTCATTTGCCTTGTGGATGCTGACCACTTGCTTTCTTTTCTGGACATCTTCTAGACTGTTGTAGGCATGCTCATCAGCTAGTCTCTCATGTCATTCTGTCCTCTAAAGTTAAAGTATGTTAAGATCCATTTTTAAGTTTGATTTGTTTGGATTCTCACATTCTGCAACATTGCTGACCTTCTTTTCTTACATATTGTCTGCAATATTTCCTTTCTTATACAGTGTGTCCTGGATACTAAAGTAAAGCTAGACTCATTCCCTCTCATCTGATATCTTTTTTTTTTCATTTTTCCTTGCAGGATTTCCTTAGCAGAGTCCTGTTTGAAAATGTAGTAAAAATGTTTATGTTCAATTTCCAAGATTACGGGGTAAAATAATTTCTCCCTATGATGCTTGCTCTAGGCTTTTCTTGTGACTTGGTGTGAATTTCCTGGGAGGATATAAAAATCCATCTGCCTCCAAAGGGAGATGTTGCCACCAGACCAAAGAGAGCCTTGTACAAATGCATCTTGGCAAGCAGTAGTGATTTTTCCACTGGATGTCATTTTTAAAGCAATATGTAACCCGTGACTGCATGAATGGAAGCTGACATCATCCTACAGCACACATCAGGCTGCTACTTTATGTATCTTTAAATCTGTAAAGGGTGGACACAAACCTAATTTACATCACCACCCAGTGTTCAACAGCAGAGGTGACTACACACTCAGCATAAAGCACAAACAAAACACAAGTGGGTGTGTGCCCTCTATCTTGTTCTTATCAGGGATTCTGCTGGCCTCAGCAAATCTGTCAGACATGAAAGGATGGATTTGTAATGATACAATCTAGAATACCAATTCAATATGCAGACAATAGCTAAGTGGGAGCCTGCTGCAAGATGGAATTATGCTGGCTAGGATAGAGAGGACAAGACTCCTTCAATGTACTTCATAAGGTGATAACAATCTTCTTTCTTATCTTGCTCAGTTCTTAATCATAGATACATTTAGTAAACTATTATTTCATTTGCTGATGGGGCTTTCACATCATTATTTTCCTTACTTTATTTTTATGACATGTTATAGTAACATACATTTTTAGGATTCTGCACAGAAAGCTGCATGTTTGATACACTCAGCTTACTAAGTTTCCATATAACACTCATAATACAATACCACAATCAAGGTAACATTATTTCCAGGATACATAATTCTACCCCCCAACACACACATATATACACATATGGAAATAAGGACTCTTGAATGTGTGGAATGATGTACATACCAGTAGGTATTAATTAACACATATGAATTATAGTAAAACTGTGTACAACCCTGCTAGAACATGATGTATGGTGTGTTTCATTGTTACAGGGTTCAATTTGACAGTGTTACATTGAGTAAGTTTTTGTCCATGTGCAAGAGGATTACTGTTCTGAGGATTTAGTTTCTTTTGATGCTTTGGTATAGTTTTCCTGTAGTGACAATCCAACCTGTAATAAATGTTATCATGAAGCCCATAAATATGTTTCGATCTGAGAAACCAACATAGAGGCTGACAAGTTTGCATTCCCAACAGCAGTGGAGGAATGTTCCTCTTGCTCTTCTATATCCTTGCTAGCATGAGCTGGCACTTAGATTAATAGATTTCATTATTCACACATACATTTTTCTATTTCTTTATTCTTCTCTTATATAACACATCCTGACCACAGCATTAACCCCCTCTCCTCCTCCCAGTCAAACCCTCCCCTACCTTCTTCCCCACATCCACTGCTCTTTCCTTTCCCTTCTGAAGAAAGCAGGCCTTCCAGGGATGTAGTGGGTAGCTGTTCCTGCTTTGACCTTGAAGCACTGCCCCTAGTGGGGTAACAGGTAACTGCCACACCTGCCTATGACCTGCTCCTGGGGCATGGCTGAGATAGGAGCCCTTTAGAACTGAGATGCATATGTGCTGGCACTCTTGGCTCTTTGTGATCCTAAATGCTAGATTGCAGACCAAGTCAGAGTTCTCCAGAGAACCGCACTGGACTGCACCTCACCTCCCCCAGATCCTGTAACCAACCACTTAATTGGTTGTAAGTTACTCTGAAATAAACCTTGTTTAACTACCACATGAACTACATGGAATTGCCTATTAATTGCCGCTATATAGAAATATCAATCCAACACTGAATAACGAGATGAAATAAGACTATGCACAAACCTTCATATCAAGGTTGGATGAGGCAACCCAGTAGGAGTAAAAGGATCCTAAGAGCAAGCAAATGTGTCAGAGACACCCCCACACCAACTTAGGAGTCCCACAAACACCACTAATCTAATAACCATAGCATATATGTGGAGGACCTAGTGCAGACCCATGCAGGCTCCCTGACTGCCGCTTCAGTCTCTGTGAGGCCCTATGAGCTCTGCTTAGTTGATTCTGTGGGCCATGTTCTTGTGCTGTCTTCAACCCCTCCTGATCCTATAATCCTTCCTCCCCCTCATCTGTTCTGAATAACGTCTGGCTGTGGGTCAGCTGCTGGAGGAAGCCTCTCTGATGATGTTTGGGCTAGGCACTGATCTATGGGTATAGGAGAATATCATTAGGGATAATTTGATTTACTTTGTGGGTGGATTGGAATAGGAGGGATCTGGTAGCAGCGAGGGGCAGAGGGAAAGAGTACAAGGAGAGATGTATGGAAT
Organism: Peromyscus maniculatus bairdii; assembly: GCF_049852395.1. NCBI lineage: Eukaryota > Metazoa > Chordata > Mammalia > Rodentia > Cricetidae > Peromyscus > Peromyscus maniculatus. The sequence goes on along the minus strand of NC_134860.1, from coordinate 41,329,775 downwards.
AGGACTTCATTTAAGGGCCTAGCATAGAAACCTAGTGTAGTGGAAACTTCCTGAAACTTATGAGGGTGACCCAAATGAGGACTCCTGGTAATAAACCACCCATCCTCTGTAACCAGGCAAGTCTCCTGGTGGTGGGACTTGGATACCAACCTAGCCACAAAGCCTTTGACCCATCCTTTTCTACCCACAAGAAGTTTTGGGGTTATGGTGGCTTAAACCTTGCATGTGTGGCCAACCAATGACAGGTCTAACTTGAGGCCTAAACCAAACACAAAAACCAAACTGACAAAAAAAAGTCAATGAAAGATTCACATGCTTTTTGCAAAAAATATTTTCATAACATATAATTTCTTCTTGGGGGCCAGAGATGTGGCATGGTCATTAAGAGTGTTTGCTGTTCTTCCAAAGGATCCCCAGTTCAGCTCCTAGCACCCATGTCAGGTATCTCACAACCACCTCTAACTCTATCTCCATAGAACCAGATACCCTCTTTTGGCCTCAACACACACACACACACACACACACACACACACACACACACACACACAAATGCAAAAAAAGGAAAGAAAAAAGGAATACCATTGCCCCAAATTGCTTACTTTGGTCCTGAAGGCATCCTTACATTTCTTTCTCCTTTCCTTTTCTTTTACCTTCCTCAACCTCCCAACTTCATCCATTTGTTTGCTAGCTTGTGTGGTTTGGTGCTGATTGAGTCCAAGGGCTTGTGTGTACTAAACATCCACTTTCCCCCTGATGTGCACTTCAACCCTTTATGAACTGAGTTTAACTTCACAGACATTTACTATGCAGGATATAACAAATGTAAGTTGATACCACTTTTTTCTCCTACGTGTTCACTCCATCTATGATGATTGAAAGTTTTGCTGGGTGTATTAGTCTAGGCTGGCATCCATGGTCTCTTAGGGTCTGCATTACATCTGTCCAGGTCCTTCTGGATTTCAAAGTCTCCATTGAGAAATCAGGTGTTATTCTGATGGGTTTGCCTTTATAAGTCACTTGGCCTTTTTCCTCCGCTGCTCTTAATATTTTTTCTTTATTCTGTACATTTAGTTGTTTAATTATTATGTGTCAAGGGGACTTTTTGGGGGGTCTAGTCTGTTTGGTGTTCTATAGGCTTCTTGTATCTTCATAGGCATTTCCTTCTTTAAGTTGGGAAAGTTTTCTTCTATGATCTTGTTAGATATATTTTTTGTGCCTTTGAGTTGGTATTCTTCTCCTTCCTCTATCCCTCTTATTCGTAGGTTTGGTCTTTTCATGGTGTCCCAAATTTCTTGGACATTTTGGGTCATGACTCTGTTGGCTTTAGTGTTTTCTTTGACTGATGAATCTGTTTCTTCTACCATATCCTCAACGCCAGAGATTCTCTCTTCCATATCTTGCATTCTGTTGGTTATACTTGCATCTGAAGTTCCCATTCATTTACTCAGATTTTCTATTTCTAGCATTCCCTCTGTTTGTGACTTCTTCATTTTTTTCTATTTCTCTTTTCAGGTCTTGGACTATTTCCTTCATCTGTTTCATTGCTTTTTCATGATTTTCTTTCAGGGCTTTATTGTTTTCTTCCAGGGTTTTATTGTTTTCTTCTGCTTTATTTGTCCTTTCCTCTAGTTTTTTATAGCGTTCCTCCCATTTTTTGTTTGTCTTTTCCTCTATATAAGCCTCTACCTTCTTCATGATGTTATTCATAAGGCTGTTTTCTTCTGCTTCTTCCAATTTTTGATGTTCAATTCTAGATGTTGGAGGAGGGCTAGATTCTGGTGATACTGTATTGCTCTTCATTTTGTTGTATGTACTGCTGCCTTGACATCTGCCCATCTCCTTGTGGTTCTTTCTTAGTCTTATCAGTGCACTTGGTCCAGACAGAGCTGACAGATTCAGTAAGTCTCTCTCTCTTGTCCAGATGAGAGCTCTCTTGTCCAGATAGGAAGTCTGGGGCAGGATGGGAGCTCTTGTCCAGACGGGAAGTCCGGGGCAGGATGGGAGCTGGGGTCTCGGGTGAATGGGCGTGGGGGCAGGGCTTGGAGATTGCAGGGTCTGCTGGGGGTCTTGGAGAAGGGGAGCCTTCCTGGTGGGGGTAGAAGGGATCCTGCCCAATGGCCAGAACCTGGGGCCAAGTTGGGCAGGTCTTCCCCAGAGTGGCTGGTGCCCAGGGATGGGATTTAGGCTGAGCCCAGGCACTCACCTCTTGTCCAGAAGGGAAGTCCAGGCCAGGATCTCTCCTACTTCTTAAAGAGCACCAGATAGAGTAGTTCCCTCTACTCCAGCTGTGCTGTGACCTCATCATACACAATTGCTTTCCTCCCCATCAGTGACTCTTGACTCTCCCTCAGTAGAAATCACAGCTGATGGAAACTGCTTTTGAGAAAGAGATAGCAAGGAAGAGATGAAGACAACAGGGAAAAAGACAGACATGAAATACTATGGGGAAGGGGGCTTCTTCATGATGAGTCCCCCAGAGTTTACTTAATCATTGAGTAATGAAGGCTCCAGCTTTGTTCTGACTGACCAGAGGGTGGCTTAGCTCACACATGGAACGTGACAAATACTTAGTGATTTTTTTATAAGTCCTTTGAGGATTGGGAAGAGCAATTGATTATCCTCTCCCCAGATGAAGAAAGCTCAAAGCTACCAAAATATGCCACCAAGAGCTAAAAGAGATGACCCTTTTCTGATGACAGGTCACTTGAGTCTCCTCAGAAGACCAGCTGACACACCTCAGGATCAGAAGCGGTCCCCATCTTATACTATCCAATTGGATGAGCCCCAAGTAACTCTATGACAGGTAAGACATGCTTTTTCTATTAGATGCTTGGGGTCACTTAATATGCTCTACCAGAACTTGTGGGACCCCACTATCATTCTGCTATCTTAATAATTGGGGTGCATTGTATTGTCTCTCAAACTATGGTTACTCCTCCATTATCCTGTGCTAGGGGAGATCAAGTCGTTAGCTCTGCCTTTATCGAAATATTCCCAGGGGCCTGCCCTGAGAAGATTTCTCCCAGAGTCCTGGGAAAGATGCTATGGCTCCTGTGGAGTAATTTGAGGGAAAAGAATCTAAGTATACCGGGTTCTTCTGTCCGATTACTTTATTCCTCTGAGATTGAATTCTATCTACACAGCTTTAATTCTAGTCTTATATTTAGCGTCTCTCTTTCCCTTCTCTTCCTGAGTTCTCTCTATATATGGCTTTAGTTCTGATCTCACACTCAGCTCCTCTCTGTCCCTTCTCTTCCTATCCTCTCATAGCCCTAACTAAGCTCTTCTGCTATCGATCTCATCCTCATCCTCAGTTCCTCCATCCATGTCCATTTCTTCCTTTCCTATTCTCCTGACCTGACCCAGACACTACCATCCACAAAAACTCTATCTTGTTCTTTCTTCTCTAGCCATGAGACTCTGCTCCCAGCTAGGTGTTCCACCTGCCTCAATCTTCCTTCATATGGTATGCAAAAATCCCTTTTGTTCTGCATCAATTGCTCTGGAATGCCATTTGGCCTAGGAGATGAAGGAGGGTCTGAGCTTCATTTGCACAAGAAACAAAGCTAAGCATCTACACATGCACATGCCCCCTGGCATTGTTCTGACCTTAGTTCAGATCTGAGACATCTTTGCACTTATGGCCTAGGAGTTATGGGCACACAAGAAATTGATAATAGGAAACTGCTGATATTTTAAAAGCTGAAAAACATCAAATATTCCTTGATATTTGACTTCTCCTCCAGAAGAACTCCTTAATCCTTCTAGGTATAGCCTTATCATATACAGCTGAATCTCTATTTCATATTCTTGTGGCCTGCAGCACTCCTTCCTAATCCTTACCTTTCATCCAGTTCTTTCATTCAAACTGGAACCTGGGCATGTCTCTACCTGGAGTCATCTCAAAGTCATTTGTTCCCTGACTTGGCCTGTTAATGGTAGTCACACTCTGAACCCTTCTGTTCTCTCTCCCCTCCAGTATGTCTCAATAACCACTCTGGTAACCCCTCCTTCTGGGACACAATTGTTCTAGGCAGAGCCTCTCACTTTCCTCCAATTTCTATCAAATATAAAGACCTCTTCTATTTCTATGCAAATCTTATATCCCCTGAAAAGTCCATCACAGGATTCCAAAGACGATATTTTCAAATTCCCAAAGGCCAGTGTTCTTGGGTATACTAACTCATGTTGCGTTACTCCCATTTTCACTGCCAAGAAGCTCAGTGGCTCTTAGTGTGTAGTTCAAGAACTACCATCAGTTCTGAAATGGTTCTTCCTCTATTCCTATTGTTTCCAAATCATACACTCTCCTTGGAATGCTTCCCATTAACACTCAATATTTCCCTGTTGGTGTGAGCTTTTTAAACTTCCTGACAACACTTTTAAACACTGCTTTAGTGTAGTGAATGGCAGCCACTGCTGGACTGCCTCATGAAGTTAGCAAGCTGAATATGAGTAAACATAACATTTTCAATCCACCAAGTTATAGTTGTCTCAAATAGTGACATCAGTACCTTACCAGCCAAAAACTCACCTGGTTCCAGATCATCTTAAGAAGTCCAAACATTTCCATTCACAGATCAAGTACCCTAAATTCCAATGTTTGCCTTGTTGGGATTCCTGGCCAGTCCTCCATTATATGACTCATATGCGCAGTTCAGTAGCCAAGTAAGGGGCCTTATGTCTTACATAATCCATGCCCTGCTTGATTGTGAAATTTGCCAACATCCAGATCTGCTCAACTACAGAAGCAGTGTGCAGCTACCCAACACACACTGGAGTTCATCCAAGGGAGTTCATCATTCCTGACATTTAAGCAAAGAGAATCCTCAACAGACTACCAAAATTCTTGTACATAAGCAATAAACCTTAACATAAGCTTCTTACTCCCCTCATCCACTGCCCAAACCTGAGAACTAAATTACAAATTCTTACTAAAATGTGCCCCGTTGTAGGCCTGGCAGTCTTCAAGGACATCTCAGGACACTTCTTTTGCACTGACTCATCAGCTGAGGGACACACTTAACCTAGACAGAAATGCTGCATGGTATTATCCATATGTCTAAGTACACATAACACAAATCCTGTGCACCATCATTGCACCTTTTCAGGCTGGCTAGAAGTCTGTAAGTCTTCCCAAAGAAAGCATAAAGGGATACAGAAGTCACAAGAATTCTCTTTGAAGAATTTATCTCTGGACTTACTCCTTTCAAAACCATCTAGTCTTCCAAATAATCAACAGTTGACACCCCACACTCTGGCTATCACTCTTAAAAACAGAAAAGCCCAACTCCTTCTGAAAATACCTACCTAAGACATTGAGCATCAATAAGGCTACCCCAATTCTTACCTTTTGATCATTTAAGATTTAGAGCTATGCTGAAACACTTTTATTTAGGTACTTTAGAGAAAATGCACTGGTTTACCAAATTGGTGTCCCAACCAAACCCTTTTTGGGGAAACTGTCTACCTCTTTAGAACTTGCCTGAACTTGCTCAAGGAGCATGCTCAGCAACATTTCCTGCTCTCTCCTTGTCCCCTACCCCAGCTTGCTTATTCACCTAATACTTCAGGAACTTGCCTACAATTGACACTGTTGAGGTTATGAGACCTCTAATCTAGAACAAGATTTTCAAGATAAAAACCTTGAAAAAATTTGCCTCACATTTAGAAACCGTTTATGCTAACTATGGGGTTTTAGAAAATTCTTTGTTTCAGCTTCTCTTACTTCTCCCAATGAGTTTCATAATCTTAGATTAGTACATGGGAATCTTTATGTTTCCAGCTGAGTGGGATAATTTCTTCCTCTCAAAGTATGGGGTTGACCATGTTACCCTCTGATTTCTCCTTTTCCCTTTTCATTCTCTCCTATAATTCCCCTCCTTTCTTATCCTAACAACCACCATCTCTACCATGAGACCACTCTACCAAGAACCATCACTACACAATCAGTTGTTGGTCAACTACAAGGAATCACCATAAACTAACAGCACCTAGCAACTCCCACAACCCAAGACCTGTCAAGGCATCTTGAAATGCATGATGAAAGATCAATGATGCCCTATCCCCAGACTGGGGTTCAGGCCACAGTCTCTGCTTTATTTTTGGATAAAGCAGAACAGCCTGAGTCCCCATCTCACTCCTACCCAGGTTTCAAGTTCTACCTCTCAGAAAAACTCAGGAAAGTTAGTGTGGGGATGAGGACACCATGGAGGTCAGCTTCCTTTCCCTGACACAGTGATGTCAAGACAGTCAGCAGAGAACTGGGCATAATAACTTCCTGCTGTTCAAATCATTGTTGGTATAATGGGTCAGGATACCATGCAGTTCATTTCTCTCACAAGCTATCCTCTGTAGCTAAATTGTCAGTTTCTCTGCCTTGTTCATCTTCTCATCCTGCTCAGTGAGGGTAGAGTTGGGATGGTGCCTTCCCAGTAGTCCGTGGAGGTAGATAAACTCAAGTGAACTTGCATAGTTGAATGTCATAGGACCAGAAGAGGAAATGCTAAGTGTAGGGTAAAAGAGCCAAGGAAAGGACGCCTTGACCATGATTTGACTCTGAGAACAGGGCCAAAAAAAGAAGACTTGATCTCAAGTCTATAACCAGGGTCAAGAAAAAATATCACCGATATCTGAGCATGCCTGAAGATCAGGCCACAAAATCCTACCTGTCTCTGAGCACAGAATCCCACCAATTTCTGAGCTTTCCCAAAGAACAGGCTACAAAAGTCCCACAAATCCCATGCCAAACTGGATAGCTCCCCATCCCCAAGAGCCCACAAATAAACTGACTTCTGCTCAGTTCCCTGGTACTTCTCTCCCAGGCAGAGGCAGCCACCTTCTTGGGTTTTTCCTTCCCAATAAATATCTTGTGTAGGGTGTGTTGTATGTTATGACTTTGTGGTATTTCTTGTCTCCTGATTGCCAGGATAACTTCCAGAGTAGGGTTGTAACACATGCATTGGAAAAACTTCCCCTACCAGAGCAGAACTGTGACATTTCCACAGGGGAAAACTTGCATGACAGGGCAGAGTTATGACACTTCTGTTGGGGAAGCCATTCCCATCAAAGCTGTAATATTTACACTAAGTCCCAAGTAGAGGCCTGCGGAGGAGGGAATGCTTAAAACCCATGAAGCCCTGAAAGAACAGGTCAGCTATTCTCAAGCTGGTGATGGGGATATCATTCTATATGCTGTAAATGTGTTGCTCTGATTGGTTGATAAATAAAATGCTAATTGGCCAGTAGGCAGACAGGAAGTATAGGTGTGATAAGCAGAGAGGAGAATTCTGGGAACAGGAAGGCTGAGTCAGTAGAGGCCATCTTGCCATCCATGGAGCAGCATGTAACAGGACACAGGTAAGGCAATGGAACATGTGACAACATATAAATTAATAGAAATGGGCTGAGTTTAAACGTAAGAGGTAGTCAGTGGTAGGCCTGAGCTAATAACTAAGTAGTTTTAATTAATATAAACTTCTTTGTGTTTTTTCTTGGGGGATATAAGTAGGAGAGATTTGTCCCGACTACAGGACAGTCAAGACCTTGGTGAATACCCAAGGGAGTTAATCTACCTATTATTAGAATCAATATCCATGGAAACTAAAATAATCAACGGAGGGTGAAGTTCAGCCACACCCTATCCTGATATGGGTCTTTTATCTGTCATCCTGGGCCTCTTGCTTCCCGGACTCTACTCCCAGCAATAATAAAATTAGAGCACTCTCAGCCCAGTAGTTGCAGATTGATAATTCCTGGATCTCTGCCAAACTAACCCTCAGAAATCCTCCACTCTGTACCTGCTATTTACGAACCTAGAGAAGCAGGATAGACCCATTGTTTCCCAAAGTCTACAGCTGCTGAGCCCCATTCCTGGGAGACCTAGCTCAAAGCCTACCTCCTCTATCCCCTGCACAAAACTCACTGCACCTTCACCTGGAACATTTATTTCTTGATGTTTTACCCTGAGAGAGATGGCCAGCTTCCTTCTGCCTCTCTCTCTTCTCTGGGCTGTCCATTCTCTCTCCCAAGTAGCTTTCTCAGTCTCACCAACATGTCTTTGTGAAGTTCAGAGGCACTGTGCAAATGCCCAAAATGACAGTTGGTGTTGCCTCAACAGTGGTGACATCAAAGAGGATGCTCAGAGCTCTCCAGGGTACAGTAGAATGTTCAAGGAAGGTACTGTTACGTAGGGTCAGCGCCAACAGTACTCATCTACCTGCTAACTAGCTATTCCCCAATTAAACAGTAGTTACCCTTTTAGGAGCCTTCCCAGAGATACAGGGGATGCCCTTCAGCACCTCCTCCCTACAAACCCAGAGATCTCTCTATGCCTCATCAGAACCTTTTCACTACTTATCTGTAGGGATTTGATGACACAGTTTCCAGAAATAGCCCAGGATGCCACTTCCCTTCTTTAAGAGCTCTAATCAATAAGATCAGAAATAAAGATTGCTAGGAAATTAGGTTAGGATGATGGGGAGGAAAGACCAGTCTCCTGTAGTGAATATTCACACTGAGTACTATCCACAGGGCTATTACAATGTGTGGAGATGGTGGGGGAATTCTGGGTGTTCTGTCAGAACAAAAGTAAGTCCCATAGGTAATGATGAAAATTTCCCCAAAGACTTCAGCAGAATACACTATAGTCATCATGATGTTAGCAAAGGTGGGATCAACTATTGACAGGTCAGACTGGTGATAGGTACTAGGGATCCCCAGGTGAGCCCTCAGGCACCAAAAACAAACACTCCCATGAAGAGAGATGTTATTCATGCACTTGAGTTTGAGGAAAGATGACTGACTAGTGAGAGGCTGATCAGGGTGATGTAAAGTCATTCTCAGTGAGAAAATCAAACATGTCAGAGTCATGGAGAGAGTATGTTGTGTGTCACTGCTATTGTACTTCACCTAAATCTACATAAAAGGCCAATTCCTTGACCTGGAGCCACCTGTGACAATGCATATGGCTTAGGAAAGGAGATGCAGCCAGTGTTGTGTAAACCATCCTTTGGATCTTAAGAATGTCAGTCAAAGGGTACTAAGAGCTGTACCAGAGCCCCTCTTCACCCTTTAAATATTCCGACAGCCCAGGAGGTGAAGAGCTGGTAACATGTTCAGCCTGGATTGCACAATCTGCAGAATGCTGGACTGTGGCTTCAGAAGTATACTTGGTGGACCCAGAACAAATGAGTGACATGAGGTGAACTGTGTCCTTTTATATGTTGTATCACACTGATAGTCCATGCTAGCCAAGGTCAGCTATCTCAGGAATATCCAATTCTGGAAGCCAAAGATCAGTGCCTGCCCTACACACTGCTTCATCTCAGTCAAAGGTGACACACAGATACTTAGAAAAAGACGACCAAATGAGACTCTGCCCTAGCAGGTACTGAAAGCCCGGACTTGATTCTCCCCTTCTGTGGCTGTCAATTCTCCCATTCCTCTATAGGTAGAGGGTATCTCAGTTGTCAACTGGTTTCCTCTGCCTGCCAGCACAAGGTGACCCAAGAGACTACTTCCTTGAGCTTATTCACAGTTGCACAGGATGGAACTTGGCTTCAGAGCTCAGTCTTCTTTTTGTCAGAGCCAGAAGAAAACTGGTACTATCCACAGCAATCAGGGAGTGTTGGGATGCCCAATCACTTCTTGGTTGCTTCAGACCTTCATATTGATAGAAAAGTCATGCAGGACAAAACTTGGTCATCAGATTCACCTACCCTTCCTCACTTACAGCTGAGAACACCCAGAGAAGTCAAGAAGGGTACAGTCTCTGTTCTAATACACTGCCTCTAAAAGCTCTCAGGCTACACTACAGATCTGTACCACCCACGCTGCTGGGATCTCAGAAACCTTAGGACTCCCTGGCAGACAGCAATGCCTGGGGACTCCTACCTTGCTAGTGGTTGTGATGTAAAGTATGAGAATCTCAAGCTTTGCCAGGGCAGTTTCCTCTCCCTGATTCTAGTGCAACAAAACCTAAATGAATGGAGTGGGGATGAAGAGCAGTGGTGACACTAAAATAGTTCCCCTGATTCCTTCCTCACTCAGAGGGAAAGCAGAATACCTCCAGCAGAGCAGGCTGTCAACTCCTGACTCTCTGCCAAACTAAACATCAGAAATCCATAACTCTGGGTCTGCCCCTTAAAAACACAGAGAAGGATAGGCTCATTGCTTACCAAAGGAGCTGCTGAGCCTTACTCCTGGGAGGCCCAGATCAAGTCCAAATTCTCCAGGAAGCTCCCCATCTCCTGCCCAGTAATCACTGTGCCTTCTCCTGAACATCTATTTCTTGCAGTTTTACATGAGACCAAATGCCAGGTTCCTTTTTTGTGTCTCTGGTCTCTCTGTGCTCTCCATTCTCTCTCTCTCTCTAGTAGACTGCTCAGTCTTTTCAACAATATGTCTTTGGTTGAGCCATATAGGCACTGGGCAAATGCCCTAGGGGTCATGGGTGTCCCCATAACACTGGTGACATCTCAGAGGATGACAGAGCTCTCAGGATACAAGAGATTGTCAAAGGGAGGAACTGCTAATGTCACATGGTACAGTTCTCACCTCCCTGAAGCCAATGTGCCCTTTCCAGGAGCTTCTCCATGGTCAAGGGGAAGGATGAGAAAGTGTCACCAGCTAGACCCAGATGGAGCACTGGTTTCAACCAGATCCTCGCCCCCCTCAGTGAGCTTAAATGAGATGGGGTTCAGGAAGGCTTCAGGAGCTGCTAGGCACTCCCACCCACCTGTGCTCTCTGAGGTTTACTGAGGCTCAGTGATTCCTTTCAGGTAGAGAATGAGCATCAGGCAAGGCTATGTCTTCTCCAGCACAGCATTCAGGTACTAGAAATGGCACTAATGATTGCAGCTATAATTGCCTTTATTTTCCCAATCCACAGGTACTTCCGAATAAGTAACCTGTCACTGAAGAATGAAGTTCTGGTCCTGTTCAATGAAGGTCCAAACTGAGGGAGGTTTGCAAACTCTCTCTAATCCCCGAAAGTGGTGGCAGGTGGTGGCTTGCCACAGCACCAATAATTATGCTGGATTAGGATCTTCAAATCCTGGGGCACAAGATAGCAGGTGCACTCTTCTTCCCAAAGGACTCAAGCAAATAAATTTAGGCTAGAAGATTCTGCTAAAAGTACCTCTCTATGTCCCTGTACTATTGCTGTGAAGAGACACCATGACATGGCAACTCTAATAAAAGAAAGCATTTAATTGTAGGCTTGGTTACAGATTCAGAGATTTACTCCATTACCATCTTCTGCTCTCCTCCACTAAGGGAAAATCCCAGCAGAGATATCCATTTCTTCTCAGCTCAGATCCAACATGTTAATTCTTCTGCTTCACTCTGCTAAAGGGGAACCCACTGCAGAAATGTACCAATCTGCTCAAGTCCTGGCAAAAAGTTGCTACTTAAGCTCCTCTCCCAAGGGTTTCCTAGCAGAAGTATCTATTTCTTCTGCTGCTCAGTTCCCCTAAGAGAACATCCCAGAAGAGACTCTGCCCCTCACCTGTGAAAGAAGATCTTCACCCAAAATCTTGAAAGAAAGACATTTATTTGGGAAGGAGGAATCAGGATAGAGGATGACTCTGCCAGGGTGGAGAAGGACAACTGATAACTGAACAGGCAGAGAGGTTTATGTAGGGATTCTTAGGGGTTGAGTTTTTCTAGGAAGAAGACTTTCTGCCCAGGGATTGGTTGGTTTTCCTGCTCAGGGATTGGTTGATTTAGTTGGTCAGGGGCAGAGTTGGCTCTGGTTTCAGAGCCAAAGTGTATTTTTTTATTGGTCCTTTTTTTTGCCCTTATCCTCTAGTTTCAGGGCCAGGGTGTATTTCTTTTACTGGCTCTGGTTCCAGGGCAAAAATGTGCTTCTTTGGCTTTGGTTTCAGGGTCAGAGAGTGTTAGTTTGGTTTTCGTTTCAGGGTTAAAGTGTTTCTTTCACTGGCTTGGGTTTCAGGACCAGGATGTGTTTCTTTTTACTTTCTTTTTTAAAGAAATTTTCTTTATTTTCTAATAAGGAACTTTTTCATTCATTTTACACAACAAAGTTCCCCCCTCTTCCCTCCTCCTACCACTCCATTTTCCTCCACCCAACCCACCCTTCACTTGCCCCCACAAGAAGGCAAGGCCTCCCATGGGGAGGCACATCCAGTAGATGCAAGTCCAAGCCCTTACTCCTGCCTCAAGGATGCACAAGAGATACCATGATAGAGGAGATATCATGGGGATAGAGAAAAACCCGGTGCTAGGGAAGTTGCCAGGAATCCCCAAGGATGACCCCAGCTTGGACTACTAGAAATAGTGGAGAGGGTGCCTGAACTGAACTGGCTTACCCCAGTGATCAGACCGGTGAATACCCTAACTGTCATTACAGAGATTCTCTCCAATGACTGATGGAAGCAGATGCAGAGATCCACAGCCAAACACCAGGCAGAGCTCCAGAAATCCAGTCAAAGAGAGAGAAGAGGAATTAAAGGAGCAAGTACATCAGGACCATGATGGGGAAACATGCAGAGACGATCAAACCAAACTAGTAGGAACTCATGAAAGTTGGATCAATGGCTGTGGAGCCTGTATCAGAATGGATTAGGCCCTCTGCATGGTGAGACAGTTGTGTAGCTTGATCTGCTTGGGGGGGTCCCCTGACAGTAGGGTCAGAATCCATCTCTCATGCATGAGTGGGCTTTTTAAAGAAGTTTTCTATTCATTTTACATGCCAATCACAGAGCCCCCTCCCCTTCCTCCTCCCACTGTTTCTTTCACAGGCTCTGGTTTCAGGGACAGGGTGGATTTCTTTGTCTGTCCCTTTGATGCTACAGGTGGGCTTCTCCAGAGGTCACCAAGGAAAGAGTCTTGGTCCTGGTACTCCTCTCTACTGATTGGAAAGAAAAACAAGCTTGTATTGTTTATGAGAAATTCTGACTGTGTCGGGTTATCCCTATGAGAAGAAGCAAGAGGGCTCAGAGCAGGCACACATACACACACACACACACACACACAGAGAGAGAGAGAGAGAGAGAGAGAGAGAGAGAGAGAGAGAGAGAGAGAGAGAGAGAGAGAGAACTTTCCAACAACAATCCAATAGCAGTTGCTTGGGGAAAGAGTGCTATCATCCCATGTCATTTGATTTCTCTGGTTTCAAGGATTGTGAACTGAACCTGATCTCTAAGGTTCCTTTATTCATGCAGGCAACTTCTCTGTCTCTGGAGTGATGTGTACCTGAGACTGTCACAGCCTTAGAAAGGTTGTTGACTACTGCCAAAGATGGTCCTCGTGACATGCAGATTCCTGAGCTTTGGCCTAGACACTTTGGCCAGGCCAATAGTGTAATAAGCCCTCTCTGCCCACTTCTCAATTTATCAGTAAGACTCCAGTGAGACAGGACCCCATGAATCCCGTATAGGAAGTATCTAAGATGCTTATGACTGCATGTAAGCTAAGAGAACATCCCTGACTTATACCTAAGGCTTTCATGTCCAGAAGCCCAGCAATTGTCTCCAAGGCCTTGGCTCTGCTGGGTGGCTAGGGAGGGTTCTGCCTGCTGCAGGAAATCCAGGCTGGTCTATCAAATAAGAGGCTTCAGCTCCCCAACTGCTACCTGTTCTGGGAGACAGAACCAGAGAGCACACAGGGCCAAGTTAGGCCATGTTTCCACATACTGCTCCATCAGCTCTCTCTCCACAGTGAAGACAGGCTGTTCTTCATTTTTATTTATATTATTGTCTTAGGGAGGCTCTCTTGTAGCCCAAGCTTGCCTCAGACTCCTGATCATTCTGTGACTACTTCTCTGGTGCTGGGGTCAGTGGCATGTCACCACACCACCATGCCTGGTGTCTCATATTTATTGGATGTTCCCTTCAGTGTTACTCCTTTGTGCCTGCTGACATTTTAATAACCTTTGATAAATGTCAGCTCAATGAACGAATTATGGGTAGAAAAAGAGATTGTTAACAGCTAACAATATACAAATAGAATGCAATAAGTGCTAAATGGTCGTGTAATACGACAGAGACAGCAGGGAATGAAGGAGGAAGGACATTGTCTCCCCTCTACTGTCACAACATTGAACATACTCAATGTTTCCTCACTGAGAGTCTCTGTCTATTTAGAGAACATCAGAGATGTGTGTGTGTGTCTGTTGTCATGCACAGATCCAAGTCTTCTTTCTTACTCTGTATGAAACAAAACTTCTACAACCCCCAAAGCCTTTGTGGTCCCCTCCCTAGCATCATTCTGGCAGCCTCACCTTCTTTCATCGAACATTTGTTTAAAAATCTCAAGGAAAACATGGTTTTCCTTCATGATTTCGCCATAAATGTCTGTGTCACTTGAAAAGACAAGTTTGAGAGCTACCTGGTATGGAATTCTGTCCTCAAAAACTTTTATTACATTTACTCATCTGTATACTTATATATGTGTTTGCACACATGTGCAGAGCATGGATGTTGGTCAATGGACAAGTTGCAGCCATTGGTTCTCTACTCTCATCATGTTCATCCCAGGGTCATACTCAGGAGTGCTGATTCTGTGGATGCCTTGGCTCTGGGTGGTGTATAGACTGCTCACAGCTAAGAGGAATGTGGATGACAAAAGAAGGACCTGGACCAATTTTGAATCATTCAGAACATGTTATCCTCATTTGAGGAGTCAGTCAGCTCCAGTTTGGCATGGACAAGTGTAGAGACTGTCTTGCATTTGCCACAATGTATGGGCTCTTGGAGAAAATAAGGACACAATAAATCATGGTTAGCCAAGCATCTATAGAAGATGTGTTGGGGCATTTGGAGAGTAACAAAGGTCTTAGCAAATCTACAAACTTGAGATGACCACATTCTCTTAATCTGTTTCTCTTATGATGTTTTGCTATTGACCTTCTTTATTTCTATGATTTGTGTAGCCAAGATAAAATAAGAAAAAGTCCCAAATCACTCAAATGAAATACATAGTAATATATTTATATGTGTGCATCAGTTGGAGAGATTCTAGCACAAATGAGGAATGGGAAGCCAGTTGTCTCAGCTTCAGTAGGCCAAGACCTGGCACCCCCAACTAAATACCATTCAGAGAACAATTTGTGCACATTTTATTCTCTCCATCAGTAAGGTGGGTCTCAGGGGTGCAATTGCATGTCTCTAGGCTTGTCTGCATTATCTTTACCTGCTTGGTCATTTTCCAGTCCATCACCCAAACCACAGATTTTAACATGCTACATATCCATGTTTATGGTCTCTGTGTATATATGTCCTATACTGGAAATATTCATCCTCAAAATGGATGTTTGCCACAGTTAACTAAACGAAGGAAGTGGAGGTGGGAGGAGTTTAGAAGCTTCTAGGAAACCTCCAGTTCGCTGTATGACACTCCATAGGATGTAACAGTGTTCATTTTACATCCCCATCATCCCTAATGTACTAAGATTGAACTTAGCACATGTATTTGCTAGGCAAGTATTCTGTCTCTGAGTTATATTCCTGTCTTATAACTCCATTCATCTGCTACAACTACTAGAGGGCAGAAATCAAGATGAGCTTTAACTGTCAATTTAGCCCCCATAAGAATGGTCCACTTGAGTAGCTGACAGAAACTTTAAAAGAGTACACATGCTTATCTGAGACAGAAGAAGTGCCCCAGTCCACATTACACACTCTGCAGTTTAGTCTGAGAAAGGCTGATAGTAAAGGCTGATCTGAACAAATGCAAGGAGAAAAAGCCATGTAATCTATCTGGTAGCATTTATCATAAGAGCCAAGAACAATGCTGAGGATTCACATGGAATAAGGCATGGCTGAACATAGGCTCCTTACCAATAATGAAAGATGGACAGGAAGACACATGCCACAAGTTGGTGATTGGTAGAGTAGGATGAATGAAGTCTCAGCTGGTTCCAGTGTGTCTACAGGTTCTGTGTCGGAGTCAGTGCAGAATGAGAAAGTGACCCATGAAAGGGAGGAACTGAAATGAATCACATGCTTCTCTGTCTTTAGAGATCTTAAAAGCTGTGGTTTGAGAGAAAGAGACTGAAACTTACAAGGATAATTCCTTCACACATTAACTCTCTGACTAACTGTGAGTCACAGGTCAGATCCATTCCAGGAAAACTTCAGAAGAATAAAGCCTCATCTGAAAGAAACCTTTCCTCAATGCACTGTGACTTCTGCTGTGGTAAAAGAGTAGCATCAACCATCCATTCCCCTTTCAAGCCTTGCAGAGACACACTCTCCACCAGAGGCATGTGGCTTTGCTGCAGGTTCCATCCACCCAGGTAAATGTGAAGTTTCCACTTAACACTGCTTATCCCGGGAGCACTCTGCTTGAATGCCTGGCATCCCACACCTACCTCATGGTCCTGTCCCTACAATTCTACAGAAATGTCTCCCTTTAGTTGGGTGTAATCATGTCCAACTAATACACTAGAAGACCGGAAGGACAAAAGTCACGTGCAGGGGCCGGAGGGATCATTCATCCTTTTAGAGTAGCTCTCACAACAGAGGACCCACAGGGTAGCTAACAGTCTTCTGTAACTCCAGTTCCACGTGGAATCCACTGCCCTTTCTGGCTTCAGTGCAATCTGATTGCTTGTGGTGCATAGAAAGCAGGCAAAATATCCATATACATAAATACAAGTTAATGAACGTCAAGAATTCCATGCAAAATTAATAGTCAAGGCAACAGCACATGAAAAAGACCACATCTCGATAGTCTTAGAGGGTTACTGGCCCTGCATTGCCACTGTCACTAGTGGTGTATTTCAGGAAAAGAAAGGCAGACAGCTATAGGTTTCCTCATTTCTTTCTTTCTGCTATTGAAGTTTTTATTATCACCACTTCAATCTGCAAAGCTACAAAAGTCATAGATGGATAAGCAGGGTTGGCAGTGCACACCTGTTATCCCAACACATGAGAGGTAGAGTCAAGAGGACCAGTTCAGGGTCATTCTCAGTTCTGTAGCAAATCTTGGAAGTCAGCATGGACTATATGAGATCTGTCTCAAATAAAACAAACAAAACCCCATAGATTTGCTATCCTCAGAAGGAAGGGAGTTAAGCTTCATATACCCACAAAGAAGGCCATCCATGGTGCACTAAGTCAGAGAGCATTTGGAGAATAAGCACAAAGAAAACTGTGCTTGTACACACAGACACTGTTCACAATGGTCATCCTGGAGTGGGCCAAGAGACAGGGAACAGGAACTGATTTCATAATTTTCACTTTATATTACTCAGAACTGCTTAAATCCTTTTTACATTATTAGTTTCATAAACAGAAAAGCAAACATATTGTGCTTCCCATATAAGAGCCTATCAAAGAAGGATAGAACAGCCATGGCCTCATAGGGAGAGGTCTCACTTGTGTTTGCTTCCATTCTTGACAAGGTCTTCAATGTCCAGGATGGGGGTAGCCAACTCCTGTTCCAGGCTTTACTCTTCTTCATTGTTGTAGAAATGGCAGGAGGGACTTGCTACCTTTTTGCGGCATAAATGAATCTGCATGTGGTTACTCTCCTGCTTCACTTCAGGGTGAATACAAAGCTGCTCCTGGGAGCCCAGCACACACACCTTGGCCCAGTAGGAAGTATTCCAAAGCTCACTGATGACCTGAGTTAGCAATGCGTGTGTTCTAGAAGCATAGATGATTTGGGGATGTCTGTGTAGCAAGCTATCAGGTCTCCACTGGTAGCAGCAGCATTCCAAGATGACAAAGACCGACTGGCAAAGAGTTCACCTTGAGCTCTCTCAGCAATCTTTAGGGAAAAAACAGAATCACGGAGATGTTCCGTCCAGGCCAATGTAGTGCAGAGGGGGCAGAGCATCTTCCCAGTGCCTGTGGGGCTCTCTGGGATGCCATTCACTTCCTTCTGGAGACATTCTAGCACCTTGGTCATGTACTCCTGTTGACATTGGTAGGGCTGGAAAGGGAAATCCACTGTCACACCATTCAGGACTACCCTGGGCATATCAGCCCATATTCAAGAGGACACAGTGTTGGGCCAAGATGCAGGCTGTTTGGGTCTGTCAGACAAATCCCTCTGAACATCTCAGGGTTTCAGTCACTCCAAGTAAGTGCTGGCAACATGTGGCACCAGTTTTCTCTCTGCAGCAATTCCTTGTCTCAGTGGGGGTGCCTTTCAGTTCCCGGGTCTCGAGGGATCCTCATTTCTTCTATACTCCTGTAACAAATGTTCTCATTTCCTGAGATGCATTAGAAAACATAGATGTATTTCTGAAAAATCTGATATGAATGATCATGTCATGAACATATGTGTATCTATTCTCCACTTTTTGGAGTAGCTAGACATGTGAAGTCATGTGTTTAACATGGATCTTTTTCCATCATGAAGTGGATATACATGAAGTGGGCCATGCTATTGACACCCAAGACACCATCTTGGTTTGTAAGCCTGACTGGCTGGGAACTCACAATATAGACTAAGGCTCCTAGAACTTGCAGAGATCCATCTCTGCCTGTTGAGTTCTAAGGTTACAGGAGTGTGACACCACACCTGACTACAAAGCTACTTTCAGAATGAAGAGAATGTACCAGGGTTAGCTGTCCCCCATGGAAGAACTTACCCTGTTGGAGGAGGGATAGAGGGGTAGAGGGGAAGGTGGGAGGGAGAGGGAGGAGGGATGGGAGGTGGACCTGTGCTTGGTATGTAAATTGAATAAAAAATTTTTTTAAAAAAAATGAAGAGTTGGAAGTTACTTTTTTATTTGTGAAATTACAGAGATTTGATTGAATAGGGGCTTAAAAGGGCACTTAGTATATCCAGTGTATAGCCTTAGCAATATATAAAATCAAGAAAGAACAAAAGAAGCAAACAGTAACAAACCAGCAAAACAAAACAAAGAACACAAGATAAATTCATGCAAACCCAAAAACAAACCAAAACTATTTACACTAAGAAGCATTCTCATCATGCAGTGCACTGTCCTACACCCCTTGGCTGGCTTTGGACACAAGTTGGAAGACAAACCTGAATTGAAATAATCTCTTCAAGACAAGTCTAGTCATGCCACTTTTGGGCTCTTAGGTTAGGCCATTGCCCAAAGTTGATCTTATGCTATGTTGGCCACTATATGATTCTATTAGCTAACATGTGTCTGTGTGCTGATTCAAGACAAAAAAGAACATGGGAGCAAGACATAAAAGGTCATGGTGGCATCCTTCCTAAATAATTTCTCAGAACAATTCACTTCACCATCATATGTGCACGACATTGAGTAGCTCAGGACTGGACTGGAGTGAGAATATGATGCTTCCTTTGTGTGGTCTGCCTGGATAGCAGCATGACATCAACATAGTCTCCATTGACATATCTCCCTCCACATATGAAGGGCCGAGGACTCAGTCAGCTCACAAAAGTTTGTAGCAATAAACTTTCAGAGTGACTATGAGCAGAAACATATTCTCTCTCCATGTTGTTGTGGCTCTCACAGGGAACACTTGCTGGTAGATGTCAGTTTTTCTGCATAATTCTTGGTGTTTTTTTTTTTTTGAAACTCAGTAATCTTCTTGATGGTTTCTTTACTCCATAACTAGTGAATCAACAGACACATGGATCAGATTATAGAGGGACCACATGTAGGGCAGATGATATTTGCCTCACTGGTGATTTGACAACTGTAGTACATGTCTTGTTCTGAGGAGGCCTTGATCGTAGAGTGGAGAATGTCAGGGGTTCCGGTTGACTATGGATTCCTTCAACCTCCTCAGTTCTCATAAAGGGTTCTGTGAGAGAAGAAAAGGCAATCAGATCCAACAACAGCCTTGCTGGTTTTCTGGTTAGACAAATTCAGGGCTTATTCACACAGAGGAAACTGGAATCAAGGAAGAACCCCACCCCACAAATGCCATGTTGCTGGGGATGGGATGTCATGGTGGCTCACTTGCTTATGACACTTAGTGTTCCTGCTGCAGCAGCTCTGTGGGCAGGAGGCTCTCATCCTGAGCTGTGCACTGTTCCAGATCATGTAGTTTTTCTGACCTAGAGGAGGAAGTTAGTAAGCACAGAGTCCTGGTGGGGATCCACCATGTCCCCTGTCAGTCTGTGATATCAGAAGAACTCAATTGTGCTGGAGAGTCAACAATGATCTTTGGCAGCAGTCATTGTTTGTACCCCTAAGGAATAAGTGTCACACAATAGCTGGGCCTTGAATTATTTATTGCCCTTAACAAGTATCAGATGTTGATCTGAGTACTTTATGTACTGTGCTCTAAGAGAAAGAACAGGACATTTTCCTACAGTCTAAGGACATCATTTTAAACAAAAGGAATACCATATTAAATTCATACATAACAGCACAGTGGAGATGCAAAGATTGTTCATGATGAGTTTCTTAACAACCACCTCATTTTTTTCCTTCTCCAATTTCTGTTTATTTCTTTCTAGGCAGAGTTATAATATGCATCTCTGGCTTGCTTGATACATGTTCTAGGATAGCTACGAAAGGCCACAGATTTCCTGCCCGTGCTCCCAAAGAGTTTGAATTAAAGACATTCACCATCACACACACACCTGTCACTATTCCTGATTTTTAATTGATATTTTATTTTTCTCATCATATTGTATAATGCTGTCACAGGTTGAAATAGAAAACCTAAAATTTCAAGTTGTTTTCCTTCTATTCTTTTTAAAGGTATTACATGAGCAAGCATCGTAAAGACCTTGATGGGGAAATCTACAGAAACAACTGAACGAAGCTCAAAGGAACTCAGGAAATTTAGATCGACAGCTGTGGAACCTGCATGGGACTGGTTTAGACCCTCTACATATGGGAGACAGTCGTATAGCTAGGTCTGTTTGAGGGGCCCCTGGAAGTGTGATCAGGATCTATACTGGTGCATGAGCTGTCTTTTTGGATCCCATTACCTAAGGTTGAACACCTTGCTCTTGCTTGATAAAATGGGGAGGGGCTTGGTCCTGCCTCAACAGAATGTACCAGGCTTAGCTGTGCCACCATGGGAGAACTTATCTTGTTGGATGAGGGGATGAAGGGTGGGAGGAGAAGTTGGGTGGAGAGTGGGAGGAGGGAAGAAAGGGGGATCTGTGGTTAGTATGAAAAATGAATAAAAATTAATTTAAAAAAGACCATCTCATTTTTATACATAGACTTAATACAACTTTGCAAACTAGGCAGCTGAATAAGGTCATGTGAAATGATCAGGCCTCCTGCTTAGAAGGCACCTTACACCCAGATAATATGCAAGATGGAGCCTGTCATACTAGAGCAGCATTTCTTGAGTCATGTGTCTAAGAATATTGTCACTGCATGGTCTCTGGTAATAAACAAAAACAGCTGTGTTATCCTTAGGCCTACACCTGGGAATCTACATCCTGGTACTCTAGAGGAGGCTGTTACACAACACTCTGTGAAGGTTCTGAACAATCCTCAGCAGAGACATCTGCTTGGGTTCATCCTGCCAATGACTAAACTTATTATATCCCCAGTACACTTTACATGGGAAATCCTCAAACAATGAAGACAATAAGTGTTACATAAAATAGTGACAAGGGTGTGAATCTCATTCCTACAGGTGATATTCCTGAATAAAGATGTAATTTCAGATATGGTGACACACACCTTTAAATCCCATCACTTGTGAGGCATAAGCAGGTAGAGCTCTGTGAGTTCAAGGAAAGCCTGCTCAGAACATACCAGAGATATCAGAAGGGAGGCATGGGGCACAAGTCTACAGATACAAGAAGTATCAAACATACTGTTTGCTGGATAAAAGTTCTTATTGACGGGACCAGCATAATACTCTGAGTTCTGAGTTGGTCTACCCTTGCTTGGAGTGGGGAGTCATGCTGATAAGCAAAAACCCACAACGGATTGAGAGCCCTAGCATAGGGGACCCAATTGGATCCATACCCCAACTTCAGCCTGGGTTCCTACCTCATCTGGGAGACAGTCAAATGATGCTGCAGCTTTATTGCCAAGTGCAATTGCTGTGAGACCAGCTCCCTCTGCTTCAGCAAGCTCTGGAGTCTCTCCTCCATTCTTTGCTGCTCCTGTTCATTAGAAGATTGTGTCTTTAGTGGAGGGTTGAGTATAGTATAGTTAATACATTCTCACAAAAGTGCAAGCACACAGAGAGGATCCCAAGAGCTTGCTGGTCAGTCAGTCTCACCAAATTTCAAGCTCATGGGGACATAAGAAAGCCTGCTTCAAGTTCATAAGACAGAGACTGACAGAGAGAAACCCAGTGGGCTCCTCTAGGTGTCATCCACATGAAATATGCACTGCACTCCCACATGCCTCTGTTACACACACACACACACACACACACACACACACACACACACATACACACACACACACACATACACACACACACACACACACACACACACACACACACACACACACACACCACAGACAGACAGAGAGAGAAAGAAGTGAGACAAAAACAACCAAGTGATAGAGGAGCAGGTATCTTTAGAATAAGCACAGCGGCCTTTAGGAAAAGTCCCAAAACTCAGCTTTCATTCCTTGGGAACTAAAATGGCCTAGGGGAGCATACTCTGCTTGGTCAGTCTGTGTGGAGGTGGTTAGAGAATTTTTTACTCTTGAACTCACGTCTGTGTATAGCAATCCTTCCATCACAATGACAGGTAGCTGTGTGATGAGTGATTGACATATTTCCCCCTTTTGACTACAGCTTCAAGCAGAGCATCAGGAATTGCATGCCAATGACCTAGATTCTCAGAGGACGCTCACTTCCCAGAAATACTAATGCACAGACACAGAATGAACAATTTAATGTCATGAAGTGGGTGGATGAATGGGTGTATGGATGAGGAAACTGATGAGAAAAAGCACAGGTGTCTGGATGTGTAGACTGGTTAATGTTACATAAGTAAATGGTTCTGGACCTAACTGTGACCCAGCTGCCTGTCCCTACCTGCTGTTCCTCGTTCTGGAGGTCACTGGTCTCTTCTTGCTCCTTACTGAGCACTTTCAATTCACCCAAGTGGTGCTTGAGCAGGGCCCATTCCTTCAGTAATTTCTCCTTCTCTAGCCTCAGCATGTCCAACTTCTTCATCTGCTGACTCTGCTCCATCAGGAGCCGGCTCTCCAGATCACTGGAAATACACTCCAAATAGTAAGAACTTGCCAGCTGCCTCTGGTCACCCAAGACTCCATGCCTCAACAACCCAGCCCTACCCCAGGTTCACAGGAAGATGTAAACAAGAACCTTCAACCTCAATGAGAGTGGCACTCAAGGCCAAAAGTAGAGAACAGGTATTTCCTACAAGAATCAAACTCTTTCTCAAAATCCTCCAAAATAACAGAAATTCATGCACTTCCATAAACAAGAGGAATAACCCACCTGTCCTAATCAGTCCACTGTCATGAGAAAACATCAGCAGGTAATGTGCAAGTACACTTGGGGAAGTAGGAGACCCAGAGTGTGCGTGGATCCCATAGCAGTCAGCCCCTGCCAGACAACCCTCTCATGATGCCAATTGCTCTTCTACCTAACCAGTGCTTCTCAGAATGTGGGGTGTGAACCCTTTGGGATCTAGGAGCCTTTCACAAGGGACATTAATAGATGTCCTATGTAGACATTTACATTAAAATTCATAACAGTAGCACAATAAATTAAAGACATAACTACAATATAATTTTATGGTTTGGAGTCATCAAAACAATGAAGGAATGTATTGAAGTGTCACAGCATTAGGAAGGTTGATAACCACTGATATGGAGTCTACTGAGTATGGCAATATGGTGCTAGAGGAGCTAACAGTCTCTTTAACCCTCAGCAAAACAGAGTAAAGAGGCCTAAGTCCAAAGGCTGTTTACTAATGATCTTGGCTAAGAAGCAGAAAAACTAGAAGCAGATCTGCAGACCCTGCAGTCCAGAGACAAAGTTCAGAGTTCAGAGTTAGCAATTGTACAACAGTTGGGGTCCCTACCAAGACAAACACTTACCAAAGGAAGACTTTCTCCTTGGTCAGCTCTCTGAGCTTCTGTGCGGCCTCCATATTCTCATTCTCGAAATTCTGCAGGTCTGACATGACCTGCTGATGTTGCATCTTGAGCTTTTCATAGAAAGGATTTGGCCTGTGGTAGGGCCTGGACCCAGATGCAAAGAATTCCATGAATATAGGCCTCAAGGATCACATAAATTCAGTGTGTGTTCTATATTACGGAATTTAATGAAATGCTACAGCCTGGCTCCTATGTACTGGGACCTCCGGCTGCTTATGACCCTTGCTCTTCTGGTCCCAGGCCAGCAGAGGCAGGATGTTAAGAGGGATGCAGCTGGGACTGAATGAGCTCCCTCAGGAGTCCTGCACAGCCAGCTTGGTATGGAGTTCCCATGAGTCTATCATAGGTCTGGGTCCACCAGAAACTGTGATGTTTCTGCTGTCTCCAAATAAGAGATTCTCATTCCAGGGTGCTTATACTGATATGGAGGTTAAAATCATATCATGAATATTTCTTAGGATGGGACTCAATATTATTACAGCTTCTTAAATACCTCCAGGGCATTCTAGTTGGTACCAAGGTGAACACACTGGCAAAGTGCTATGCTGCTCAAAATGGGGCTCCCAGTACACCATGTAGACAACACCTAGATACTGAGATGAGCAACACTTCATGCTCAACCATAGACCATTGATTGCAGGGTGAAGAGGGACATATGCACAAACACACAAACACATAGATACAGAAAGATGGAGGAGAGGGAGAGACAGGGAGACATAAAGAGAGAGAAAGTGAGAGAGAGAGAAGCTGAGAGAGGGAAAAGTGATAGAATGCTCTCATTGAGATGCCAAATTAATACATAGGATTGTGTCATCTCAGAGAGGACCAAGAGCAGCAGACATCAGTAACAGGCCTTGCTACCACATATTAAGATGTGGAACCAGGCCTCTCCAGCTGCTACTGAAAAGACCTAGCAGATGCCATAACAGGCTGCTCAGTCTTCTCTCAGAGATCAGGCCTCAGTTTCAGTTTCCTGAGACTTGAACAAGCAGTCTCTGGTAGGGCCATGAGCAAAAGACATAGTCCTTGCAGTAGTTCCTTTCTGCACGTACTAGACTGCTCAAAGTTCAGGCAGTTGTTTAATGTCTGGCACCTCTCACCAATTTAGAGCTATGTGTATGGGTCAATGTGAACGTGTGAGGGCCACCAGCCTCCATGGCAGCTCAAGGACAGAGCCTGAGCCACTGAGTCAGGCCCCACAGTCAGTACAAGCAAGGCCAGCCATCCCCCATGGCAGCTCAAGGACAAAGCCTGGGACTTGTCCAAGATGCCTCCAAATGATAACTGTAACCCCCAACCAGTAAATTCAAAGGTTACACACCTTCAGCTAATCATATGACACCAAGGCTTGTACCACCCTGTTTGTGGTTTTTCTCTTTACAAACCCCTCACCCTGAGATCTCAGGTCTGTCCTCCTTCACCAGTTGGACGCAGTCTAAGCATGGGTTTCTTTGTTATCAATAAACCCCAGTGTGTTTTGCATGAGTTATCGGCTCTGTGGTGGTCTTGATGGGGGTTGTCACGATGCAGCCACAACACTACTAGAAGCATCCAGCACACAATGTCTTGCCAGGCAAGTAAAAAAAAATCACAGCATTCCTACACTAGCCACCACTTGACAGGATCTCTCCAAATGTATGTTGGGAACTCACACATTACTGCCTCAATCCCTGAGTTATGTGATTCAGGCCACAGGCTCTGGTTTTCATTTGGAGGAAGCAGAAAAGTCTAATATCCCCATCTCACTCCTGCCCATATGTCAGGTTTTGTTCAGGGAAGCATTTAGAGAAATGGTGTTGGGCAAAGGGACACTGTGAAGGTGCACCCAACCTCCCAGAAGCCCATTTCTTAGACAAAATAAACTAAGGGTAATATTGTAGAACCAAGACAGTCACCATGGACTTTGAAACAGTAAGTACCTCTTGTCCAAGGATCCTTCGGTTACTAAGATGAGCCGATCTCTCAGATCATTCCTTTGGGCGGTCATCTCCCGGAGCTGAGTGGTCAGACTCTCCACCTTCTGCTTCACTTGCCTCTTTGTGAGGTGGGTTGAAGTGGGTGGTGGCTCCTTGGAGGCCCCTGTGGGTAGATGAACACAAGTGAACTTGCATTGTGACAAGACATGAACAGGTCACCCTGAGACCTAAGAAGATGTTTGAGAAAGGATGTAAGCAAGCGATTCAGTGACACCCCAAAGAATTTTGCCCTGGATTGAGATGCCCCCGTTGGGCATCTCAGGTCTCCCATCTCTCTGACAGTAGATAGGTATCTCAGCCAGCTGACTTCCTCTGCTCCTTTAGTACATGCTTCAGGTAACTAAGGAGAGAGCTTCCTCAGGCTTATTAACAGCCCTGAACTCTGCATTCAACTTGGCTGCAGCATTCACTAGTCTTGGCTTTAAAGCCAAGATAAAATTGATACAGTCCACAAGCACTCAGGTCATTAAAGATGCCTAACTATCCTGACAGGTCACTCTAGGCACATGGCAAAAATGGAGAAGCCACACAGGGGCAGAACATGGTCACCATTCTCAACATGACTTCACAGGATTAACAGTGGATATGCAGGGCTGGTGGGCAGTAAATAAATGAAGCCACTGAGGTTGAAGTACATTGATGACCCTGCCTTTTTCTGGGCACACCACCTCCTACCCTAATACTGGCTCTTTTGTACCCTCTCAACCCCTGCCCTCCTGTAGGATGGAAAGGCAAGAGCTCCCAGCACAACAGCTTTGGCCTTACTTGCTCCTGACTTCTGGGACAGACAAATTAATCTTCTGGAATCTTTGAATTTCAGGAGCCATGACAAGCAGGGAAGTCCAGTTGGTTCCCAGAGACTCCTACCTCCTGTGTCCCATCACTGGAAGATTCTGCTCAAGCCCATGTCCTGTAGGAAGATCCCAATTTCCTGTCCAGAACTTACTGTACCATCTCCTGGACCATTTCTTTCTTGATCTTTTACATGGAGGCTGAAGGCCAGCTTGTGTCTGCCTCTCTCTGCTCTCTCTTCCCTCTCCATTCTCTCTACCCAATAGGTGCCTGAGTCGTGCCAACATGTTCATGGCTCAACTGTAAGGGCACTGGACCAACTGTCCATAGGCAGTTGGTGTTGCTACAACACAGGTGACATCAGAAAACATTCTAAGGTCTCTAGGATACAATAGAATGTCTAGGCATGAGACCCCCTGATGTCATGGGGGAACTGACATTGCCTTCCTGCTAATCAGATGTCTTCATAACTCACCAGAAGTTAGGTTTCCCATTCTAGGAATCTCTCCTAGGACTCAAGAGAAATCTTTCAGCACCCTTTTATTCCATAGCCAGAGATTGCTTTCTGATTGTTTGGAAATGCCTCAGTACTTCCATATGGAAAAGAAAGTGAGTGTTCATCTCCTACTGAATGTATATGTCCAGAAGGTAACAGTATTATAGACATTGATGTGGGATATGATTCTCCACAAGTACCTGTATCTCCTTATTATCAAGAAATGATAGACTTAATGATAATCGAAAGGATACTTTTTAAACAACTTCCTGGTATGGAACCTACAGAAATAACTGCCAGCAGATAATATGCAGCTTATTTGCTTTAAGTTGATAACAGGCAGTGGTGGCGCATGCCTTTAATCCCAGCACTTGGGAGGCAGATGCTGGTGGATCTCTGTGTGTTCGAGGCCAGCCTGGGATACCAAGTGAGTTCCAAGAAAGATGTAAACCTACACAGGGAAACCCTGTCTTGAAAAACAAACAAACAAACAAATAATTTGATGACCACTTGCAGATTGCATTATCATGTTACTCAGGACCTATAGATAATCACTACCCAGTACATCAACTTTTAAGAGTTTTTGAAAATACTCAATGGGTATGTCACAAAATTATATCTAAAAGTCCTGTAGAGTTTGCTCTTAGTGATTTTACAGATAGTTCTTCAAAAGACCAGGAGCATATATTTTATACACAAATTCTTCACACTCCTCAAAATGGATAGTACTTTCCCCTGACTGTACAGCTCAACAGTAAAATCTTACTATATTCCATCAGTTTTTATTAGACATTGCTCAGTCATAAGTTATTTTTAACTCACTTCATGTATATATTTGCACATAAAGGATAGAGTTATACTAAAAATGGAAACTGGCTTAACCTGATAGAAAAGAATTGTTACAAAAGTGTGAAAATTTAAAAAAAAGTGTAATGAAGAGATGAAAATCTCTAAGCTCTATCTACTTTGTACTCTAAGACATTTTATCGCTTAATTTCTTTGCCCCCTACCTCAAAAAATAGTATATCAAGACATATAATTTCTTTAACTTTGGATTTGTAAATTCCTGAGGCATGGTTACAATTTGTTTAATGTATAACAAAAATCAGCTAAACTTGTAATCAAAGGTTATCACTTTAAAAATCTATATATAGGCAGCAAATATGAAAGTTATAATTCCTACTCTTCCCTTTGTTTATTATTATATCTCCTTTATAGACTAAATAGGCAGTCACAGTTCCTCAAAATATTTTGGAGAAAGATGGAATTTAATATCATGAGATATCCCTAAGGAAATATAAATCTACTCAGGATAGATGAACCTGACTCAAAAGATGTTATCTAACTACTTATGTATTGCTAACTTTTAACACCAGGACTCTGGAAAAATTTAAATAAGAAACAAATATGTGACTGATAAATATGGTATATTTGATAAATAAGCTCTTAAATACCTAAGGTCTGTTTAGGCTAGCAGAAATGCCCTTGAAGATATTATACCTAGGATCTTTGTCTTTCCCAACTTTGTTCAGCTTTAATCTCTCTGCATAAACTGAGTCATATAAGAAACTGTGATATTCTATAATGGTACACCCTGAAAGAGTAAAATATAAAATAAAATTCAATTCTATGAACTGTATTTACTTAAGTTTTATATTTAAGACTCAGGGATCGTAAGTTAAGTCTTCAATCCAAATTTTTAAAACTCAAACACAACAGGGATAAAAATTATAAAATCCTATAAAAAGCTTTCAACTCTTTGTAAACTGTTAAAGACAATTAGGTCATACAAGTTAATGAAGATCACCATATAAATAATAAAATTCTTTAAAGTGTTCTAAAACTATGCTTGTAGTCATACTAATTACAAATCTATTTCATTTTACAGGGAAAAGCTTCAGTTAGAATGCTGTTCATATTTTCAAGGTTAGACCAAAAGCAATGATTAAAAATGAATGAAGTTTGTTTACACAGTTTACCTTGCTGAAAGACTACACTGAAAGAAATAACCCTCATGATGTGTTTCAGTGGAACTTCTCACTATTCCTTTATTTCAAGGAACTTGCTTTGTAATTAGGTAAATAAACAAGTAATAAATTCAGTTCTATTAAAACATGACAGTAATAGTGAACTGTTCACTCATTTTTCTCCATAGAACACAGAACAAAAATCTTGCCTAGGAGAAAAGCTAGAAGAGGTCCTGACTCAGGCTGCAGGCAGGAGGCTTAATCAAGGGCTTGGTGCCATGAGCTGTCTGTTACTGAGACTGTAGGAGCTTTCCCTGCTTATGCCTGGCCCAATAATGCATGCATCCAATGTGTACAGTGCTAGCAAAAGAAATTTGGTCTTGTCTTTAACATAAACAATGGAGACATTTTAACTGTATGTCTTTCAGAAACTGAAAGCCAGGACACCACTCACATTCCTTGTATTTGTGATTAGTAAAGCTTACTTCTTTCACATTTATATATTTGTATATCATAAGAAGTTAAAACAATGTAAACAGGCTTAGCTGGGTTTAAAAATAAGAGTGAATATTAAAAAAGGGTTTTCTACTAGATAATATAAATATAGTGTCCAACAAGACAAAAATAATCACATGTTGCTATAATTCCCTTGGAGGCCAAAATGTGTTAAACAAAAATGTAATCAGTAGAAGTTAGAGTGTTTGGTAGTTTTCATCTAAACTTATTCTTTCTGAGCCATCAAGTATCTAGATGTCTATGCCCAGAATAGGATCACTACAGGCACGCATGATGCCTCTCTCTAGCCAGTCAC
Source organism: Peromyscus maniculatus bairdii (assembly GCF_049852395.1). NCBI lineage: Eukaryota > Metazoa > Chordata > Mammalia > Rodentia > Cricetidae > Peromyscus > Peromyscus maniculatus. The sequence continues at coordinate 41,299,735 of NC_134860.1, read as the reverse complement.
CTGCAGAGCACAACCCATGTTTAGCATGGGCCACTGGCACCTCCACAAAAATACAGTTGTGTCTTATCTAAAACTTGACTTTGTCAAATAGCTCTTTATGGGTGTCCTTTCTCAGACTCCCATTACAACTTAAAACTGGAAATGGTCTTGCTTATACTAGCCAACACCTTCAAGAATTTTATACTTTGAGGAATATTAATCATGTTAATAAAATCCCTTACCATCCACAAGATCCAGCTATTGTAAAACACCATCAAATAATTAAATGGCAAGCTTCAAAAATAAAAGGGCAATATTTAGGAACCAAGGTAAATCTACACAAAATACTACATTTATCCAAGTTAACCATTAATTTTTCCAATTTAAAGAATAATCCTTTTCTGCTTCTCTTAAAGCATTTTGCCTTAAAGTAGACACAGCCTAAGAATATATTAAGTCAAAAGATATAAAAATTAAACAATGAAGAGGGCCTGATAATTTAACCTTGAGGCGGAAATATGTTTATATTATTCCATGAAATTCATGAAGTCCTAGATGACTTTCTATCTGACCAGGATAGCATCCCTGAGACCACCTAATAATGAAACAACTGAATGTAGACAACAAACCCATGAATGTGAGATGGAGAGTAACCCTATCTTTAACTTGGAGCAAGAGACATCAAGATGTTTTCTGATCACTGAGATTTTGGGGTGAAAACAATGTCACTTATATTACTGAATCAAGAATGATGTTGTTTTATTTCCTGACTGTATTACATGTTAACTCTAACCTTCTCAATGTAAAGTCTAGTTTTTGATAAGTGGGATAAAAGGCACACCTATAATTGGAGGCAGTATGATGTTGTTTTGCAATGCTAAGGATCATTTGTGAGCTTTTATACCCAGTCCCAGGAATGATTACTGGAATATAAAGAGAGATCTCAAATATGGTATCTAGGATTAGTAAAATTACTACTATTACAGTAAAAATTACCAGATACTAATCAAGAGATGGATGAAATGATTAGTACCCAAGCAAGGGACCAGGACTGGTAGAGTGCACTACTTTATTAAATCTGACTACTACTCATGGTCATGAACACTATACTAGACCTCACTTTGGAAGGCCTATACCAAACGATTTTGCAGAGCTCTCACTGAGGCTAATTCATTTCAGGAGGTACCAGAGGAACATTCCATCATTGAGAAGACTTTAAGAATTTTTTTTTTTCTGATATAAGGAGCCCTACCTCTTCCTGTCTGGACCTGAGAAAACATTAGCTGACATTCTGCTCAGCAGGGAACTGACTCCTTGCACATTTTACCTTGCTTTGACCCTCTGGAGTAATAACCCTGCTCCTCTGACCAGCACTATCATCTTTGTCTACACAGGGGACAATATCACCTCAATACAGGATTTGGGAAGGATTTGATCAATCTGGAGGAGTGAGAAAGATCCTGAACACCCTGGATATCTACCTTGCTGGTCTGCAACCAGGAACAGTGATTTTTCATTGGATGTCTTTTTTCCACAAGACTTAGTAACAGCTCAAATGATTTTTACCTGTGAAGCACTGTGGTGTATCTTTAGTTCTTCTAGTATCAGTTCTTTGGAATAGCTGGGTGAATCACTAGGGTCTTACAGAAAATGGCTACAAAGCAAGCAAGAGAAACAGAAATCAGAGTTATTTGGGTTTGTAGGAAGGACACCAAATGGCTGAAATGTCTACTGAGGTTGTTCAATGTTGCTAGCTCATTTAAAATTTTCTCTTTCATGTAACCTATAGCCACAAAGCATAAAAATGATGCGGGGGCAGTGTGAGTGTTAGTTTTTAATTATTCTGATGCTTACTCAAACTAGAGTCACCTGGAAAGAGAGAGCCTCAATGAGGAATTCTTTAGATTAAGTTGTCTTTGAGCACATCTTTAGAGTTAGAGATTTATAGATTGTTAATCAGATGGAGATCTCACCCTAAAGTGTGCAGAAACACTTCATTTCTAGGACCTGAACTGTGTAACAGTGAAGAAGCTAGAACATATGCAGAGGCAAGCAGGCAGCATGGATGCATTTGTATCTCTCTGCTTTTGACTGTGGATATGATGTGACTGAGTTCCTGCCTCGATATCCCCAAAATGGACTATTACCTGGACCTGTGGGCTAAAATCAATTCTTGCCCTGTTGTGCTTGGGAAATTAATGTAAAGACGATGCTAATAAACCACCATGTGTCACAGGAGTTTGCATTAGTCAGTGAGATGTGAAAGCAATTCATGACATGCTCAACAGCAGCATATCTGTCCCAGAGCAGGAGATCCTGTTTTTTCCTAAATCCAACAAGTGTTTCTCTATCACAGATTTAAAAAGACACAAGACACCCATTGACACAAACATCATCACCTTGTTAAAAATGGCTCTGGGGCCAGGTGGTGGTGGTGCACACCTTTAATCCCAGCACTTTGGATGTAGAGACAGGCAGAATTCTGTGAGTTCGAGGCCAGCCTGGGCTACCAAGTGAGTTCCAGAAAGGTGCAAAGCTACACAGAGAAACCCTGTCTCAGAAAAAATGGCTCTGGGTAGAGTCTTGCCCTCTCAAGTGCTGTTCTAAATTCTTCTCATCTATAAAATAAAGCAACATTAACTTCAATGTAATGTACTGTTCTACGGGTTTCCTGAGTATTAAAATTTGGGGATATGGGAAAATGAATCTGAAATCACAGTCCTAGAGATGAATATCAACCTTATGCTATGTCCTTCTTTGGAGGTCAGGAGAAGCTCCTTAAAGGACAGACCAGAGAAGCACCTTAACTACCAGGTATTGGGGGATGTTAGATATGAGTGGCAATGTCCACTAGTTACCTTAAGCCAGAGTTTAACCCTAGGGTTGATGTACACACATCCCTGTGAAGACCTTTTGGTTGCCCTCTAATTCTGTGCTTCTTCAGCTAGATTTCTGGATCTTTGACAAACTTCCTTCTTCAGAGATAAATAGAACAATTAGAAGGGAAAAGTCATTTTGATTTTGTCCTTCTTTTCCTAGGACATGTGACAGTCCCTTCTGAACAACGTCAAAGGGCTATAGAAGAAGACTAAGGTCTCAGCCCAGGAACTGCAATAACCACAGCTACTGGGACAGAGTGCAAATCTGAAGAAAAGAGGGCAAAAGCCAGAAGTCCAAGGAGGAGACAGCAGGGACACTCAGGAATTGCTCTGTTATGTGGTTGGCAGTTTAGCCTCTCTGTATGTGAATTTCTTCCACCTAGAGAAAGGAGGGTGGAAATGGACCATGGAGATAAGTGCTGCAACCAGGAACAGCTTGTAAAGTAATGTCCTTCATCACTGGGAATTTTAATGGCCACAGAAACAGGTCTTTTTAAACTATGGCCCACAAATTGCTAAAGGATTTTTTCCAGCTCCCTTCATTCTCTTTCCTTTACCAGCTTATGGTTATTGATTTTATTATGTGGATTAATTCACAATTAACAAAGGCAGGACCCACAGAAGGGTCACTCGCATGCTCTTTCAAGGGTTGCATGTATTAAATAAACAACACACAATAATTGAAAGCCTTGGCCTTAAATCCTTCTTTAGCATTTTAACCACAGCAGCCATAGTTTTCTATTATGTTAGAATATAAATAATAGACAGAACACATGCAAATCACAGCATTTAAATGTGATAAGGTAAAGTTTCTGCAAGGATACACACCATGAATGGGAGCTCTCTTCTTTCTTCTGTTCTATGCCTTCCACTCTCAGCTCAGTGAGGACAAGCCTATCATCAGGAAAAAACTCCCAGCAGAAACCCTCACTGAATATACACTTATAAATCAGTGACTTCCACATCAAGGACACAGGGTTCCAAAGGACAGCACTCACAGGAATCAGTCAGCAGCTCTCCTCCAGTGGGAACTCAGCCCTCAGGGAGGGAACTGAGCCTCACCAACCATTACTGGATTTTCACATGGTGTCATGTAACTTCCTAAACTTCTGGGCCATTACTTCCTAATGCAAAACATGTATGGCATTGTGCATAATTCACAGGTATCTGGACCAGCAAGGATACTGAACTTCAGGAAGCAAGAAGGAAAAAAGCACAGAGAGAAAAGGAACTTGTAATACTGAAATGGATAGACAGGATCAAAACTTAGGCTTTCTACCTCTAGCAGAGAATCTCTTCTTACTGATTTCAACTTCTGGTCCCAAGGGCTAACATATGGTGAGGAGTTTAGAAAAGAGGACGACCCACAACTTTCCAAGGTGTTCTACCACCTTCATGTGACACTGGACATTGTGTCCCACTGAGGACAACCAGGACAGGGAAGGAAAGGCTTTTGCTATTGTTATCATGTTATTGTTCCCTGAGAGAATCAGAACAGAGGCAGTAGGTATCAATTCATGTCCAGCCACTGGTCCCTTCCCCTGTGGGATACGAAGGAAGTTGTCAACCTTGACATTCCGGTAGAGTAGTGACCACTACCAGATCCTAGACCCACTGGGTGAGCTGCAGAGAGAAGATGTGTCTGGAAGTTCAGAGGTGCCCCAGGAAACTACTACTCACCCATGCCCTCAGTGTGCTGTGGCAATCTGAAGATGCCCTTCAGGCAAAGAATGGGCAGCAGTTGAGCCTGAATCTGCCTCAGTGAAGTGAGGAGGTCCTGCAATTCATCCCGACTCTTAGTAGGGTGCACCTGGAAAAGCAGCTACTCTTTGGTGTCCCCAGCCTCCTTACCAAGCTGCTCCCACTTGCCTGGGTTCAGAGCTCCCACTACCTTGAAGCATGGCCTCCACCCTAGTCATGACCTGGGCCAGGGTCTGAGGCCAAATGCCTAGCAGTTGTTGGTGCTGAGGATCTACACTGTCTGACCAACTTGCTTCACCTTGCCCAGCTCTGTGAGATGGCACCAGGGCTATCAGAGACCTCAGTGTTATGGGCTGAAATGGGTGACTTCTGAGGGTACTGATAGCCACCAGGCAGCAGGAGCCATGGGCTGGATTCTGTGGGCCTGGGTCTCCAGAATTCCAGTGGTGCTCAACAGGTACACCCTGGGATCCTAGGCATAGCCAAGATGACTAAAAAGGCAGGAATATTGGAAGAGGAAGAGGAGTTAGAAAAGACAGAAGGGACCCTGGTGGGGATGGTAAACTTCATTGACCCATTCAATAAATACACTGTGAGTGGCCACTTACTGCATGCTAGCACACTACCTAACCAATGAGTTTACAGCGGTAAGCAGACAAACACCTACTGGAATTGAAGTATACATAAGTTAACAATAAATGAGACAGGCACACATATAGACATATAGTATTTAGAGGATGAAAAGAGAATTTTCTGTACTGTAGGGGTAAGATGGAAGGAACTTAAATGAGTAGGACCAAGTGGGAGAAGCTGAGAGCACGTGATATCAGCAAAATCGAAGGAAATATAAGAAAAGCCTTGTTCAGCCTTGATGCATGGGGGAGGGGCTCTGTCCTGCCTCAACTGAATGTACCAGGCTCTGCTTACTCCCCATGGGAGGAGCCCTTATACTTTTGGAGGAGGGAATGGGGAGGGTGTGTCTGGGGAGAACCTGGGGGAGAAGCAGAAGGAGGGATGAGACAGGGATCTGTGATTGGTATGTTAAATGAATAAAAAAAAGTCTTTAAAAAAACTTTAAAAAAAGAAAAGAAAAGACAGACAAAAATATTCAAGAACAGGTAGATGCTGGAGTGTTCAGTGTCACTTGCCTTCAGGGACAGGGACAGAAAAATCCAAGTTCAAGTCAGAGATGAAACAGGAGCCAGATCTATCTGTGTCAGGAGACACCGGCAGGTACTGTGAGTGGAACTGGAGGCAAGTGGGTTCTTGGTGAGGAACAGCAGTCTGACTTCTGTGTGGATGAATTCATCTAACCACAGGACAAGGCAATGGGCTTTCCTCACATTTGTAGGCTGTGATGATTGTGTTTATATAACACTGCTTTCCATGTAAGTGGAAATGGGATCCAACTATGTAAATGTTGGTGATACTTAGAAATGCCTGACTATGGCCTTGAGTATAAACCCATCACAGTAAAATATGTTCATCATGAATGTCAGCCCAAAAGAGAATTTGTTTTGTAAGTCAAAAATGATTATCTATTTTCAACATATGTCACGGTCTTACTTATCCTTTTCTCCTGTCTCCTTAATAACAGAATCCTAGCTGTGAGTATGCCCACTGTGTCTTTGTAGAGTGGGTTCGTTTTCTTTGTGCTACAGCAGCAGTAACAAGAGCAGTTAACACATGCAGCAGAAGCAGCTGCAGCAGAAGCTGGAACCTCTAGAGAGGAAACAGAAGCATGAGAAGCAGAAACAGCAGAAGCAGGAGCAACAGCAACAGATGTGGAAGTGGAAGCAGAGGCAGAACCAACAGTTTAAGCAGTTATGTGATTAGAGTTCTCCAGTGTGACCTCCGGTTCCTGGAGTCAGTACTTACTCTCTTTTTGAGCCTTTAAGGAAAATTCGAGATGTGTTATTTTACATAAAAAGGGAATGTTACACTTTCATTCCTTTATCACTTGTCAATGCCATTGTCTCGATTTTAGTCCACAAATATCTGTATATTCATTTCAATTTTATCATTAGAGACCACTGACATTTTTTAACCTCTGCTTCATTTCTGCTCGAGTAACAACCCATGGTTTCATAAATCTCAAAAGCAGATATGACCACCTGGCTTTAAGAAAATATGCACTTTGTTACCTAACACAGTCACAGCTCACACGTCTGTAGAGATGCCCCAACTCCACAACTTCCCACAATGGTTCTGGCTGCAGCTTCTCTGCTGTCTGGATGATATGGCAGCCAGGACCAGAGAGCAGGAGGTGATCTGTGGACGGTGTACCACAACTTGGGTCTTATTCATGGAATCCGAGTGAGCCTGCACAGCTCATGGAACCCCTGCGAACTGGCACTTCTCCCCTTACTTGCATGTACTGCTCTTCTTGAATGCTTGGCACAGCCTGGTCTTGTAGTGCATGAAGGTGATGTGGGAGCCATTGCTCAGCTGCTGCTGCTGCAGGTGAAGGGGAGGGAGTGCTGGATGTGATTAGTATCCTTGCTGAACAAGCAGTTGAGAAATTTCTCTCCTTGTTGACCAGTGCCATGACACTGCCCCCTGAAACCTCCTTGAGCTGGCAGCAGGGGTCCTGGCCACTTGTACCTGCTGTGTCCTCCTGCCTCATTAGGGGTGAATGGGAACATGGGTGAGCAGCTATCTCAACTTGGAGCTGGGTGGGTGAGCACATGTAAGTTGCTGGACATGGCTCAGCAGTTAAGAGCACTAGCTGTTCTTCCAGAGGACCCCTGTGTGAATACCAGACTCCAAATAACAGCTCAAAAATACCTGTACATCTAGCTGCAGGGAGTCTGTCACCCTCTTGACCTCTGTGGATACCAAATGCACATGGTACACAGACATACAAGAAGGCAAGAACCTAATAAAATTGAAATAATAAAAATTAAAAATTGATTAATTTTTTTCTCATTCTAGTTGTAGTCATAGAATAATTTATGTTTACCTTAAGAAAACTGGAGAGATATAAACAAGAAAATATACTAGATAAATTATTGTTTCCTTAGAAAGAATGTGGTAAAATCAAAACTTTACAGTATAAATAGGCCAAATAGAGAAAATGGTGGTTGAGGTTGGGGATATGTAGACTTAAGCAAAGAAATGCAGTCTGTAATGATCTGTTATGAACAGCCTATAACGAACTCTGCCTAATGGAACTCCTATGGAAATCAATGCAGTGAGGACATTGTGGCTAAAATCTGAAATATAAAGCTTGGCTGAAGTCCAGAAATGACATGATAGGATTATAGTTTGGGGAATGACTTTCTCTGTAATCCCTGTCTTAAAGAATGCAAAAGAATATATAGGTATGTCATTATTTTGAATGGGAATTAGTCACTCATTATCTTTAATAACCTGTTGGTCTATGATTGTAACTTTGAGAGCAATGGCCTAGAATGACTTTGTCAGATGAGGCAGAGCAGCTCTTGAAAACATCACCAGAACCTTTAGAACTGGCGCCCCTTCTTGTTGTAACTCCCATTCATCCTGTTTTCTTTAGAAATGGGCTCCTCGTGTTCAGGGGTACTTTTAGATTTGTGTGTTCTCGACTGATTCTTAGACTCTGCACTAAGGTAAACCTCCAGCTGTCATGTGTAATGTGACCTTTTCATATTTAAACCCCACAACATCCCTGTTCACAATACAGGCCAGATCTAACCCTCAACATAAGCATCGAGGCACAGTTGGGTATCTCAATTCCCTGGAAACTTCTGACCTCAGATCAACAGCCATATAACTCACTTAATCTTACTCTGAGCATCTATGAGTCTGCTTCCTTTCTTTGTTATTCAAGCATGGAGCCTGGCATCTAGGCAGGAAATAGCTTTTCTTATTACAGGTGGGTTTCTCCAGAGGTTTCTAAGCAACCAGACTTGGTCCTGCCTTTCCTCTCTGCTGATTGGCCAGAAGAGCAAGATGGTGAGGATTATGGGAAATCCTACATGTGTCAGTGTAGTCCTGTGGTAAGAAGTAAGGTTGCTCAGAGCAGACACACAACAGAAATGTGTGTGTACAGGTGCTTCCCAACACAAAAATGCCAACAGTTGCTTTGGAAAAGAGCACTCTCCTTGCTTGTCAGGCTTCAGGGGTGATGAACTGTATGTATGTACCTGGCTTCTGAGCTTCTCAAATTCAGTCAGGCAGCTTCTCCCTCCCTGGAATGACTTCTACCTCAGACTGTCACAGCATTAGGAAGATTGACAAACACTACCCTAGAGGGTCTTGGTTACATGCAGATTTCTGTGCTTTGGCTTTAGACCCAAATGCTCACCACTATATTAAACCGGCTTTTGCACACTGTCAAAGTTATCAGTAAGACTCCAGTGAGCCAGGACCCAATGAAGTCCTTCTATGAAGTGTCAAAGTTGCTTATTACTGCTTGCATGTGAGCTAGGAGAGCATCCCCCTACTTATACCTCGGGCTTTCCTATACAGACAGCAAGCAATTGTCTCAAAGGCCTTGGCTGTGATGGGTGGTAAGGGAGGGTTCTGCCTGATGCAGGAAATCCAGGCTTGTCTGTCAAACAGAACAGACTTTCAGCTCCCCAACTGCTACATCCTCTGGGAGCAAAGACCTGAGAGCACACAACGCTAAGTCAGGCCATGTTACCACAGATTACTCGGTCAAATCTCTCTACACTGTGAAGACAGGCTCTTCTTCATTTTATTTATATTATTGTCTGAGATAGGGGCTCAGGTAGCCCAGGCTTGCTTCAGACTGGTGATCCTTCTGCCACTACTTCCCTGGAGCTGGGATCAGTGGGATGTCAGCACAACCCCAAGCATGGTATCTCATTGGATGTTCCCTTCAGTGGCACCCCTTCATACCTGGTGACAATTTAGGAACCTCCCATAATTGGCAGCTAAATGACCTGTTAAGGGCGGGTGAAGACATACTGTTAGCAGCAAACAGTAATCCAAACAAAATGCAGGAGGTGCTAAATGGTAGTGGAATGTGCCACAGCTGGCAGGAAGTGAAGAGGAAAGACATTGTCTCCCCTCTACTGTCCCATCATTGTCAAATCTACCTCCTTTCTGGTCTCTGTCCATTCAGAAAACATCAGAGATGGGTGGGTCTCTTGTCATACACAGATCCAAGTCTCCCTCCTTCCTTTGTGTGCAATAATCCTTCCTGAACCTCCAAAGTCTTTGATGTCCCCTCCCAAGCATCATTTTGGCCGTCTCTTCTTCTTTCATCCCTTTGTTCAGAACTTGGAGGGAAATTTGATTTTCTTTCATCATTTGACTATAAAAGTGTTTGTCACTTTACTATAGAGAGTTGAGAGTTGGCTGGTGTGGAATTATGTTTTCAAAATTTTTATCACATTTATTTGTCTGTGTACTTGTGTGTATGGGCACAAATGTGAAAGAGCATGGTTGTGGATCTAAGGACAACATGGAGTCATTAACTCTCTTCTTCCAACATGTTAATCCCAGGGTCATATTCAGGAGTTCTTATTCTGTGAATCCCTTGTCTCTGGCTGGGGTATAGACTGCTTACATCTAAGAGGAATGTGCAAGAGAGCAGAAGGCAGTGTGGGTTACCTGGACCAATTTTGAATCATCCAGAACATGTCATGCTCATTTAGGAGGCTGTTAGCTCCAGTGAAGCAGGAATAAGCCATAGAGACTGTCTAGACTTTCACCAGAAGTTTTGTGCTCTTGGAAATAATAAGGGGAAGACAATAAATAATGGTTACCCAGGCATCTATAGGAGACATTTTGGTTCAGTTTGTGCCTAACAACAGTCTTAACACATTTACAATTTCCAGATGCCCACATTCCCTTAACATGTTTTTCAGGTGATGGTTTGATGTTGGCCTTATATGTTTCTTTGAGTTCTTGCAGCCAAAGTAAGATGACAAAAGTCCCAAATCATGCAAATGGAACACATAGTAATGTATTTATAGGAGGGCACCAGATGGAGAGATTCTAGTGTAAGTGAAAAATGGGAAACCATATGTCCTAGCTTTATAGTGTGGGGACATGACACCCACCACCTATATGCAGCTCAGAGAACAATTTGTGATTTTTCCCCTTTCCATCAATAAGGTAATTCTGATGGAAATAAATGCATGTCTACAAGCTTGTCTGCATCACTTTACCAGATTAGTCACCTTTCAGTCCACTACAACAACCACAGAATTTAATAAGCTAACTATCTATATTCATTATCTCTGTGTATATCTGTCCTTCATTAGAAATTTTCATCCACTAAATGAAGGTTTGTCACAGTTAATTGAGGGCAAGAAACAGAGGTTAGAGTATTTAAGAAGCTTCTATGAAACCTCCAGTTTTCTCTGTGCCACTTCACAGGACATAACAGGGTTAATGTTCCATCCCCTTCAACCCTAGTACTAAGATTGAACCTAGCACATTGCACATTATAGACAAGTAGTCTATCTCTGAGTTACATTCCTGACCTATAACTCCCTTTATCTGCTACAAATACTACAGGAAATACATCAAGATAAGCTTGAATTTCTATTTGGCTAAACCAAGACTGGTCAATGTGAGTAGCTGACAGAAAGCTTTCAAAGTTAGGGATGTTTATATGAGAGAGAAGAAGTGCCCAGTCCACATTGCACAATCTGGACAGTTTAGTCTGAGAAAGACTGATAGTAAAGTGTTATCTACCTGCACAAATGCAAGGGGGAAAGTCCATGCTAATCTGTCTGGTAGCATTTATCATAAGAGCCAAGTGCTTTGCTGAGGACTTACATGGAAATAAGGGATGACCTCATATAGACTTCCTCCCCATGATGGATAGATGGGCAGTGTGACCCATGCCACATGCTGGCGATTGGTAGTGTATGATGAATGAAGTCTCAGCTAGTTCCAGTGTGTGCACGGGTATGCTTTATTGTAAAAAGTCAGTTCAGAATGAAAAGGTGACCAATGCCAGGGAGGCACTTAAATCCTTCTCAAGCTTAAAGCTCTTTAAAATGATAGTTTCAAAGAACCAGACTGGAACTTACAAGGATAATTTCTTCATACATTAAATTTCTGACTCATTGTGAGTCTCAGGTCAGATCCATTCTAGGGGAACTTCTGAAGTATAATGCCCTCATCTGGAAGAAACCTTTCCTCAAAACACAGTGTCATCTGCTGAGGTAAAAGAGTAGCTTCAACCATCCGTCTCTCTTTCATGCCTTGCACAGACATGCTGTCTCTCAGAGGCATGGGGCTTTTGCTGCAGGCACCATCCACCCAGGCTAATATGAAGCTTCCTCTTAACATTGCTTAGCTGCTGCATCAACAGGGTTTTATTACCCCATCTCCATCTCCAGGAGGATCTTCTCAATTCTTCATTTCATCTGATGGGCCTCTTCTGCACACATAAAAACAAATAAATGAATCTTTAAAAAATTAGTTTGAAATCAATAGTCAAGGCAACAGCACCTAAAACACCATGTCTCAATATGTCTTAGAATGTTTCAGTCTCTATATTGTGGCCATCATTGGTGCTGTAGTTCAAGGAAAACAGAGGCAAATAGATAAAGGGATTTTTTTTATTTTTTTTATAATCCTGTATTGAATGTTCTCACTTCTTGAGATGAATTATAAAACATAGGTGCCATTCTCAAAATATGATGTGAATGATCATGTCATGAACATATGTGTATCTATACTGTGGGTTTTGTTTGATTGTGTTTTTTTTGTTTGGTTTTTTTGAGCAGCTAAACATTTGATGTCAGGTGTAGAATATGGGTCATTTTTTTAAATCATGAAGTGGATATCTGTTGCAACATACTTTGTTTGTGTTTTGACAAATGAAGCTTGCTTGGAAATCAGAGAGTGGAGCTAGCCACTGGTTAATTATAGAGGCCAGGAGGTGATGGCACACTTGAATCCCAGCATTTGGGAGGCTCAGGCTTTTGATCTTGGCACTTGGGAAGATCATGCCTTTGATTCCACCACACTGGAGGCTCACACCTTCCATACAAGCACATGACATGTGGAGACAGGATCTCTGCATATGGTCTGAGGATTCATAGGAGTAAGAAGTTTCTAGTGGCTGTTGCTCTGTCTGCTTCAATGATCTTTCAGCTTCTACCCTCAGTATTTGACCCCGTGTTTTTATTAAGACTCCACTTGATTGAGCCCACACAAAAGGCACCATCTCTCTTTGTAGCCCTATCAGGCTGGGAACTCAAAATGTTTCCAAAACTGCCTGGAATTTTCAGAGATCCATCTCTCCCTGTTGAGTCCTAGAGTTAAAGGAGTGTGACACCACACCTGAGCTAAAAAGCTGGATTAAGAATGAACAGTTGCTCTCTTGGCTGAAGAGAATTGCTGAAGAAGGAAGGGTAAGGCTCTTAGCTCTGACCTCTTGGGCTTTTATCTTTACATTGGCTCTGTGTTTCGTATTTAATAAGATTGTTGGTTACATCTACAACAAATAAACAAAACAAACAAACATAAAAAAAGAAAAAACAGTTGAAAGTTGCTTTTTAATTATGAAAATATAGTCATTTGACTCAATGGTGGCTTAAAGGGGCATTCAGTATCTATAGTATATAGCCTTAGCAAAATATCAAATCAAGGAAAAAACAAAAGAAAGAACCAAAAAAATAAAAAGACAAACAAAACATCAAATCAAAACAAAGAAAACCAAAATCTCAATGCAAGAAAACCCAAGACAAACAAAAATATTTACACAAAGCAGAGTTCTCTTCATGATGATTTAGTGGCACTGTCCTACACTCTGTGGCTGGCTTAGGACATATAGTAGGAATGAAGCCACAGATTGTAATACCCTTTTCAAGACAAGTATAGCAATGACATTTTGGGGCTTTGTATGTTAAGCCCTTGCCAAGGTTGATCCTATGCTATGTTGGCCACTAGATGATTCTTTAAGGCAACATGTGTCTGTGTTCCTTGCCTATTCAAGACCAAAAGAGGACATGAGGAGCTGCTGCTATCCAAAGATATAAAAGCTCATTGTGACATCACATCAGAATCCTTTCTCAGGACAGTTCACTTCAGTCAAGGCTGTGACACAGGAAAATCTGCAGTTGATTTCCTAATGGACAAAAGAAATGACTAAGAAGACTAGCAAAGGATTGTTGTTTTACATAAAACAAAACAGTTATCTAGCAAGAATTACAGTTACATTATCTAGTCTATTTGTATTTGGCAAAATAAAACAAATATTCTATCTATCCTATATTTATGAGTCTAAAGTTTCATATCTAAATTATGTTTTATCATAACTAAGGAAAATTGTATCTAGTCTTCCATTACATCAAAAACCTCAGAAGGATACAATATTATCTAAGTAAACAGGAAGTGCATTGTAAGCAACTTCCAAAAATCTAGAATGACAGAGACAGCTGGCTGCCTGGGCAGTCATCCAAAGTTCTTCTGTAACATTAAGGCATCCATTCTTCAGCCAACAGGCCTACAGTCTCTCAGTTGCTTCTCGCTGTGTCCTGTAGAATATCTGGGAGTTGCTTCTGTGAAGCAGGAACCTAAAAGACTATCTCACCTTGCAAAGTTCAGCAGTCGATATGAGGGTACTTTGTAGCCCAGTGGCTAACTTTTGCCACTATGAAAGATAACTCCATATGCAGTTTGTAGTCCAAAGCTGATCCATGGCTTGGACTTGCCTCTACTGGATGTGCCTCCCTTTGGTAGGCCTTGCATTCTTGTGGAGAGTGATGGGGGAGGGGGTTTGGGGGGATTGGGGGGAGGACTGGGGTGGTGGGGGGAGGGAAGAGGTGAATCTCTGATTGATGTGTAAAATGAAAAAGTTTTCTTAATAAAAAAAAATGGAAAAAAAGAAAGTAACACAGGGCTGGTTTTCCAGGCACACACAGTGGCAAACACAATAAAGAGGAGCAACTTGTATGGCTCAGCTGAAAAAGAAATTGCCATGAAGCCTGATGACCCAAGTTTGTTCCTGGGAACTCGTGTAAAGTTGGAAGGAGAGGATAGATTCCCCAGAGTTTTCCTCTGATCTCCACATGCAAGCAATGGCATGCACACACCTCTCTCTGTACAGACAAAAATACAATCCAAAGAGACCCTGTCACTAAGTAGAAGGTAAACACAGACACCTGAGACCACCCAATGACCACAACACCCATGCTCACACTCACACAAACACATATGCATACATGTGCACACACACACACACACACACACACACACACACACACATACACACACACCACAGTTGAAAAAACTGCAACAACAAAATCCCCCATCTAGCCTGCACTGTCTCACAACTCATTCAGACACCTTTAAAATACTACCTGGTAGACTTATGAATTTTCAAGTTTGACACTCAGTCCAGTGGCCCAGTAGAAATGGATGTAGACCAGAATGACCAAGTCTCAAGTTCTAGTCACCACTCTGCATGCCCTGGGAATCATCCAGAACTGGAAGTCTGTATGTAAGCTTTAGGAAAACACATACTAGCTGCCACTACTCTCTATCAAGTCTTGGTCAATTCTTACCTCATCCCTCTTTCAGGATTTGTCTTGAGCCCCCTGACCATGACTGTAACAATTCCAAGGCCTCACAGAACTGGTGCCATTGTGGGCTGCAGCAGATCTAACCATCTTTAGCCCTTCTGACACTGGAGCCTCCCTCTAAGCTGGGTGTGTTTCATTTTGATCTCTGAATGTCTCCCCGGGGAGATGTAAGCAATGTGAAGTTTGATTTGCTATGTAGTGCTCATTTTCAATGACAGCACAGGGCCTGTTGGACAGTAAGCACTTCTGGGGATATTGTGAATGTGTTGCTCTGATTGATTGATAAATAAAATGCTGATTGCCCAGAAGCCAGGTAGGAAGTACAGAATAGGCAGGATAAGCAGAAAAGAGAATTCTGGGAAGAGGAAGGCTGAGTCAGGTGTCGACAGCCAGAGACAGAGGAAGCATGATGTGAAAGTACCGGTAACCCACAAGCCACATGGCAACTTACAGATCAATAGAAATGGGTTAATTTAAGATATGAGAACTGGATAGAAGGAAGCCTGAGCCATTAGCCCAAACAGTTAAATAATATAAGCATCTGTGTGTGTATTTGGATCTGAGTGGCTGCGGGCCAGGGTAGGACTGGAGTTAACTCCAGCAACAAAGCACTTTAAACATGCAAGCCAGAAGTAGGACATGGTGGCCCTTGCCTTTGATCCCAGCACTCAGAAGGCAGAGGCAGGTAGATGTCTATGAGTTTGAGGACGGCTTGGTTTACCGAATGAGTCCAAGACAGCCAGAGCCTCATTGTAAGACACTATCTCCAAAAACAAACAAAGAAAGAAAGAAAAACTGGGTTGTAGAGTTGGATCAGCAGTTAAGAGCACCTGCTCATTGTAGAGAATAAGGGTTCAATTCCCAGCAACCATAAAGAGGTTCAAACACACTCTTCCAGCCTTTTCAGGACCAAGAACACATGTGGTGCTCAAACATACCTGCAGGAAAACACTCATATACATAAAAAATAAAATAATTATTTAAAAAGGGAAAAACAAAAAGTTAAAACAACATACATATGCAAGTCAGGGGCTTATGAAAAGGCTCAGCAAGTAAAGGTTAGTTGTACAAACCTGGAGACCTAAGTTCAATCCCCAGAATTTTCTTAAACGTGGAGGAAAATAAAAAATGAGACCAAACAAAGTAGTCTTATACCTCTACATGTTCTCATATACAAAATAATAATTTGTAAAAATAAAAAAGAGAAAAGAAATTTTAAAAAAGACAGCCAAAGAACTGTCACATCAGTTATGATGGAGATAGGGCTCTGTGATAGAGCACAGGGAAGGGCCTGTTTCCATTCTTAGCACCTAAAAAAAAACACACTAAATATGTGGAAGGAAGTGAATTCAAGCTCCATTTTCCTCTGAATTTAGCATGAAGGAGTGAGGGTCTTAGAGCCCAGAAGACCTGCCTGGAATTCCTGCTCCGTGTGACATTGCCCCTCATCTGACCTGGAGCCTGGCTCAGGGGGCCACTTTGCTGAAGAATCCCTCTTTTTAAGGACTACACAAACCAGAGCCAATTGTCCATGAACTTTTTCACAAGGCTCCATTACAATTTGGCCAGACAGGGTGATTCATAGAGCCAGATCCAGGACAATAAGTAACAACACTTCCTCACTTCCTCCCCTATTCCTGCCTGCAAGCCTAGGCCCCATGCCAAACCCCAACACCAAAATACTTCTAGCATAGACCACTATGGGTTATTTATTTAGGGGTCTCTAAATAATTACTTAAGTGTCACCATGGCTTGGAGAGTGGCCATGGAGATTGGAGCAGAAAATGTCCCCATGGAGCCATTACTGACAGGGGTCTGCATCCTCCCTGACAATTGTTTTCACCATGGTCTTTTGAGTGATTTTGAAAAGCTATGGTGAGTGTTAGGATGCATAAGAACACACACATGAAGCTCAGACAACAATATTTGGAAGGTTTGTTCTATCATGTGGGTCCCAGTTAGAAACGCAGGTGTGTAGGCTTGGCAGCAAGTACCTTTACCTGCTGAGCGATCTTACCAGCCGATCATCTCAATCAAGGAATTTTATAAGGTGTACATCAGTATTAAGTTCTCTGAGTAGATCTCTGTGCTTTATTAGTAAGTGTAGATTCCATCCACCGCCCATAAAATGAATGATTGCCTTAGTGAAAGTCCCTCTTCAACAAGTGATGGCCATGGAGGAAGCTGTGGAAGATGGTGTTTGGGTGGAAGCTCCACCTCAACCCCTGGCACCCTGGCATCAATATACCCAAAGAGTCTGGAATGTTGTGGTGGAAGAACCACCTCAACTCCTCTCTCCTGTCTGTCTCCACAAACCTGCCCCTTCAAAGCCTGTCAAGCACAGCTCCTCCCCACAGAGGCTCAAGACCACTCCCACAGGGTATGTAAGCTGCATCCCAGAAAACAGACATGTGGTTCTTCTGGTGTCTCTTCCCAGTCTCCTCTCTGAGGGGCTTGAAAATCACCCATTAAACCGAGGCTTTTCTAATTCAGTCCCATTCGGTTTAATTTGGATTTAATTTGCTGCATCGGCAGAGAGGCCTTCAGGTTGCAAAGACTTCTCAGTTGGAGGTAGGAGGTTGGATGACGGGGTCTGGAGGACTTAAAGCCTCTGTGGAGCCTCCCTTTGGTTGTAAGCTACACTCTGGATGTCATTGTGTTCTTAACTTTTCTTTTCCTTTAGCCACTAGAACTAGCATTGAACCTAGGACAATGTGCATGCTGAATAACTGCTGGACCACTGAGTTACATCACAGGCCTGGAACTCCTTTCATCTTTCACAACAATTACAGGGCAGGATGGATGAAGAGAGTCAGTCTCAATTTGTCCACCCCAAGACTGGTCCCTGGAATGGCTGACAGAATGCTCTCAAGACTGGGAATGTAGCTGGACATTGGAAATAGCCAGGCATGGTGACATATGCCTTTAATCCCAGGGAGTGATGGCAGAAAGCAGAAAGATCTATACAGCGTCACAGGGCTTTACTCTCAGCATTTGGGAGGCAGAGCCAGGTGGATCTCTGAATTTGAGGCCAGCCTGGTCTACAAAGGGAGTTCCATCCAAGATAGCCAGGACTGTTGGACAGAGAAACCCTGTAGCATGAATCTTGAGTCTTTCTTAATAAAACAAACCTGGAGCCAGGTATTGGGGTGAAATGCTGGATGGTCAGAGAGACAGAACAAGCCACAGCTAACCTCACCTGGCCAACTTCTCAGCTGATCTTGTTTCTTCAGTCTGGAAACTTCTGTGTCCTCATATCCGAATGGCTCTCAGCTAAACTGTGCTGCTCAAAATCCAAAAGCTTAACCAGGCCAAATGCTTAACCAGGCCAAATGCCTAACCAGCCAAATGCTTCTAGTTTCTGGTCCTCATGCCTTGTAGATCTTTCTGCTTTCTACCATCACTCCCTGGGATTAAAGGCTCGCTTTCTGGAATTAAAGGTGTGTGTCACCATGCCTGGCTGTTTCCAATGTGGACTTGAACTCACAGAGATCCAGAGGGATTTCTATCTCTGAAATGCTAGGATTAAAGGTGTGAGTTTCACTATTTTCTAGCCTTTGTATCTAGTGGCTGTTCTATTTCTGAACCCAGATAAGTTTATTAGGATGCACAATATTTTGGGAAACACAATACCACCACAAAACCCTGTCTCAGGAAGATGGAAAACACAAAAGCAAACAAAAAATCCACCTGGGGAGGGGGCTGGAGAGATGGCTCAGAGGTTAAGAGAACTGACTGCTCTTCCAGAGGTCCTGAGTTCAATTCCCAGCACCCACATGGTAGCTCACAACTATCTGTAATGAGATCTGGCACCCTCCTCTGTGTACATAATAAATAAATCAACCTTTTTTTAAAAAAAAATCCATCTGGGATGTTTAGCTATCTGGGAGATCAAAGAGGGGTATAGTCCACACTGGGCATTAAGGACAGTTTAGCCTTCAAAGAGTTGACAGGAAACTACCATCTGCCTACACAAATCCTAATAGAAGAAGCCACATTAATCTACAAATCTGGTATCATTCATCAAACCAGCCAAACATTCTGCTGAGGACCCACATTGAGTAAGGCATAGCTGGTCCCAGGCTGCTTCCAGATACTTAGAAGATGGACAAGGAGACACATTCAATATAGTAGTAACTTGGCATTTTGGCCTAAACAATGTCATACCTTATTTCAAGTGTGTCTATAGAGGACACTTTCTGTCTCAGGCTCAGCTCAGAAAAAGGTGTTCTAGGACAGATAGTCACCAAATCATCTATCAGGCTTTTCTGACTGCTGAGATTGTAAAAGTACCAGTTTGTTAGCACCTGTCTGGGGACCCACAGGATTATTTCCTCCACACTTGAACTCTCTGACTCACAACCAGAATCAAAAGTCAGATCTGCTCCAGGGAGCTATAATTATAAAACAGTCACATGAAGAAAGCTTTCCTTAACATACTCTGAGATCTGCCATGGCCAAGGGCAACTTCAACTGTCCCTCTCCTGTCCCAAGCTTGCATGGACATGCTCTCCACCAGAAGCTGTGTCCTCTGCTGCAGGCTACATGTGCTGTGCCTGCTCTGGAGTGTTCTGCCAACACTGCTGAGCTGGAGATTTTTCTTGCTATCAAGAATTCCTTACCAGGAACCCAGGCCCAAGGAGGGTCATTTCAACTCTGCATTTCATCAGATGTGTCAAATCTACATTGTCATCCTAGATGAGAGGTGATATTCTCCAACTCTGACTACAAATAACACTGGAGCATGATCCTGAACCCTTAGAGATCAGTGGGGACACCAGAGGCCTGCATAGGTCCAGGCTGCCTGAGAAAATTAGCATGCCTACCTTATGTACCCATCCCTACATGTCTCCAGAGACTTCTTTCTTTGATCAGAGGTGATCCAGTTCAACCTATACAGCACATGAGGCTGGAAGGTCAAAAGCCAACTGCAGGAGCTGGAGAGAGAGCTCAAAGCTTAAGAGCATTTGGTGCTCTCTCACATGGTCTAACCAGCTATAATGGGATCTGTTGCCCTCTTCTGTCCTCTTCAGGAACTGCAGTCATTTCTAGCAAAGACGTGCAACAAGAAAAATAACCATTCACATAAAGTAAAAATAAATAAATAAATAAGTCTAAAAAGAAAAAAAAGTACATCAAATGCATGGCCAAGGCCAACAGAATCTACAAAAAGCAATTTCCCTATATGACTTGGAAGGTCCTTATCTCTGTTGTGTGGTTGTCAATGATGCTGTATTGCAAAAATAAACAGAGGCAGATAGCTCTGGTTTCCTGATTTCTTTTAGACTCTCTTAATGAATGGTTTTATTTCCTGAGAGTCTGTAGAGCAGGAAAGGTGTATTTCTCAATCGGTCAGTCCTGATGACCAATTCATGAAAGTGTGTCTATAGAGTAACATATTTTAGGGATAGCTAAGTGCATGACAGCATGGATACAGAATGGATACTGATTCCACCATAAAGTGTGTATCCAGGGAGAAAACCTGGCAATCCACACCGAAGACACCAATCTGCTGTGTCACTCTGTCATGTGGGAGGTGGTTATGGGAGAAAACCTGGCAGTCCACACCCAAGACACCAATCCTCTGTGTCACCCTGTTGGGTGGGAGGTGATTATGTAGTGCAGGCTTCCTGGAACTTGCAAAGATCCATCTCTGATTATGAGTTCTAGGGTTACAGGAGTGTGACAGCACACATGACAAAACAAACTGGCCCACGTGTGAAGAGTTTGAAATTACTTTTTATTTTAATCATAAAGAATATATTTTTTAAAGGGGGCTTTAAATGGGGAATCAATGGTAGCCTTAGCAAATTTTGAAAATCAATAACAAGAACAAATAACAACAAAATAACAAATCCATAACGAAAACAATTAAGATAAAGAACTTAAACCAATAATCAAACACAAAATTAAACAATACAGAATTCTCTCACTGCAGATTGAGCAGCACAGACCTGGAGCCTGTGACTGGCCTTGGACAGATGGTAGGTAGCAAGGGAGTCAATGATTGCAACAGCCTTTTCAAGAAGAGCATAGCCATGCCTCTTTTGGGGCTTTATAAGTCAGTTTTCACTGGGTTCAAGGATAGAAACGTTACAGGCTCTGGCTCAAACACTGTTGAATTCACTTGAGTCATCTTCACTAAAGTATTCTTGATGGTCCATCAGGACGAGCACTGATTTATATACCCTGACTCCTCCTGGGAGCCCAGTAGCTCTGGATATGCTTCAGCGCTTCTTCAAAGCCCTCTACTGTTCATCCTTAGTAAGAGTGGAATCCCAAACACCTCCATGTGCAAACACACCTTAAAGGTCTACCTGAGCCAAGGCTTTTCCTCAGCTGCAATCTTTCCATCCCAAAGAGATAAATCTTCTGATAGTTTATGTTCCAAATGTACATCAATACTTTTGCACCATACAGGTTCTGAGTCTCCCTGGTGGTTTGTTCCTGAACCCCACAGCTTTTTTATTTTCTTAGGCATCCTGCACATAGTCAT
This sequence comes from Peromyscus maniculatus bairdii, assembly GCF_049852395.1. Lineage (NCBI taxonomy): Eukaryota > Metazoa > Chordata > Mammalia > Rodentia > Cricetidae > Peromyscus > Peromyscus maniculatus. Next base: position 41,278,181 of record NC_134860.1, on the reverse strand, counting down.
GCATGTATGGATATAAGGTTACTTCCTCAGCTCTGAATTGTATGCTGATCCTCATGCATTTAATGCTTTGTCTATTCTTTTCTCTATATTTTACTTCATAATAACTCCTGTTCAACAGACACATTGATCAGATTGGGTCTGGATGACCTGGAGGTTGGATGGTTTTTGCCTCACGGTAAGATCAGAGCAAAGGTGGGGTTCTATTTCTGAGGAGACCTTGATCCTAGGGTGAATGATGCCATGTTTCAAGGTGTCTGCCTTCCTTTGGCCTCCTCAGTTTCTCAATCAGTATTGTCAATAAGGAAAGGGAGTCAAGACACAGAAGCAGCCATGCAGGGTAAATGGCTAGGCACAACCAAGGCCTAGTCACACATAGGAAATAAAATAATAGGGGGAAAATGCATCATAATCCAGGATTTCCCGGAGATTGGGCTCAGCAGGTGGCTCCTGGTTTACCAGCTCCTTCTGAAGCAGGCTCTCATCCTGGGCTGTGGCCTGTTCCAGATCATGTGTCAGGTTCTCTGACCTAGGAGGGAAAGGCAGTTAGGACACAATCCTGCTGGGGACCTGCCATTGTCAGCTGTTAAACTGCTGCCTCCCACCACCTCAACTGTGCTGGATGCTCAACATGGATCTTTGACTGAAGTCATTGTTTGTACCCCCAAGGAATAAGAGTCACAGAGTAACTGGGCCTAGAATTTTCCTCAACCCTAAACACCCGTCAGAATTTGGCTGATTAATGGTTTTTCTGTTCTACTAGAACGAAAGGGTCTTTCTCTCACAGTCTCAGGACATCATATTGTAAAAGCAACAACTTATTACTAACATAGTCAACAGCACAGGAGTGACACTCATTATGCATGATGAGTTAATGATCAACCACATCATTTTATTGATAGCCTTATTACAGCCTTGCATTCTGAACACTCAAACAAGGTAGTGAAGATAGCTGAGAACTCATGCCCAGGAGGCACCTTGAACATGACCAACATGCAAGACAGAATCAGTCAGGAATCCTAGAGCAGCATTTCCTGAGATGTGTGCCTGAGAACACTGGCCATGATGGACTCTGGGATCAAACAGAAATTTGTGATTTCCTAACTAGAGCTAGGAATCCGCATCCTGACTCTTTGACAGTCTGTTACAGAACACTCCTGAAAAAGTTCTGATCTTCCCTGCAGCTAAGGCATTTGCCTGGGTTCATTCTGGAAAGTCCTTAACCTATTTAATCCAGAGCACACTTGTCCCAGGAAATGGGAAAAGGCTGCACAGAGCAGTATTCAAAGTTAGGAATCTCTTTTCAACAGGGGATGTTCCTAAGTGATGCATAACTTTGAATTCCATCATGGGGAGGCAGAAGCAGGCAGATCTCTGTGAGTATAAGGAAAGCCTACTCAGGTCATACCAGAGCACTCAGAAGAGAGAAAGGACACAATTGCTGAGACACTCTGAGTATTAAACATATTGATTCCTGGACAGAATTGTTTGTTATTTCAACCTGAACAATACTCTGAAGTGTTCTTGCCCTGCTTGTAGCTGGGAGCCATGCATGTCAGTAGGACCCCATAAATGACAGTGATCCCAGCAACAAGGGACCCACTTGGCTCCACCTGTTCGCCCCAGCCTAGGTTCCTACCTCATTTGGGAAACCTCAAAGTGATGCTGCAGCTTTTCTGCCAAGATCTTTTCCTGGGTGATCATCTGCTTCTGTTTCAGCAGGACCTGCAAGCTTCCCTCCAATCTTTCAAATTCCTGTTCATTAGAACATTGTGTTCTTAGTGGAGTGTTGTATACAGGCATGCACAAAGTGTCATACACATGAAGCACATACAGCTTACTGGTAGGTGAGGCAAGCCAATAGAGCTTATACTACACTCATGGAAAAAAGAAGTGAGCAGAACACATCATGCAAGATGAACAGATGAGTAGATGAAGCACACCAGCACTTTCAGAAGAGTCTCACAACTCTGCCATCATTTCTTGAGGATTAATACTGCTGTGGGGAGTGTACTCTGTTTGGACAGTCTCTGTTGAGATGGCTAGAGAATTTACTTCAGAAGCAGCAAAGCACCCACCCCGGCACTCAGCTTGTCAAAAGCCCCCATCTGTTCAGCCAATCAAATCCAGATTGTATTCTCCACAATCATAGAGCTCTCAAGGAGCACTCACAGAAAACAGGGCTCATGAGCTGCGACTCAGGCTTATGTCAGTGTGAACCAATAGTCAGTCAAAGGGAAGAGAACACATTGGGATTCATGAAGAAAGAAGAAGGCCACATGCCACCCAAATCTATGACTATGAGTAGAACTCATTTGGCATTTACATGGGATACTCCTCCTTGTAAGCTGCTTCCCCTCTGTGATCTCACATGACCCCTGCCAATCACATGAGCCTCAGGACCCACAATTCACTCATTCAAAGCACTGTGCATAGCATCCTACCTATCATAATAACATGAAGGTTTGATATGTTATTGACCCATTTCCCTCATTGGACCGCAGTTTCAAGTAGAGCAGTGGGCATGGTGCCCTAATAATTTAGTTTCTCAGAAGAGGAAAACTTCCCAGAAGTACTTGTGCATGGACACTGAAGTGAACACCTCAGATGGCATGAGGTGGGATGAGTAAGGTGATGGGTGAAAGCACAGGTGAGTGGATGGGCAGACAGAGACTCCAATGGGCAAATGGTGCCAGACCTTAGCCTGACACACCTACCTGCCCTTACCTGTTGTTGCTGGTTTTGGAGGTAACTGGTCTCTTTCTCTTGGTCCTCACACATCAATTTCAATGCCTCCAAGTGGATCTTCAGCAGGACCCAATCCTCTGTCCGATTCTTGTTCTCCTGCCTCAGCATGGCTACCTGGTCCTTAAGCTGAGTATGTTCCATGAGGACCTGGCTGTGCAGACCACTGGAAAAGACCCTCTCTATAGTAAGGCCCTGCCAGTCTCCTTCTGCCACCCCTGCCTCCAGGAACCTTCACAACAAATAGCCCCAGGTTCTCAGGAAGACGCAGCCAAGAGCCCAAAATAGCCATGACAGCTACACTCAAAGGCCAAATAAGAGAGTAGCTAATTTAAAAAATCTAAATACTTCAGAAAACCCCAACACCAATAGGGATCTATGTCCATTCAAAGGAAAGAGGAGTCCCTCAACTGTCCTGAACATCAGCAAGTAGTGGACAAATACCCTCTGAGAGAGGACAGGAGACCCAAGGGAAGTTTATTCTATCTACAGTTTCCACAGAAACCAGATCTGTAAAGCCTAGGCCTGAGCTCCCAGATGCCCAGGACTGCCTGACATTCCCCTCATGTTGTAAATTGCTTTTCTTTTCTTTCTTTTACTTTCCTTTTCCTTTTTTCATTCTTCCTTTCTTTCTTTCTTTCTTTTTGTTTCTTTGGTTTTTGACACAGGGTTTCTCTGCTTAACAGTCCTATCTGCCCTGGAACTCTCTGAAGACCAGACTGGCCTTCAGATCACAGAGATCTGCCTACTCTGCATCCAGAGTACTGGAATGGCACCATCACAGCTCAGTTTGCTCTTCTACCTAGAGGCTCCTGAGGCTCCAAGACAATGGTGGGAGGAGTGGATAGTCTCTTTCATACTGAGCAAAACTAAGTGCAAAAGACACAAGTCAAAGAGATGCTTGCTAAGGTGCAAAAAGGACAGAACCAGAGCTGTGGACTCTCCAGTCTAGAGACAAAGGAAGGCAGAGGTGAGCCACTTGGGAAATCAATATGGTGCTTTCTTAGAAAATTGGGAATCAATCTCCCCCAAGACCTAGCTATACCACTCTTGGGTATATTCCCAAGGAATGCTCAATCATACCACAAGAGCACATGTTCAGCTATGTTCATAGCAGCATTATTTGTAATAGCCTGAACCTGGAAACAACCTAGATGCCCTTCAACTGAAGAATGTATAAATAAAATTTGGTACATATACACAATGGAGTACTACTCAGAAGAGAAAAACAATGACATCAGGAGGTTTGCAGGCAAATGGATGGATCTAGAAAAAATCATCCTGAGTGAGGTAACCCAGACTCAGAAAAACAAACATGGTATGTACTCACTCATAGGTGGATACTAGATATAAAACAGAGGATGACTAGACTGCTACTAACAACTCCAGGGAGGCTACCTAGTAAAGAGGACCCTAAGAAAGACACAGGGTTCACACAACGACAGAGAATTGGATGAGATCTACATGAGCAAACTGGATGTGAGGCAGGAGTAATGAAGGGCAATGGTTGAGGGAAAGAGAGCTTAGGGGAGCGGAAGATCTCAGCTGGATAAAGAACAGTGAGGGAGAACAATAAAAAAGAGACCATGATAAATGAAGACCCCCATGGGAATAGGAAGAAGCAGAGTGCTAGAGAGGTCCCCAGAAATCCACAAAGATATCTCCACAATAGACTATTAGCAATGGTCGAGGTCGAGAGAAATTGTGAATTGATGTATTCTGGTGTTCAGATGGCCAAACACCCTAACTGTCCTAATAGAATTCTCATCCAATGACTGATGGAAGCAGATGCAGAGATCCATGACCAGGCCCCAGGTGGAGCTCAGGGAGTCCAATAGGTGAGAAGGAGGAGGAATTGTATGAGCCAGAACTGTTGAGACCAAGATTGGAAAAAGCACAGGGACAAACAGCCAAACTAGTGGAAACACATGAACTATGAACCAACAGCTGAGGAGCCCCCAACTGGATCAGACCCTCTGGATAAGTGAGACAGTCGATTAGCATGAACTGTTTTGGAGACCTCCAGGCAGTCAGACCTGGATCTGTCCTAGTGCATGAGCTGGCTTTTTACAGCCTGGGTCCTATACTGGGACACTTTGCTCAGTCTGGGTGAAGGGAGGAGGGTACTAGACCTGTCTCGAATGAATCTACCACACTGAGCTGAATCCCCAGGGTAATCCTTGCCCTCTAGGAGATGGGAATTGGAGGTGTATTGGGGGACAGGGGAGGGGCGGAGGATGGGAGGAGGAAGGACATGGGAATCTGTGGCTGATATGTAAAATTAAATTAAACAATAAAATTTAAAAATAATAATAAATAAAAGAAAGGCAGAGATGGCCACTCAACAACTATTGGGGTCCATGCCAACAGGCACTTACCGATAGAAGACTGTCAGGTTGGCAAGCTCATCCACCTTCTCTGAAGCCTCCTTATTCTCATTCTGCAATCTCTGTAGGTCAGTCATGACCTCCTCATGCTCCATCTTCAGATCTTCATACCAAGTATTTGGCCTGTGGGAGGGCATGGCATCAGGAGCAAAGAACTTTATGAATATAGGCCTCAAGGATCATGTGAACACAAGCTGTTGTCCTGATCTACTACAACACAGTGGAGGTCTCAGTATTGCTACTATGTACTGAAACTTCCTGGTGCTTAATTAACTTGTAATCCTGGCCCAGGCCAACAGAGACTGGGTGTTCAGATGAAGGGTGTCCTTGCTGCATGAGTCCACCCAGCAAGCCTGGAGAGACAGTCTAGCTCTCTGTTCCCAGGAGTCTATGCTACAGGTCTTGGCACACAAGAAACCTGAAATGATGTTTCTCTTGTTTCAGGACAAGGATTCTTGAGCCTGGCTCATTACTACCATACAGATGGACAGAGCACATAATTCTGCATATGAGACCCACATCAGGACAGCTAAAAAATCTCCCCAAGGGATTCCTATTTGGCATCAAGGTGAACACATAGGACAAGAGCAGAGCTACTTAAAGTGAGGATCACAGATCTCATATCAGCACTGGCATCAATTAGCTGTATGACACAGGCATGTCATCAGGCCCAACATAGACGGCTGGCTCCCAGAGTCTGGAGGGACACACAAACTTGCAAATGCTCGTAAACACACACACACACACACACACACACACACACACACACACACACACACACAGACACAGACACACACACGGACACACACACACACACACCATCATGCCATCACACATACTCCATGCATACAGGAGACAGACAGACAGGGAGAGAGAGAGAGAGAGAGAGAGAGAGAGAGAGAGAGAGAGAGAGAGAGAGAGAGAGAGAGAGAGAGCAAGGAAGAGTGAAGGAGAAGAGAGCACACATGGGATACTGAAGAAATGTGTGGAGCAATATTGTCCAAGAGTATAACTCACAAGAAATAGAAAAACAGTGACAACCCCCTTTCTTTATTATTATTATGAAAAGTCACTCATTGAAATAAATCAAGTCAGATCAGGTCTGACAAGCTGCTACCAGGATCTTCCAGCACACAATTACCTACCAGGCAAGTTCAAAGACTCACAAAAACTCACAGCAGCGAGTTATCTCACACAAGCCATGTCATGGTGTTTTCAAGTGCATGCTGGGAATTCAAACAATACTGCACCAGTCCCTGAGTTGTGTGACTCAGACTCCAGGCTTGGGTTTTCATTGAAGGAAGCAGAATAGTTAGAATCCTTATCTCCCTTCTGCCCAGGTTTCAAATTCTGCCTCTCTATTGAGAGGCATCTAGGGACATGAAGTAGGGCACAGGGAAACCCTGAGGGTTCAAGCTCCTAGAATCCAAGATATTAAAATGAAGATGAAGGTGACTTTGCAGATGCAAAATTGATAACAGGAAGGTTGAAACAAGAGATACCTATTATGCACAGGTCCTTTCCTGATGAAGAATAGTTGATCACGCAGCTCATTTCTCTCCCTTGTCACCACCTGCAGCTCCACCTTCAGCCTCTGCATCTCCTTCCTCACCCCTTTCTTGGTGAGGATGGTTGGGTGGGATGAGGGCTCCATAGCAGCCTCTGTGGGTAGATGAACACAAGTGAACTTGCATAGTGACAAGGCATAGAGGATGGACAGACCACCCTGAGGTCCAAACAGAAAGATAACCTCTGCAACTCAGTGACAACCCAAATATTTGAGGCCAGGTGAAGATGTACTCTCTGTGGATCTCAGCTTTCCTATCATTCTGTAGAGATGTGACTATGTAAGCAGCCAGGGGTTTCCTCTGTCGCCCTACACATGTTTCAGGGAACACAGAGATGGCTTCTTCGGGCCAATTCACAGCAGCCCAGGATGCAACATGCATGGACCCAGAGCCCTGAAGTCTGCCTGTGCTTTCAGAAGCCAGGAGAAAAATACAACTGCACAAGCACTCAGGTGCTGTGTACAGTCCAGATCTCCTGCCTGGTCACTCCAGGCCCATGGCTGGGATTGAAATGTCATGCAGAGACACAACATAGTTAACAGACTCACCAAGTCATCCCACTGCCAGCCCAGGACATGCAGAGCTTGTACAAAGGAGCCAATCTCTGCCATGGTCCCACATCTCTACAGTTTTTGACTACACTAGAGATCTACCTGCCATCCTTAGCTGCTGAATCAGGACCCTAAGGGACCACTGTCAGGGAAAGGTGGTCAGAGGAGTCTGCTGGAAAGCCTGATGTCATGATGTCTTGGCCAGAAGTACTTGTCTCTCCATGTGACTAGTGTCGACAGCCACTGCATCTAAAGGAAACTCCCGAAGCTGAAGTGCAGTGATGCCTGGCCTCAGCTGGGGACACATTATTCTCTCTGCCTCCTGCTTGTCTCCTTCTGTCCCCACATTACACCCCCAAGACCGAGGAAATGTAAAAGATAAGCATACCCAGCATAATAGCCTTGACCTTGACAGATCCTGCCTTAGAGGAGGCACACACTAATGTTCTGGACCCTGGACTTTCAGGAAATATGAGAAGCAGGGAAGTCCATGTGCTTCTCAGAGGTTCCAGCTTCTCTGCCCCATTACTGGAGGGCCCAGTTCTAGCCCACCTCCTCCAGGAAGTCCCCATCTCCTGCCCAGCACTCACTGTGCCTTCCCCAGGAACCCTTTTTGGTTGTTTTCCTCCGAGACTCAAGGCCAGCCTCCTTCGGTCTCTCTCTGTTCTCTGGATGTTCTCCATTCTCTCTTCCAAGGAGACCCCTCAGTCTTGCCAGAAGCATGTCTATGCTCTACCCTGTAGGCACTGAAGGATGCCCTGAGGCAGTTGATGTTGCTACAACACTGGTGACATCACGGGATGCCATGAGCTCTCCAGGATACAATAGAATGTCCAGAGAAGGGACTACTGATGTCATGGGGAACAGCCTTGGCCACCCTGCTAACTGGTTCTCCCTTAACTGATACAGAAGCCCAAGTTCACTTTCGTGGAGCCGCTTTAGGAACATAGAAGCAATTCAGCACCTCCTCTTTCTAAACCCGAGTTCTCTTCCCTTCATTGGAAGCCCCATAGTACATACCATGTCATGAACTTAGCCATACTATCCAAACACTGCCCAGGAATATCTCATTCTTTTTAATATCCCTCTGTTCATCAATATGAGCAATTAAATACTATTACACCACAGATGATACCCCAACTCCTTTCATTCAGAATTCAAATTAGGCTGGAGTTCAGACACTTACATTCCTGATGAGTACCATGGTATACTATCCAAGGCCCAGATTTGTTATAGAACTGGGTGTAGACAAGCAATGTGTTGCTGTCAGTAAGAGGCCCTGCCCAGGACCTCTGACCATAAGAGACTTTAGAGGAATCACCCCTCTTCTTCCTCAGGACTGCTAGTGATGTACAGTCTTCACTTGAGCCACAGGCTACAGAGCCCTTCAAAAGTGACTGCCGGGCGGTGGTGGCGCACGCCTTTAATCCCAGCACTCGGGAGGCAGAGCCAGGCGGATCTCTGTGAGTTCGAGGCCAGCCTGGGCTACCAAGTGAGCTCCAGGAAAGGCGCAAAGCTACACAGAGAAACCCTGTCTCGAAAAACCAAAAAAAAAAAAAAAGTGACTCACATTACTAGGACACTACACGTTTCTGTTTTCTTTGTGTTTAAGGCAGTTAAATTCAAATAGACAGTGCTTAGCCAGGGATCTGCCATGTCATCCTGGACCTCACATCCTAGGTGATTTTCCAGGAATTCATTAAAGCTGGTTTTCTTGGTTCTACAGCTTCTGGTTTCAAAGTAAAATAACAACAAACACTGAATATCTCTCAGACAGAACAAATAAATAACAGTAATGTATTTACATGAGCACATCAGTGGCAAATCAAGCCTGATGAGTGGGAAACCAGGACTGTGTTCTGACCTGTGTGGGCCTAGACAGAGGGAGGATTGGGCGCATATTAGCATCCTCAGCAGAGACAGAGTGAGGTGGAATGAACACTGACCAGGCTGAACAACCATCCTAAGCCCCTGCAGGTATGGTTACAAGCAGACTCCCAGTCAATCTTCCAAGGAGCTCCTGCTGAGGCCATGGTCTTTGTCTGATCCTGTGCACCATTTAAGGTCAAGCAGGCATCTGTCCAAGGGATACAAAATTCTTCCATTCAGCAGCTGACAGGACAAGGAGCCATGGTCAGGAACGGTGACCTCCTGCCATAAACTATGTGACAAAAAATTATGTATAATTCATCTGTGTGAAAAATCAGGGGCCTCCTGTGTGGTTTGGTGTCTGTGTTAGCATTGTGCAACAGCTTTATGAGTCCAGTTCCTATATTCATTGGGTTTTCCATCATGATGCCCTTTGGTATGCCTGGAACCAAACTGAACTGAGGTCACAGAGCTGGATTCACAGAGTGGAGGGAACATTACTGAATTAGGTTTGCAGAATTGGTCCAGCTCCACCACGTACCACCTGGCTGAACTTGGATCATCATTTTCCTTCCCATGTATGTACCCTAGGGGAATGGCCAAGGAGCATTGTCTCTGGAATGACAGTGCCTGCCTCAGACCAGCAGGTCACCAGAAGTCAATTCAGCTCAAGCCAGTTCTCTGCAACAGGAATAAAGATCAGGAGAAAGACAGCCTTTGAGAGGCTGCTTAGGCAGCAGGATCCTTGCACATGGTCAGGAGATGGTGACTTTGCCACCTGCCTCCTTAGCTTAGTGCCCAGAAGAAAAGATGCCAATGGGGCTGGAAGTGCAGGACAAGAGCCAGCATGGTCCTTATCAGACAGTGGAAGGCAGGCTGCCACTCACTTCCAGAAGGGATGGGGATTTCGTCCTCTCCTGCCTCCACTTCAAATCTGTCTGTCATTCTTTTCCTTCCTTCCTTCCTTCCTTCCTTCCTTCCTTCCTTCCTTCCTTCCTTCCTTCCTTCCTTCCTCCCTCCCTCCCTCCCTCCCTCCCTCCCTCCCTCCCTCCCTTCATTCCTTCCTTTCTTCTTTCCTTCCTTCCTAATTTCCTTCCTTCTTAATTTCCTTCCTTAATTCTTTAATTCCTTGCTTATTTTCTTCCTTCTTTCCTTCCTTTCTTCTTTCTTTCTTTCTTTCTTTTTTCTTCCTTCCTTCTTTCCTTCCTTCCTTCCTTCTTTCTTTCTTTCTTTCTTTCTTTCTTCCTTCCTTCCTTCCTTCCTTCCTCCCTCCTTCCCTCCCTTTCTCTTCCTTCCTTCCTTCCTTCCTTCCTTCCTTCCTTCCTTCCTTCCTTTCTTTCTTTCTTTCTTTCTTTCTTTCTTTCTTTCTTTCTTTCTTTCTTTCTTTCTTTCCAGACTTGCTTTGGAACTCAGAGATGTGTCCACCTATGCCTCCAGTGTTCTGGGATTAAAAGTGGGGGCAACCACCACCCAGGTAGTTCAAGAGTCTAGGGCTCTATGCTAGGACTCTCTTTTGAGAGAAAGGAAGCAGGAGATAGATGCATTCTAGTTTAATGACAAAGACAACTTCAGAACAGAGAGACAAAGAGCCAAACTAACCCCAACACACAGTGAGAGCTGCCACTGGGCTAGAGTGCTCCACACATAGAGACAGGAGACTTTTCCAGGTAGGGTGGTGGACAGAGGCTGTACCCAGGCTGCAAAGGTGTCAGTGATGGGTGCTAGGTTTCAGTCCTTGTGTGACAGCTACACTCTGGCTTGTGCATGGACTTCTCCATTCTAATGCTCCTCACATTTCTCTCACTTCATCTGGAAGTTGTTTTGAAGACAGGGTTTCACGTTGTAAACTTGTCTGACCTGGAACTTGCTATGTAGAAGAGGCTGGCCATCAGCTTACAGGAATTCTGCATACCTCTGCCTCCTGAGTCCTGGGATAAAAGGCATCCATCACAAGGCCTGGATTTCCCATTTCTCTCTCTCTCTCTCTCTCTCTCTCTCTCTTGGACATCCTAGTTTTGGTGATGGCCAGATTGGCTGTAGATAAGACTCAGGACATGGACAAAAGTCGTGTTTAAGTTTTTCTCCTCCACAACACTGGTTGTGTTGAAATTCTCACACTGAGAATTTAACAAAACACCTGATCCCATCAGCACACATAGGCCTTTTGTTGGTGACACCTACTTCCTGTCCAGGTCAGTCCTCACAGAAGTGTACGTTCTATGCTGTTTACACTCTCTAGCTGTTTGTCAGACAGAGGATTTCACGACCCCTGACAACCCGGAGCCTCCCTTTTCTCACACATTGTAGGTCATCAGGTCGGAGAGCAGCATCATGTGCCTCCTGTTGATGTTCATGCCATGGTTGACCATCGTGTACTGGATCTTGTTGATGATGGTTGTCAGGGCAGCCTCAATGCCCAGAGAATTCTCCACCTAGAGAGCTCGGAGTGAGTGGAGGCAATCCCTTCTGGGAGCTACCTCACTCCTACTTCTTCCCTTTTGACAAGCACAAAGCAAACACTACTCTATTATCAAAGTTGATTGTTTTATAATTCTTGGGGAAGCAAATCCCGGGGTCAGAAAATTGCTGGGTATTGGCTGAGGGTCCAGATGTAATGGTACCTCATAGGTGTTATTGGAAGTCATCTGAGTGCCTTTCACACTATTGGTGACCATGACTGCCCAAAGGTTGTCACCTTCTACCAGAAGCTTGAAATTCTCCTTCCTGCTCTGCTCGTCAATATGGATGACAGCTCTGGACACCCCCAGGGTGCCCTGTGCCACCACCTACATTCAATGCAGAATGCTTAAGATGCTGCAACCCGTAGGTCCCTACTGAAAGCATCATAAATGGGGCTGAAGACTGGGCTGGTAACTAGTTCATGCCATTCTCAGCCCATTTATCACCAGCAGTGTGTGTACTCCAGGGGTACCTAGGTACTGCTTGGGTTAGGGGAAAGGTGGTTCAGAGGACTGTGCCCCAACCCACAGTCACCTTGAAGAGAGAGCAGAAAAGAGACTAATGGATAGAGTTGCAGTCTCAGAACTAAGGATAAGAGAAGAAAGGCCTTTGTGCAGCTTGGGCTTTTTGATTGTCTTAGCTCAGGAAACTTCATTGATTGGAAATCAGACACCCTGATGAAATGTTCTGGAATTTTCTATAAATGTAGGATTGAAGGATTGTGATCTGCAGAGCCAGAGCCTGGCTCCTCAAGGACTACATGTTCTCCCCTCCTCTATCCCTCCCCCAGGCCATGATCCTCCCTGGCAGTGCCTGCCTCTCAGAGCTGGACCAGAGCAACAGCGCCCTCACCATGGCCCTGTGTGGCTCCAAAGGTGAGCTAAGTCCTCAGAGTTGGCTGTTTGTGTGCCCTGCCAGGGGTTTGGCTCTAGAACATGTCTTTGGTTGTAACATCACAGAAGCTCTTCATTTCTTTAAGTGCCTGTCTATAAATCGTGGAGGACTGAGCTTTTGTTTGATTTGGGTGGGGGCAGTTAAGTTTTTTGAGAAACTGGTGGATAATTTGGCTGAGTTCCTGAGTTTGAATGTGCTTTGATTAAATTTGGCATTTAAAAGTTTAACCTTAGAATTTTCAGTCTAGATTTAGTGAAGTAACAGTCTTTTTTCTTTGGCGTGTTGATTTTGGTTTCCAATGCTCTTTATTAAAAAATATTGATTTTTTTCATTGCTGTTATTTTTTATTTTTGGCCTTGAGATAAAGAAAGTGCAGTACTCCACCCTCGTTTTGAGAAACCCACCAGAAAGAGGATTTTGTTTTTTAGTATTAGCGGGTCCTAGGTGCATTTCATACAGGAGCCGCCAGGTGGCGGTGTAGCGAGAGGGCGCAAAGCCGCATGTGAGACGCCTCTCTGGACAGACCCGTGGCAGAAGAGGAAGCAGCACGTGGGGCGGCGCTCTATGGTGGCCGAGGGACAGCGGCTGCTCTCTGAGCCCTAAATCCAGAAGCGCCCGGGAAGCTGCAGCGACAGTGGTTTCTGTAGTCGCAGCCCCAGAGGGCACCCGGAAGCCGGCACTATGGTGAAGGAGTGGTTCTGGGAGACAGATGTAGCTAAGAAAATGTAAGACGCGGCCATTGGAGGAGGCTGAGGTCCCGGGTCCCAGAGGGTTCCAGGTGAGGGACAGTTGTGAAGGGAGCGGAGAGAGAAGTTCCAGGATGGGATTTCAGATCTTACCGGGTCCCTGAACTGCGGCAGAGAAAGTGGGATGGCCGAGCAGTGTCAGAACAGGCGTCCTGAGCCAAGATGCCACCTCCCGAAGCCCTGCGGTGACTCCTCTCGGGAACTTTTCCCTGGCACGAGGAGACAGTGTGTGCTGACCCGAGGTTGCCAGCCAGAAAGTGGGTTCACAGCGGCTAGGTGGCAGGCTGAGATCCAAGCTGCTGTTCTGGGCCTTCTACTTCAGAGCCTAATTATTAAATGGTAGACCTTCCTCATGAGTTTTCAGGGGTTTTTTCCCCCGTAGATCTGTTTATTTTTCAAAGAACACGAGAGAGTCCTGAGGCCAGTGTTGAGCACTAAAGATTCCGCATGAATGCAGCATTTGCTGCTTGGTCTAGTGGAGAGCAGTCAAATCAGCTATGGTCGCGGCAAATGCAACGACAAACAGGGGATCACGGGAGCACACATTAAGTCCGGGCTCACCACACACCAGGCCTTTCTCTAAAAGCATATTGGAGGGACAGGGTGGGCTGATAGAAGTGAAGCAGGGGACCTACAAGGAGTGTCAGACTCTTGAAGTGTTTGACCATGACAGAGTTTGAGTAAGATTCCTCCTTCTGGGAGGCCATGGCAGGAATCCAGACTGGAAATGATGATGGCCTGAACTGGGAGTGGGGGCCTGAGGATGGGTGTAGGGACATGGAGAGAAGAAGATTCAAAGAGGCTTAGTGTGTAAATTCAAAAAAGAGTAGAGATGGAGGTGAGAGAGAAATGAGATGGACATTTTATGTGTGTGGTTGACGTTTACTAGAACAGATGTCTGACCTGGGTGACCTCCAGATGTTCTAAGTATCCACTCCTCCCAGTACTTCACACCCACCCTATACACTTAAAATACTCTCTCACAGCAGCCCCAGGATACTGTTAGAATGCAGATGAGGTCAATTGTGATGGCACAGGCCCATTATCCCAGCACTCAGGCCAAGCAAGGCAGGAGGATCATAAATTTGAGACTAGCCAGAGCCACATAGCAAGACCCTTCATTTCAAAAGAAAACTAGATCTATGTCACTTGGATCTTCCAGTCGCTCTCTATTACACTGACACTTCATACTCTCCTGATTCCCAAGTCTTGCCCCTCCACCCCCCACCCCGCGGGCCTTACTAGAGCCATCCTGTACCCTTAGCTAGCTGTCTGTGCCCCATTGTGCTGCTTGCATGTGGTTGCTTGACAATGCCCAGAGTGTGTGGGCCCAGGGATCTGTCTTCTGCTTCCATTGTTCATTCTTCTAATTGCCTTATGTGTGAGCCCCTTTTCTACTTGGAATTCAGCTGGAAGGTCAGTTTTGTGGAGAAGCTTTCTGAGGAGACCCCATTGTGCCCCCAGACAACACCATTTCATGTCATTTTGATTCTCTACATCTTTTATAAACAGTCATCACTTCATGGGACATTGATTCCAACCCCCCAGCATTCACAGACACTAAACTGTGCGGATGTTAACTCCTTTATGCAAAGTGGCATGGTATCTCTAGATAATCTATTTGGCCTTGTAAATTGTGTTTTTGTCTGTTGGTTGGTTGGTTGGGTTTTTTTTTTTTAGAAAATAACGAAAGGGAGAAAGCCTGTACCTGTTCCCAGTGCCCCTGGGCAGGCTGTTGTGTCACTCTAGGAGAACTGCTTTCGCTAGTAAGTGGTTTCTAGACTTTCCAGTCCTTTGGCCTTTCAGTTTCCTGGCATGCCAGTGTCCTGTCCAGCTCTGACAGATCCCCAGCTGCGGTCTGGCCTCTGTTCTCTTCCTACCATTTCCCAATGCTCTTTAAGATTTCCTACCTTATTTTCTCAGATGGTAGGGAGCTGTTCATGGCAGGAAGGCGGGTCCTAAGGAAGGTGTTTGGTGAGGGCCTCTACCCCTCTCCCTGGTTTGTGTCATCCCTGCTGCACCACAGATGCCTTCCATGCTCCAGGGTCCTAAGGGCGGTAGCTATTCAGATGCTTTTTTCTAACTTTGTTTCTCTCCTAGATCCCCAGAGAAAATGTTTGTTAAAGTCAACTTAAGTATAACATTTCATTATTGAAACTTAAGATTCAGTGAATAAAATCCCCAGAAAATTTAGTAAGTAGAAACTATGAGACATAATGACCATTTTTTATTTGTTTGTTTGTTTTTGAGCCCGAGTCTTTCTATGTCAGTGGTTCTCAGATTGTGAGTCTTGACCTCTAGGGGTCGAACAAACCTTTCACAGGCATCACCTGAGACCATCAGAAAACACAGATATTTACATTTCAATTCCTAGCAGTAGCATAACTACAGTTATGAAGTCACAACAAAAATAATTTAATGGTTGGGGGGTCACCACTGTTGTACCCAGATCTTGACATCCAGAGAGACCACCAAAGACAAGCATGCCGGAATGCAAAAGCAAGGTTTAATTCTGGATATCCAAAAGCAATACAAGCCTAGGCAGGGACTTTGTCCAATACATCTAACGCAGTGGAGGCTGGAGGAAGTGCCCACCTGTCTGCAAGCTCAGTTTTTAAAGGGAAAAGTCACAAGGTTACATCATTTAGGGGTGCTAGTATGGATACAATTCTGATTGGCTCGCTTCTAGGGACTTCTAGAAATTACTTCTAAGGGAGTGGTTGCCCGCCACCATTTCTCATTGGCTGCCCTCAGGTGGGGGCATTTCTGTGGTCAGTTACCCTGGAAACCAGGGAGAGGACATTCCATAGTCTGGCAGGCATTACCTCGTGACTATCTTGTGACTCTGTACTTTTACACTTCCTGGTTTCTGGAATCTGAACTGACTGGTTTCAGTAACTAATGGCCTATTCCCAAAAGGAGAAATCTTAGGCCTTAATTTTAGGGTGAAAGCATTTTGGTCTTATTTCTAAGATGGCTCATTTTGGTCTCACAACCACAACATGAGGAACTGTATTAAAGGGTCTCAGCATCAAGAAGGTTGAGAAACATTGCTCTACTTAGTCCTGCCTGTCCTGGAGATTACTATATAGACCAGGCTGACCTGCGTGCACCTTGAAAAGCAGAATTAAAGATGTGTGACACTTGCCCAGCTCCATTCTTGGGATTTTTAGATCTCTAGTAATTTGCAGAGTTCTTAATAAGTTAGTAATTCATATATAAATATAATATAATATATTTGTCAATCTTTAAGAATTTCATACATACATACAATATATTTTCATCATGTTCACACCTTACTCTTCCCCTAAATCTCCTCAGATCCACTGCCTATCCCTTCCCAACTTCATGTTCTCTCTTTCTTTAAATAACCCACCAAGTCAAATTTATGCTGCCCCTCTCTTCAGGGTATGGGGTCATCTGCTGGAACACAGTTAACCCACCAGGAGCCTCTCCCCTCCCTAAAAGCCATAAACTAGCAATGGCTCCTTAGCTAGGGTGGAGTGTTGTGAGCCCTTCCCCTCCTCCACAACATAACACTTACACTAATCAACTTAATTCAAAGGTAACATAAACTTATTAAGAAAAATTGATTGTAATAAAAAGAAAACAAACTCAGTAGTTAGGTGCTTGTGAAAGGATTTCAGTTGACTATCCGGAACCCACATGTGGTCAAGGAACCAGTATGATGGTATATGTTTATAACCCCAACTCTGGAAAAGTGGAGACTCGAAGAATCCTAGGGTTCACTGGTCAGCTCGCCCTAGGAAAGTCTCCAGCACATAGCAAGTTTGAGGCTGTGTGGGATCCTGTCTTCAGAAAAGCAAACATAGGGAAGGATAGATAACTGTATCTAGAGTTCCTGCAGAGTTCTGCAGCTGGTTTGATTCCAAAGTGTTGGCCCCTGGCTTTGATCTGCCCTTTGTGACTGCTACCTTTTGTGTCCAGTAACTTGTGTTTGAAATATGTAAATCTAATCTGAGAGTCTCCTAAAGATTCAAAGTCTATGTGAAGCTTGGTTATGGGAGGACTCATATGAGATGTCGTGTAGCTGGGAATTGCTATGGCATTTGTCTCTTTGGGGAGCTTCAGATAAGATGTTTTTCTATGCAGAAATTGACTTGTTAGAGATGTGAACTGTACTCCATAAAAAAGCCCTTTGCAAAGCTATGGTGAGTCAGTTCGACACAGGCTGACTCCCCTGCAGCAGCAAAGGCTAAAATTCATCCTAGAGTGCACCTGTTTCTTCCAAGGACAGTGTGGAGCCAACACATGACACAACAGATAACTACCAACCCTGAGGAAACTAACCTACTATCTGCTTCCTTCTTTCCTACTTCCTATAGGAGAACTTGAACCCCTTAGTTGTTCTGAATTTGTTTAAGTGCATCCCCGATGAAGATGTCCTTTTACTTCTGATGAACCCAGAACTGGAAAGCCCTCTGATTTGATTCTCACCCGACTTTTGGTGCCTCCCTTGTGTATCAGACCCTCTGTCATGAGTGATTTGAAGTCTGGAACCAATGAAGATGACCCGACAATGAAACTGACAGAGATCCTTTTCCTAAATGATGTTATTAAAAAGGTCAGTGTTTCCCGTTAACTTGTACATTCTGTACCACATGCATCTAGAGATGTTAGCTCACTAGAATGCAAGAAAACTCAGAGAGAAGGTTTGTTTCTGATCTTTCTGAACTCATAGCACCGGATCTCAGGAGCCAAGATGCAGATGATCATGGAGGACTGGGATTTCCTGCAGCTGCAATGTGCCCTCTACATCAACAGTGAGCTCTCTGGCATCCCCCTCAACATGGCCCCCAAGAAGTGGACTCGAGGCTTTGTCCAGTGCCTGAAGGGGAAGCAGGGTAGGTTCCTGACAAGATCTACCATTGTTACCTACTGAGGGAGTATATGTCTGTTCAGATCCCCAGAAACAGCACAGGGCATGTCATGGAACCCTTGGTGGTTTTGATTTATTTAGATTGATTTAGAGGTAATCTGTCAGGGAAGTGGGTGGATTTTTCTGACCAAACAGTCATCTCACCTAACCCCAACCTCCAGATTGATGAAATAGCTGTGCCAGTTCATGTGGCCAAACTTCTAACTTTTCCTGAGAAGGTAAATACCATTCAGCTGCCCAGTTCTTTGTTTCCAATCCAGTGTTTCCATTTTGATAGTTCATGCTACATATAGAGGCAAGTCCCCAGAAACCCACACAGCTTTGTGAAAATATCTCATTCCACTGTTTTTATGGTTTTAAAAATAGTCCTCTGTCTGCATATACATCTGCATGCCAGACGGGGGCATCGGATCCCATTATAGACAGTTGTGAGCCTTACTGTGGTTCCTGGGAATTGAACTCAGGACCTCCAGAAGATCAGCCAGTGCTCTTAACTGCTGAGCCATCTCTCCAACTCATTCCACTTTGTTAAACACACAACCTCTATAACATCTACACTGGTGCAGTCGTAGTTATAGCTGGTGGTTGTTGGATTTTCATTTGTTTGTTTGTTCCGGAGGTGGAGATCCAGCCTGGGACCATGTGTGCCAGGCATGTAAACACTGGATCACTGACCTACACCCTGCTCCACACACCATGGGATCTCACTGACTCTAAGGAGACAAATTTTTTTGACAATTCTTATAAAATAGCTATATTCAATAACAAGTTTATTTTTAAGTGGTTTGGGTTTGGGTTTGGTTTTAGTTTGTTTTTTTAAGAGAAGGTTTCACTATGTAGCTGTCTGTCCTGGAAATTACTATGTAGACCATGGTGGCCTTGAACTGACAGAGCTCTGCCTGCCTCTGCCTCCCAAATGCTGGGATTAAAGGCGTGCGCCACTGTGCCAGTCTCAGCTTTTTAAGTGTTTAAAGGGGTGATGGATAAAGTACTTAAGTTACTGTGTATTCTGTTCTTATTTTTAGTGCACACATGCATCAGTGTGAGTGCACATTTACACAAGTGTGTATATGGAGGTCAAAGGACAGATTTCAGGAGTAACTTCTTCCCACAGTGAGTTCCAGTGGTGGAGCTTAGGTCCTCAAACCTGCTGGCAAGTGCTTTTACCAAACCAATGAGTCATCTCACCAGCTCTACCATTTCACTGTCAGTTAGAGACAGCTGCAGATGAAAAAAGAAAGCATTTTTATATCTGCAAAAGAATCAGCTGTTTGTTTTCATGAATTTTAATTTTCTTTTTTCCCCAGTGCTAGAGAAGAAACTGGGGCATCATAGCTGGGAGGCCAGCTGACCTCAACTTAAGCCCATTCAGCAGTGTTTTAAAACCAAAGGGCACGTCCGTCTACCTCAGGCTTTCCCCAAACACCAGACCCACTCAATCCATGATCAGTTCAGTCAGTGTCACCCAGCCATTCTGGTTGGCACATTTTGGTGATGGGAGCATTTGAGATGAATGACAGTTGGGGTGTTGTCTTTGGAGTGACTCTTGTATCATGCTTGGTGTTTATGAATGCATCCATTCCACCTTCTATGCCGCAGCTTTTTTTCCCCACTGACAACACTTTCAAAACCTTTGTTAGTTTAATCCTCACATTCTACAGTATTTCAGTGAAAACATTTTCTTAAACAGTGGTATAAAAAATAGGCAATGCTTTCCATTTGTTTGTACATTTAGTAGTCTAGCCATCCAGAAACTTCTGATCACAAAATTGTCAAAATAATAAAAATAATCAGTTCTTCTTCCTAGTTATTTTTCTCGGTATGGTTGTTAGTTTTTAAACTGTGAAATGATTGAATCAAAGAGTCTGATCATTTGAAAGCTGTTTCTCTTCACCCAGAAAGCCTGCAGAAGTCTGCATTCAGTGCATACTCTAGTGGATACAATGAGAAAGCTTCCAGCTATCTGGTTCAGTTTATACTCTGAGTATAAGATGGTAGATACAGTGAGAAAGCCTGCAGATGTCTGCATTCAGTTCATACTCTAGTGGATACAATGAGAAAGCTTCCAGCTATCTGGTTCAGTTTATACTCTGAGTATAAAATGGTGGATACAGTGAGAAAGCCTTCAGCAGTCTGCATTCAGTTCATTCTCTGAATATAAGATGGTGGATACAGTGCCCCCCACCCTTACCTCCATATGGAGACTTAGACCACCATAGGGCCTGGTAATAAAAGCTTGCTGATTAGGTGCATGCCTGAGGTTTATAGACAGTCTGAATTATCAATGCTTGTCATAAATCTGTTCCAAGTGTCCTCATTTGAATGAAGAATGATCTAATTCTTTCCCATTAAACCATTGACCATGAAGTTACAGAGCATGGTTGGAGCAGACAACAGCCCATGGTACTGTTGCCATATCTTTCAAGCTTTAGAGCCTGGTGAAAACTGGCAGATGAAGTTGCCACAGATTGCATTCACAGTACTGTATAATACAGTGCACATGGGGAGACTAAAGACCAAAAGAGACTTAGCCAAGCCTCTTTAGATCCAGGCTCCTGTCTGCCAGTTTGCTGTTCTTGCAACTTCAGTCATGACTGGAGGCCACAGCTGCCCTGTGGTAGCTCTCTCCTCTTAGAATCTAAACAGTGAACAACTGAGTACTTAGAGAATGGAAAGATTGTCTCACTGTGTTTTTATTTTAATGACAGGTAGCCTCAATTTCTAATTTCTTCCTATTCTCATTATCCAGGCTTCTTTGTTAAAAAATTATTTTTTTTACTTGCATTGGTGTTTTGCCTTGGGTGTTGGGTCCCCTGAAACTGGAGTTACAGATAGGTGTGAGCTGCCATGTGGGGTCTGGGATTTGAACCCAGGTCTTCTGGAAGAGCAATCAGTACTCTTAGTCACTGAACCATCTCTCCAGTCCCATCCATACTTCTTTTAATGAAAGTATTTCCTCTGCTGTTAGGGCAGTGGCTCAGCTTGAAGAACAGTTTACAAAGGAAAGACAGTACACATGGCTGGTTCTTTCCCCTTCATTATCAGTCTGGGGAGTTGAGACTCACTGACTTCCGAGTTCCTTACTTGATAGGCTTAGGATTCCTGACTTGTGGCTTCCCCTGTTATAGACTCAGTAGGAAACTTTATTAATACTTGAGGAGTGTGGACTGTACACATTGTCCCCAGTGTGGCCTCATAGTGTGTTAAATTTGGCTTGCTTGACTAAATCTACCAGTGATTTGTGTTAACCACAACAGAAGAAATAGAAGTTACTTCCTTAAAGTGCCTAGTTTTCTAGGCAATGTTTGTTTTTTTCCTCATGGCTTGAAACAAGGAAGCTTTTGGATGCTCATATTTTGTTTTGGTGTTCTACAGGCTAGGGTCAAGCCCTTCTGGACCTTCAGATTTAATGAATGTGTCTGCACCCCCTACAATGCAGACTTCGATGGGGATGAAATGAACCTTCACCTTCCCCAGACAGAGGAGGCCAAAGCAGAGGCCCTTGTTCTCATGGGGGTAGGTACTGGGGTATTGCCTATGAAAAGGGCCCAAATGGAAGAGCCGTGCAGGTACCAATGTCAGAGAAGCCGGGCTTTCCTGTTCTCACACATGCTACAAGGCTTGTGCTCTTCTGTCCAATTTTCTCATTGGTTCCCTTTGAGCCTTTGAGCAATCTTGAAAACAGTAGCTAAAAGTGAGTTAGTCACAAGTGCTTTTTAGGGTGGAATGACATTTTCTAATCTATACTTTTGATTCTTGGTAGAAAATATATCCATGTATAACAGCTATGAACTAGCTGGGAGGTGATGGCACATGCCTTTAATCCCAGCACTCTGGAGGCAGAGGCAGGTGGATCGCTGTATTTGAGGCCATCCGGGCCTAAAGAATGAATTCCAGGAGACCCAAGGCTACACAGAGAAACTCTGTCTCAAAACAAACAAACACCCAGCCCAACAAAATAATAAACTAAACTAAATAGCCTGAATGGTGGTACATTGCATACCTGTAATCCCAGCAATTAAGAACCTGAGCTGCAAAGTGAGCCCCAGCCCACTGGAGGCAGAGACAAGAACATTATGATTTCAAAGCCATCATGGACCACATGATTCTGTCTCAAAAAAGAAAAAAAAATTGTGCATTAGTGCCAGTATGGGTATTGTGGGAGAAGATGCCTTACTAAGTGGATTGCCCAGTATATTGTAAATGAAAACTTTCCCAAAGTGTATTATGTGCCACTTTGGCCTCTTAAAGGGCACTAGACTAATTATTTTTGAGACTGCTGTGGCTGCAGAAGTTCTATGCTGGGGGAGTTCATGCTGCCCTTAGGAGTTGGTCTGTGTTAGTTGGGTTCCTGCTGCTCTTAGGAGTTGGTCTCTACCTGTTGTTCCATCCACACTGCCCCTACATCCTACTGCACATGGCACTGTTGGGTGTCTACAGTGTAGGGCTTGGCTTCTAGTAATCACTAACTGTTTACAAGTACAGCTTTGGACTTGGGGATTTTAATTGAGACCTTGTGTGTTGCCCATGTTGGCCTTGAATTCAAGAGCTCAAGCGATCCTCCTGCCTCAATCTCTCCAGTAGTCAAGAATACACACTGTAGCTAGAGTTTTCCTGCCTTGCCCACAGTCAGGACAAATCTTTGTCACCTGCCAATCCCACAGCCGCTCAGACCCAACCAAGTAAACACAGAGACTTATATTGCTTAGAAACTGTATGGCCGTGGCAGGCTTCTTGCTAACTGTTCTTATAGCTTAAATTAATCCATTTCTACAAATCTATACCCTGCCACGAGGCTCGTGGCTTACTGGCATCTTTTCATGCTGCTTGTGAAGGTGGCAGCTGGCAGCAGTGAGTCCTTCTGCCTTCCTATTCTTTTATTTCTCCTCTCTGTTAGTCCCACCTATACTTCATGCCTAGCCATGGCCAATCAGGTTTTATTTATTGACCAATCAGAGCAACAGACCATCCCCCAGGACAAGCCAAGTGCAGATCATCTCAGACACCTGCACTCAGGCCCGTGGTCCTAATCATCCTCTATGTGGACCTGCTGGGTAAAGCCAGGGGAACCCAAGAACGGGCTCCCACAGGACATACAGAACTTCTACAGTGTAGGGCTCAGCTTCTAGTAATCCCTGACTTTGACAGGTACAGCTTTGGCCTTGTGGATTTTAATTGAGAGCTTGGAGTGTTGCCCATGTTGGCCTTGAACTCAAGAGCTCAAGCGATCCTCCTGCCTCAGTCTCCCTAGTAGTCAAGAATACACACGCTACACTATATCTGCCTAGAGTATTTTTCCCCTCTGGCCTACATTACTACATTATCAGCTCACCCATGTATGGTTGTAAGTATTCCCTATTGCTACCCACAAAAACCACTTGTAGGGACAGAGTGTGGCTGTAACGCTATGGTGGACTCGCCCTGACATGCCCGAAGCCCTTACTTCATTCCCAGCCCCAGTGAAAGTAAATGAGTATATAAAATCCAGTTACTCTTGACAACTAAACCATACTCCCAGCCTTCTCAGTTCCTGGTTGAGATGGGCTTGCTCTGTAGCCTAGGCTAGCCTAGAACTCACTATGATCCTCCTGCATTTGCTCCTAGCCCTAGGATAACAGACATGAGACACCACGCTTAGCCACGGCCTCTATCACGGATGTATTATGTTAGCCTTTTATTGACTGAGGCCTTAGTCCATGGGTTAGTTGTGGGGTTTTTGGATTGTCTGTATTTGTAGTTGTTTTTTTGTTTGTTTGTTTGTTTGTTTAAGCCAAAAGCACTTGCTGTCTTTATAATTAGAAATAATATTAAAATGTTATCAGGAATAAAAGCCACCATTTGGATTCAGTCAGTTAAACTCTGCCTGTCAGGAGCCATACCACTGCTATTTTGATATAAGATCTTATTGATTAAAATAACAACCATAAACTACAGGCTTGAACACTTGGGGTGGAAGAATCCCTTGTTCCATCTGAACACATCTTTGTGAGTTTCACTGGAGACATTTTGACGCAGCAGTTCTCAGTAAGGTCTGTAGGGCCCAGCATGGATGTGGGCCCAGAGAACACAAATTTACAAAATCATGAAACCCTACCCCATGTCCCTACTAATGTGAGGTCACCTGCCATCTTCCCTAAACCTAGCTGAGTGTGTCGTGGCCACTCCAGATGTAGGGTCATTACCCTGTGAGGGCTCACAAATGGGAAGTAAAAGGTCTTTGCCTGACAGGACCTTGGACATGGTAAGGAGGCCCAGAAAACCCACAGGCCCACAGAAGCACCTCCACAGCCTGTCATGAACATTAGAAGATTTCTGCTCTGACAAGGAACTTCTGCTTGCTCTCAACTGTTGTTGGAACTTAACAAGAGAAGTCGCTCAGTTCTGTCATTGTGGAGAAACATGGACTTGGTTGATTTCAGAGATACAGCTCTCAGAAAAGGGAATGTTTTTAGCTAGCTTGTCTACACACTTGTTAATACCAGTGCTCAAGAAGTTGAGGCAGGAGGATCACTTTGCGTTCTGGGCCAGCCTAGGCTACATAGTGAGTTCTAGGCCACCTGGGCTACAGAGTGAGCCCCTACTGGGGACTTTTCTTTTCCCTTGATCAATAAGAAATTGCAAGATAGTAAGAATGCTGGGGTGGAGACCTCTCAGCTCAGCAGTCATGTGATGCCTACAGTCATGTGATACAGAACTTCAGGCTGCAATGTCCAGCCAGAGGGGCTGACTTGTGCTTGTTTCTCTTTCAGACCAAAGCAAACCTTGTGACCCCGAGAAACGGGGAGCCACTTATTGCTGCCATTCAGGACTTCCTAACAGGTGAGTGTTACCTTGAAAGGAGGATTTGGCTTCCCAGGCACAGTGATTCAGACGATGGCCTGAATGCTTGCTTATCTGTACTTAGGAGTCTTCCTACTCTTAGTTTGACACAGGGTGCCCCTGGGTGGCTCAGCTGGTCTGGCCTTGCACTCAGAATCCTGCCCTGCACTCCCAGGTGCCAGGGTTACAGGTGTGCACCACCATGCCCTGTCCTGTATTTAGGTTTGCCATTGACCCTTGAGCTTGCTGGAGGTATTTTTACTGGTTGTTTCTTCATTTGATTCTGTGTGTGCTCACTGAGCTCCACAGGCTTGGCAGGTGTTTCTCTTCACAGACTACATTTTTTTCCCTCCCTGCCCTTCCCTCCAGGCCCTGATCCTGAAGGTGCTGTCAGTGATCCAGGACCACCCCCAGTGCATGCCTCTGAGAGCTGGACAAGAGCAACAACTGCCTCACCATGGCCCTGTGTGGCTCCAAAGGTAAGCTAAGCCCTCAGGGTTGGCTGTCTGTGTGCCCTGCCAGGAGCTTGACTCTAGACAGATCTTTGGTGGTCATAACTTCATAGAGGGTCTTCAAACTAAATTAAGTCTAAATCATGGAAGACTGAGCTTTGGTTTGATTTGGATGGGGCATTTAAGACTTTTGGAGAAACTGGTGGGTAATTTGGCTGAGTTCTGAGTTTGAAGTTGCTTTGACCAACTTTGGTATTAAAAAGAAGTAAGCTGGGAATTTTCAGTAATAGAGTTAGTGAAGTAATAATCTTTTTTCTTTTATTGCAGTGCTGAGGATCAAACCCGGGACCTCATGCATCTCAGGCAAGTGCTCTACCACTGAGCTATAGCCCTAGCTTAGATGTGGCAAACTTCTTTAACTTCCTGTTTCCTCAGACCCTCTAGCATTAGGATTCCTAATACCATGCTCAAACTCAGAACCTCGGGGCCTCTGTTGCTGTCATTTTGTTCATTATGAAATAAAATCCCCGCTCTCTAAGTTGGCTGCCTTTTCCCATTGTTCTACTTCCTGCTCCTGTGCACACCTGGGGTCTCCCCTGCTCTGCCTTTGCTTCTCCCTCACTCTTCCACACACATTCAGATTCCTTCTCCCATCCTCCTCTCTCTGCAGACCCCATGTCCAGAGTCCAGTCTGACGGTCATCAGAAAGACTCCAGTGGCCTTTTCTCCACCCCACACCTGCACATGCCCCGGAGCCCTTTCCTTGGTTCCAACTGTCACTGTAGTTCTGCCCTTCAGTCCCTTGGACTCCTAGGCTGTGAGAGTAAGGGTTGTGCTGTGTCACATTCTATTTTATCCCTCTGGTCTGCCTGGCTTCTGTTATTGTTTCCAGTACAGTTTTCCATTTCTGACCCTTTCCCAGGTTCCTTCATTAACATATCACAGATGATCGCCTGTGTGGGACAGCAAGCCATCAGTGGCTCCCGGGTTCCTATGGCTTTGAAAACAGATCTTTGCCTCACTTTGAGAAGCATTCGAAGGTAAATGGCAGTGGAAGCTTGAAGGTCTGTTTGTCTAGAATGTCCCCTGAGGAACATAGACTTATCAGGATCTAAAGCCATTGGTTATTTTCACTGGGTGTTTACATAGAATGTGTGGCTGTGGCATTGAATTATACTTCATGTCAGTCTTCAACCATGTGAAGTCCTCTTCAGTGACTGTTGGTGTCAGAGTTGCCCGCCATCACTACTGTCAGTTTTACATTTTCAGTAGCTCTAGCTACAGGTGGATCTGGTTTGGAGGTGGGCAGGCTGGCCCACAGTATGGATGTCTTGAAGACAGTAGGTGCCCAGGGAGTGGGTCGGGTGCCATCTGAGGTCCTTCACACTTCTGGGATAGCAGCTCCGATTCACACATTCCTCTTCTGAGACTCTTACCTGCTCTGGCACCCTAGCAAAAATGGCCTGTCCAAATTATTTCTCCTGTAGGCAAGGGCATAGGGTACCTGCCAGTTCTTGGGTCACTGGCTGGGTATGTGTGTAGCCTCCAGGGGACATTTTCTTCTGTGGATGGATTTTAGAATTTTTAGGCTGCTCTGTGCTTATCTGCATGCGTGTGTGCCTGTGTGGTTGTGTGTTTGTCTCTGTGCTAGTGTGTGTTTTGTACAAGAGCTATGATTTACTCCCACTTTGGTATTGAGAGAACATTTAGACATGTTGGTGTTCTGGAACTAAAGAAAAAAAAATAACTGAGCTCAGATTATCCTGTGTACTCTGAAAGGTAGAGATGAGGTCAGAGTCCCAAGTGGCTAAGTCCTCTAGAGGGGGATGCTGATCTTGTGGCCTGGACTTACCATTCAGCCTCCCTTAGCTGTTTCCTAGCATGACTTGTGCGTGGGGTGATAATTGCCTCCTAGTTACTGAGAGGTCTCTGACTCTTACCATGCCACTGGTCAGGTCTCATCATTCATCCTTTCCATGGCTCCCAGGAATTATAGCTTCAGGGTGACAAGGCTGAGTGAGAGGGTTCTTTGCTGCACTTACAAATGGCTGTAAAACTCGACCCTCTGTGTCTCTCTAAAGGTCACAGCAGAGGATTTCTTTCCAGACCCCATGATCATTTCCATTCCCTGATGCATCAGTAGCTCTATGTGTTGCAAGAAAAGAAAATCCATGTGTGTTTCTGTTGCTGGGGATTGACTCAGGCCCTCCCTAATACTAGACCAGTGCATTAACTGATAAGCTAGCCCCACAAAATTGTTCATGTTCTTGACTGTTTATGACACTAGTTAAAAGTGACAGGCCACATTGTTGGGTCACATGCTTGATACAGCTTTGTGTCCTGTATGTCCCTCTGTGGAAGTGAGGACCTTGCAGACTGCAAACCAGGATTTGATGAGCCAGTGAGCCAGATAAAGGTGAAGTGGGTAAGTTAGCAGCCGGAGTCCCTTGTGCAGACAATGCCCCGTCTGTACTTGTTTGTTATCCCCTGATGTTGTATACATCTACTGGCAATTGCCCTTTGGCTTTGAGATGAGCTACATTTGTCAAAAGGAACTGTGACTGTCTTTTCCACTCGTGGTGTGAGGAGCTGTGACTTAGTATGTTCACAAGTACAGTATGAATTTCCAAGAGAACTAGGATAACCTAGAAGTAGTGGCTTCTGGAAAAAGCAAGTTTGTTTTCTAGGATTTCTCTCATTCTCTAGGCCAGAGTCACACTGCTGGCTGGTGGAGGAAGGTTTTCCCAAGCATAGTTGAGAAATGGTTGCTGCCTTTGATTCCTATAGTCTGTAGCCCTGCTTCTTTGTCCTCTGTCCCAAAAGAGGGCTTACATCTGATTCTCTGCAGTGAAGTCTGCATGGGCCCTGTCTTGCATTTGCATAAAAACCAGTTTGCACCATAGGGAGCTGGGTGGGAAGACTAAGCAGCCCAGGAAAGCAGAGTGCAGAGTTCTTGGGGCTGGTGCAGTTTCTGTTGCAGGGAGACTTGACACAGGTAACACGGGAGGTTGGAGCATGAGCTGCCTCTCACTGCACAGGCTATTGAGGCACTGGTGGCCCTGCTGTTCTCAGGCAAAGGAGGGACTCTTCAGGGATGTCTAATAAAGTGCTGTTGATGTGATTTCAGTACCTGTAACCTCGTGCTGGGGATGTGGCTTGGTGACAGAGTGCTTACCTAGCACACACAAGGACCTGGGTTCTTTAGCGCCATGAAAACAAACAAACAAGAAAACAAATGACCTATAACTGTGAAATTGAATGGCAAGTCTAATTGTGTGTTATGAAGCAGTCTTCCCTGGGCAGCTGAGTCTCCTTCTCTTCCTGTAGAGAAGGCTGGTCAAATCCCTGGAAGACCTCTGCTCCAGTATGATCTGACAGTGCAGAGCTGCACTGTGACATCATCCGGATCATCTACGGAGATGTCTGAGATCCTGCTGCCTTGGAGTCAAGATGAGCCTCTGGAGTTTAAAAGGGTTCTGAACAACATCAAACTGAGATACATCACTCTGTTAACAGGTACAGTCTTCTGGGGGCTCTGTCATTGGTGTAGATACTGTTTGTAGTACCATGCTTCCCACTTAATCATCTCTGCCTCAGTACTAGATTGGTACCTTGCTACTATTAGTTACTCTGTTTGTTTTCATTCCTGAGCCTATTGTTAGCCCAAATCAGATGCTAATGGAAGAGGCTCTGGCTCCTTTCTTCTGCTGGAGTGGACTAGAGACAAGCTTTATAAAGAAAGGGTATTGGACAGAAGGCTCATTTCATATAGCCAGGAATGTGATTTGGAACCAATCTTTTTGAATAGTAACTGGACAAGATTCTTCTGGATTTCAGTCTAGTGCTTTATGACCCAGAACTAGCAGCAGAAGGTGGTTCCACTGAGTTGGTTTTTCAGTTGTTTCTAGTAGTTGGAAGCCAGAAGTTGAGAATGGGTCAGAAACCACTAAACTTTGAGGAAACCCCATGAGCTTGAGGAGTGTTGACACACTTCCCCTCTGGAGATGTTTAGTTGGCTGGATGGTTTTTGTAATGCAGAAGTTGAGGCCTGGACCTAGGGAATGCTGGACAAGGGCTCTGTTATGAGCAACACCTTGATCCTTTGTTATTCTTTTACTTTTTATTTTCATGCAAGGTCTTGCTCAGCTGCCCAAACTGGCTTTGAATATGTTCTGCAGCTAGGCAAGCTTTCAAGTAGCTGAGATTACAGAGTGGGCCATGAGACCCGGCTACAGCATTGTTCATTTTTAATACAAATCTGGGCTGGAGTTGAATTGGGAAGTAAAAGACCCATACTCATGAATTAGAGTGGAACTCTTTAAATAAGGTCGGGATTGCTGACTGGGATGATAGTGCATGCCTGTAGTCCTGTGGCTTGAGGGAAAGAGGATCAGGAGTTAAAGGCCAGCTTCACTCCATAGTGAGCTTGAGGCTAGCCTGAGCTACCCAAGACTGTCTCAGACAAACAAAAGGCAGAGTATCAGCTTATCTCATTTTTCACATTCAGATGAAAAGTGGAGTCTAGAGTTTGTTAGCAAAGAGAACCAGAGGTTGCTAAGAGCTCACTGAGTAGTTTTATGTCTGGTAAATTCCTCTGCCTAGTGCTCTCCCTCCCCCTCACCAGGCATATGTAACCCATGTCCTTTCTGTACTCAGGCAGTGTTTCCATGTCAGAGCGAACCTGCTCTCAGTAAGAACGAGCTCACCTTGACCACTGAGGCCATCATGAAGAAGAACGAGTTTCTCTCCTGCCAAGACAGCTTCCTGCAGGTAGGCTCTGCCCTGTGGTGGTAAGAATGTGGTCTGTCAAGTGCCTCCCACTGCATTTTGTAAATGTGTTTTTTGTTGTGTCCTGGACAGTATTTCACTAGCCAGCATGAAGAATTAATGTCTTGTCTTCCTATTAGGAGGAAGAACCTAGAGAGCTGGACTGTGTGAGCCCTGTCACCAGCCCACGTCCACTCTCATATTCCTTCTGCAGCCATTCTGAACATCTGTCACTAGTGACTGCATGTGTCTCAGATTGCAGCATCTTTCCATCACGAATCAGAAACCTCTTGTGTTGTCTTCCCATTCCTCTTGAGGGCCTTCAACATTGTGTGCCTTGAGGGTTACCTTGGTTTACATTTTGTTTTTGAATCTTTGGTGCTGGGAATTAAACCTGGATCCTCTGGAAGTGTAATCAGTGCTCTTAACTGCTGAGCCATCTCTCCAGCCCTTTCTGAGACTTTAATTCTTACTTTAATAAAACTCTTTCTTAAATGAAATCATTTCTATCTAGAAAGATGTCTGAACTGCAGCGTTACCCTCCATGTCTCATACCTTCTCATTATAAAGAAAGAGTTGAGCTAGGCATGGTTATGCACATCTTAAGTCCCAGCAGTGGGTGGTAGAGGTAGGTGGATCTCTGCGAGTTTGAGGCCAGCCTGCTTTATAAAGTGAGTTCCAGGACAACCAGAGCTATTACATAGAGAAACCCTGTCTCAAAAAAACAAAAAAAGGAAAGAGTTGACTAGGCTAAGGCACTTTGAGAACCTGTAACTATAGGACAGAGACAGTGATGTTCACAGTGATTGATAATGCTTCCAAAGAAGCCTTCCCAACACAGGCATGCATACTCTCGAGTGTGGAAATGTGTGCCTAATGGGAATAGGCGGGGAAGATAATGGGATAATTCCACAGAGTCTATTTGAAAGTCATAGGAATTTATTCAGGGTTTAACTGACAACAAGAATAATTGAGTATAACTAATTTTGCGAATCCAGGAGAGGTGGGGCATGGTCCAGTTTGGTTCTCAGGAGAGCTCTGAGAGCATTGATCCACAGCAACAGCATCCAAGACCATGAGGTATCAAAGAGAGAGCAAGCATTTACTCCTCCCAGGTCTTAAGGGGTCCCCATCTGGGCCACACCCTGGCAGGGGCAGGTACCTTGCAGTTTCCTACTGCCTCACTAGGGGTGGTGCTTCAGGGTAAAGCACAGACAACCACCCCTACATAAGCCTCATAAAGTCCCTAGAGCTATGCTGACCTCCTTCCCACAGCCCTGTGGCTGAGATAAGGTTGAAGATCACTCATGGGTAAAGGTTGTGTAACGAGAGCTAGCTACATCTTAAGCAGAGTGTCAGTTTTTCCAGAGTGGCAGGCTCCTTACAAGCACTGCGTAAGAGAACCAATGTCTACCTTTCTGCCTTGATGCTGTGTATTTCGCAGTTGCTAAGATATGGCACACTGTGTCCATTGTTGTTGGAGGTTGTGGAATGATGCTGTCCAAATCATTGAGAATCATACAGTTGATGTGTGTTCTATAATCTTTTCAGGAAATGAAAACATTGATTAAAAGCGTGTCTGAGAAGATCAAGAAAACCAGAGATAAATATGGCATCAACGATAATGGCACAACAGAGGTAGGCCTTCCCAGACTGGCGGGACACAGTGTTTCACAGATGCAGCTAGTCTTGACTGTGCACTTGGCTTTGTCCTTCTATTCTCGTGTGCTGTACCAGTTGCACCATATCCCCCCTACCCAAATAGAGAAGTTTCTGGAGACATGTACAGTCAGGATACCCTTCCCTGCTGAGCTGTCCTAGCAGTTCCAGGCCTGAATCTCCAGAGCAGTCAGAATACCTTCCCTTCCATACTGAACTGTCTCATTGCAGCTCTAGGTATCCAGGATACCTCGCCCTCCAGGGCTGAGCTGTCTCATCACGGCTCCAGCTGTGAGAGCTGTCTTAGCAGCTCAAGGTGTAGCCTGACTTCCCAAGTAGTCAGGATACCCTTCCCAGAGTTGCAAAACTCACATTTTGGTGTGGAAACCCAGGACCAAATGCACAGAGTAGCAACAGAAACATACAGACACCACTGCAGATGGTTGCAAGTCACCTTGTGGTTCTGGTAATTGAACTCAGGACCTCCTGAGCAGCCTGTGCTGTCATCCTCTGAACCACGTCTTAGCCACCTGATTTTTTTTAAGCCTACTGGTTGCTTGAAAGGGAATATATTAAACTAGCTAGCATTCTTGCGCACTAGATGAGTAGACATTTCATCCCTTTGATGTCATTACTTAGACATGAATAGCCCTGATTGATTTTTCTCTTATTTGGTTTGTAGCCATTCTCTGTAAACCCCAAGTGATGCAATCATATTTTCAAGAGACTATAGACTATAAGAACTAGAGATATATCTTGTTTTTCGGGATAAAAATTTGCCTATTCTCAAAGTTTTGCAGAAGAATAACATCAAATGAGAAATAGCTGTTTCTGGTTGTAGACCAGCCACTTTGGATATCCAGGGTGGTTGGAGGTCTTCCTGCCTCTGTAGTATACTGAGATTTATTCCAAGACCCTGTGTTGATGGGATACTGTCTCCTGTGCAGAAAAAAAGATGGTAGTGGTGGTCAGAGGAGCAAGGGTATTGCTGAAGAGGGCCAGAGTGAGGTGAACTTGATATCACAGGTCACCAAATGAAGCTTTCAGTACTGGCAATGGGTTACATTTAGTCAATTTGTTGGCCAAATGGGTCCAGTGGGACCCCAGACAACCCAAGGTATTATGGTTGCTCTCCATAAACTGACAGGATGGTGCTATTCTTGAAGATGACACCAACATAACTGATTGAACATGAATCAGTCAAGCTGATGTCTCCCTTGATCCCTCACCATATATGGACTAGATTTCCTGGCATTGGAAGGTACTCTGCTCACTATCAAAGAGAAAAGTAAGCACCAACCCAGCTACAATGGTGACTGCATCCAAGATATGCTGTTGCTGTAGTGGAACAAAGCTTGTGGGAGAAACCAACCAATATCTGACTTGATTAAGGCCCACTCCATGAGATGGAACTCATAACCACAACTGCATGGGTGGACAAGACCTGAGAACGGATAGGCCAGGGTCCACAGGGAAAACCAAATACTTCTATTCTGCAAAAAGGGCATAGCAATAAAATGACTCCTAACAACATTCTGCTGTACTCATAGATAATGCCTTTCTTAGCCTTCATCAGATCAGCTTCCTCCTGCAGCAAATGGGAACAAATACAGAGACCCTCAGTAAATTATAGGCAGAGAGAAAGAGATTGCGAACACTCAACTCTAAACAGGACATATACACTTAAGTTCCTTCCCTCAGGACTTAGGGAACCCCGTGGAAAAGGAGGTGAAAAGAATGTCACAGAATACTGCAGATGGCAGGATCATGGTCCATCTACTGAGGTGAAGCACAGATGTGGAGTGGAGCCAGACTAATCCTGAGAAAAGCTGCACTGCATGTTTTGCACAGGATATAGCTGGAGAGGGAGGAATGTCCCATTCATTTGGAGCCCAGAAGATCATATGACTACCAGATGTTGGACATTGAGCTGTAGGATTTGAATTAATAGGATGGATTTTGGTATTCCTCCCATCTGAAAATTTCTGTGCTTCAGCTCTTCTCTTGTGGAATAAGAAAATATCTAATTTTTTAAATTTTGATTTACCACATCCAACTAATAGACTTTTGTTTTGTTTGTTTTTTAGAGATCTTAGACTTTTGAAGTGTTATAATTTTTAAAGATTATGGGATTTTAAAAACTTACACTGTGTTTTATATTATGATATTAACATAAGAATTTGGGAAACAAGAAATAAATGGTTATGGCATTCAGGTGATGTGTCTGTGTGTCATGCTGACAAGGAATAGAAGTCCTAGTTAACTTTATCTGTCTACTTGAAACAGCATAGCAACAATACAAATGAGAATCTCAATATATAACCTGCATGGATCAGAAGGCACATTAATCACAGAGAAATTTTCTCTCATGGTTTTACATTATTATACTGGAAAAACATTTTCTGTATTACAATTGAATTTACAGCACGTATAATTTGTATATGATAATAACTTTTATGCCCTGACCACTTAGGGTTGGATAACCTATCAAGGGATTTGTTCCTAGGAAAAGTTAATTTTCTCACCTAGATTTTTGAAAAATGTGGGTGCCACTTCGCTGTCATATATAAAAGAAACTACCAAGGAAATAAGATTAAGTTTAAAATTATTGTTGAACCTTATTTCATGTTATTATGTAAAATAGTGTTCTTTAAAGCAAAATTAGTGTAACTCAAAGAGGTGGTTAGCTTCATTGACTGTCTTAATCCATTATCAAGGGTAAACTTCAGAAGTAAATCCATTTATTTAAATTTAAACATTAGCATTAAATTAAAGTTAATAATATGAAGTTAATTTTAGTCCATCGGCAGTTGTTGTAGAATAACATGATATATGGAAATGAGCAAGGCAGAGGAAAGCTTTATACTTTCAAATGTTTGTTAATCTATCAATCCAGATAATTTATTGCAATGATTGTTTGTTGTTATTTCATATCAAATAAGTTGGCTCTTTTGCTGTGGATGATGAGACTTACTGACTGAAGGAAAAATACAACCAGTAAATTTATTTTCATTTCTTCAAAGGAAAAGTTATTGTCCATTGTAGCTAGAGTTTTCCTGCCTGGCCCAAAATCAGGACAAATCTCTCTCACCTGCCAGTCATACAGCCTCTCAGACCCAACCAAGTAAACATAGAGAGTTATATTGCTTAGAAACTGTATGGCCATTGCAGACTTCTTGCTAACTGTTCTTATATCTTAAATTAACCCATTTCTATAAATCTATACCTTGCCACATGGCTCATTGCTTACCGGCATCTTCACATGTGGTTTGTCATAGTGGCGGCTGGCAGTGTCTCTGACTCAGCCTTCCACTTCCCAGAATTCTTCTCCTTGTCCCACCTATACTTCCTCCTGCCTGACTACTGGCCAATCAGTGTTTTACTAACCAACCAGAGCAACACATTTGCCATACAGAACATCCCAGAGCAGTCCATATAATGGCACATTATAGATTGTGGAAACTGTACATGAATGATTTCCAACAGTTTTTGAAGAAATTGTTGGAACAGGGTGGGACTATTCAACATTCTCGGTGGGAGAACCTTCTATTGATATCTCTTATCAGGCTGAGAGTTATTATAAGTTCATACCTTAGAGGCACACTTTTCCCTATTCTTTTCTTGTAGAGATATAGTGAAGAAACAGTCTTTTAAGTCAATAGTATAAGAGGCAATTCTTTTTTTAATAATTTAATTTAATTTTACATATCAGCCCCGGATTCCCCTTTCCTTCCTCCCCTCCCATTCCCCTAAGCCCATCTCCCATTCCCATCTCATCCAGGGCAAGGACTCCCCTGGGGATTTAGCTCTCCTGGTACATTCAGTCGAGGCGGGTCCAGTCCCCTCCTAACTTACCCAGGCTGAGCAAAGTGTCCCAGCATAGGCCCCAGGTTCCAAACAGCCAGCTCATGCACTAAGGACAGGTCCCAGTCCCACTGCCTGGGGGCCTCCCAAACAGTTCAAGTTAATCAACTGTCTCACTTATCAAGAGGGCCTGATCCAGTTGGCTCCTCAGCTATTGGTTCATAGTTCATATGTTTCTACTAGTTTGGCTATTTGTCCCTGTTCTTTTTGCAATCATGGTCTCAACAATTCTCACTCATACAATCCCTCCTCGGTGTCACCTATTGAACTCCCAGAGCTCCACCTGGGGCCTGGCCATGGATCTCTGCATCCCCTTCCATCAGTCATTGGATGAGAGTTCTACCATGACAGTTAGGGTGTTTGGCCATCTGATCACCAGAGTAGGTCAATTCGGGCTTTGTCTCAACCATTGACAGAGTCTGTTGTGCAGGTATCTTTGTGGATTTCTGGGGACCTCTCTAGCACTTTGCTTCCTCCTATTCCATGGAGTCTTCATTTATCATGGTCTTTTATTCCTTGTTCTCCCTCTCTGTTCTTGATCCAGCTGGGATCTCCCACTCCCCTAAGCTCTCTTTCCCCCAATCCTTGCCCTTCACTATGCCCTACCCCCACGACCAGTTTGCTCATGTAGATCTCATCCATTTCTCTGTCATTGTGTGATCCCTCTGTCTTTCTTAGGGACCTCTTTTCTAGGTAGCCTCCCTGGAGTTGTGAGTAGCAGTCTAGATTCATCCTTTGTTTTACATCTAGTATCCACCTATGAGTGAGTACATACCATGTTTGTTTTCTGAGTCTGGGTTATCTCACTCAGGATGATTTTTTTCTAGATCCATCCATTTGTCTGCAAACCTCATGATGTCATTGTTTTTCTCTGCTGAGTAGTACTCCATTGTGTATATGTACCACATTTTATTTATCCATTCTTCAGTTGAAGGGCATCTAGGTTGTTTCCCGGTTCTGGCTATTACAAACAATGTTGCTATGAACATAGCTCAGCATGTGCCCTTGTGATATGATTGAGCATTCCTTGAGTATATGCCCAAGAGTGGTATAGCTGGGTCTTGGGGGAGATTGATTCCCAATTTTCTAAGAAAGCACCATATTGATTTCCAAAGTGGTTGTACAAGCTTGCATGCCCACCAACAGAGGAGGAGAGTTCCCCTTGCTCCCTATTCTCTCCAGCATAAGTGGTTTTGATCTTACCATTCCGACAGGTGTAAGGTGGTATCTCAGAGTCATTTTGATTTGCATTTCCCTGATGATTAGGGATTTTGAGCACTTCCTTAAAAATCTTTCAGCCATTTGACCTCCTCTGTTGAGAATTCTCTGTTTAGTTCTATAGCCCATTTCTTAATTGGAGTATTGGGCATTTTGATGTCTAATTTTGAGTTCTTTATATATTCTGGATATCAGCCCTCTGTCAGATGTGGGGTTGGTGAAGACCTTTTCCCATTCTGTGTGCTGTGACTTTGTCTTCTTGACCATTTCCTTTACTTTACAAAAGCTTCTCAGTTTCAAGAGGTCCCATTGATTGATACTCTCAGTGTCTGTGCTACTGGTGTTATATTTAGGAAGTGATCTCCTATGCCATTGCATTCAAGACTGCTTCCCACTTTCTCTTCTATCAGGTTCAGAATAACTGGATTTATGTTGAGGTCTTTGATCCACTTGGACTTAAGTTTTGTGCACAGTGACAGATATGGATCTATTTGCAGCCTTCTTCATGTTGACATCCAGTTATGCCAGCACCATTTGTTGAAGATGCTTTCTTTTTTCCATTGTTTAGTTTTGGCTTCTTTGTCAAAAATTATATGTTCATAGATGTGTAGATTAATGCCTGGGTCTGCATTTCCATTCCATTGGTCCACATGTTAGTTTTTATGCCAGTACTAAGCTGTTTTTATTACTGTAGCTCTGTGGTAGAGGTTGAGGTCAGGGATCATGATTCCTCCAGAGTTTGTTTTATTGTACAGGATTCTTTTGGCTATCCTGGGTTTTTTGTTTTTCCATATGAAGTTGAGTATTGTTCTTGCTAGGTCTGTGAAGAATTGTGTTGGTATTTTAATGGGGATTGCATTGAATCTGTAGGATGCTTTTGGTAAGATTGCCATTTTTACTATGTTTATTCTGCCTATCCATGAGCATGGGAGATCTTTCCATTTTCTGACATCTTCAATTTCTTTCTTCAGGGACTTAAAGTTCTTATCATATAGGTCCTTCACTTACTTAGTTAATGTTACCCCAAAGTGTTTTATATTATTTGTGGCTGTTGTAAAGGGTGATGTATCTCTGATTTCCTTCTCAGCTCCATTTTCATTTGTATATAGGAGGGCTACTGATTTTTTCAGTTAATTTTGTATCCTGCCACCTTACTGAAGGAGTTTATCAGCTGTAGGAGTTCCCTGGTAGAATTTTTTGGGTCACTTATGTATACTATCATACCATCTGCAAATAATGAAAGTTTGATTTCTTCCTTTCCAATTTGTATTCCCTTAATCTCCTTATGTTGTCTTATTGCTCTAGCTAGAACTTTAAATACTATATTGAATAAGTATGGGGAGCATAGACAGCCTTAACTTGTTCCTGTTTCACTCCATTTAATTTGATGTTGGCTGTTGGCTTGCTGGAAATTGCCTTTATTATATTTAGTTATGTTCCATGTATTCCTAATCTCTCCATGACCTTTATCATGAAGGGGTATTGGATTTTGTCAAATGCCTTTTCAACATCTAGTGACATGATCATGGGTTTTTTTTCTTTCAGTTTGTTTATATGGTGTATTACATTGACAGACTTTCATATTTTTAAGCACCCTTGCATCCCTGGGATGAAACATACTTGATCATGGTAGATAATTGTTTTCATGTGTTCTTGGAGACTGTTTACCAGTATTTTATTGAATATTTTTCCATCAGTGTTCATGAGGGAGATTGGTCTGTAGTTCTCTTTCTTTGTTGCATCTTCATTTGGCTTGGTAATCAGGGTAATTGTAGCCTCATAGAAGGAGTTTGGTAATGTTCCTTGTGTTTCTATTGTGTGGAACAATTTAAAGAGTATTTGTATTAATTATTCTTTGAAGATCTGGTAGAATTCTGTGCTGAAACCATATGTTCCTGGGCTTTTTTTGTTTGGGAGTCTTAATAACTGATTCTGTTTCATTAGGTGTTATTGGACTATGTAAATAGTTTACCTGGCCTCTATTTAACTTAGGTATGTGGTACCTATCCAGAAGATTATCCATTTCTTTTAGATTTTTCAGTTTTGTGGAGTAGAGGTTTTTGAAGTATGACATGATGATTTTCTGGATTTCTTCAGTGTTAGTTGTTATGTCTCCCTTTTCATTTTTGATTTTGTTAATTTGAATGCTATCTCTTTGTCTTTTGGTTAGTTTGGATAAGGGCTTGTCTATCTTGTTGAATTTCTCAAAAACCAACTCTTTATTTCATTAATTTTTTATATTGTTCTCTTTGTTTCTATTTTATTGATTTCAGCTCTCAATTTGATTATTTCCTGGCATCTATTCTTCCTGGGTGACTTTGCTTCTTCTTGTTCTAGAGCTTTCAGGTGTGTTGTTAAGTCACTAGTGTGAGATTTCTCCAACTTCTTAATGTGGGCATTTAGTGGTATGAATTTCCCTTTTAGCACTGCTTTCATAGTGTCCCATAATTTTGGGTATGTGGTATATTC
Organism: Peromyscus maniculatus bairdii; assembly: GCF_049852395.1. Classification (NCBI taxonomy): domain Eukaryota; kingdom Metazoa; phylum Chordata; class Mammalia; order Rodentia; family Cricetidae; genus Peromyscus; species Peromyscus maniculatus. The sequence continues at coordinate 41,238,816 of NC_134860.1, read as the reverse complement.
ATTTTCATTGATCTCTAGGAAGTCTCTAATTTCTTTCTATTTCTTCCTTAACCCATGGTGATTCAGTTGAGCATTATTCAGTTTCCATGAGGTTGTAGGTTTTCTGTAGTTTTTGTTGTTGTTGAAATCTAACTTTAAACCATGGTGGTCTGATAGAATGAAGGAGGTTTTTTATCTGTTGAGATATACTTTGTGGCCAAGTATGTGGTTGATTTTAGAGAAGGTTCCATGGTATGCTGAGAAGAAGGTATATTCTTTTTTGTTAGGATTGAATGTTCTGTAGGTATCGATTAAGTCCATTTGAGTCATAACATCAGTTAGGTCCTTTATTTCTCTGTAAAGTTTCGATTTGGGAGATCTGTCCAGTGGTGAAATTGGGGTATTGAAGTCTCCTACTATTAATGTGTGGGGTTTTATATATGATTTAAGCTTTAGTAATGTTTCTTTTACATATGTGGTTGCCCTTGTGTTTGAGGCATAAATGATCAAAATTAAAATTTTATCTTCCTGGAATCTTTCCTGTGATGAGTATGTAATGCCCTTCTTGATCTCTTTTGATTGATTTTAGTTTGCAGTCTATTTTGCTGGATATTAGGATGGCTACACCAGCTTGCTTTTTAAGACCATTTGATTGGAAAGTCTTTTCCCAGCCTTTTATTCTTAGGTACTGTCTATCTTTGAATCTGAGGTGTGTTTCTTGTATTAGAAAGATGGGTCCTGCTTTCTTATCCATTCTGTGTTGTTTTTCATTTGTTTTTCCTTTTCAGGATGCATGGAGTCAGCGAGAAGGGGTTTGGGGGATTTATAGTGGAAAACACATGGGCTGATACCACTCCCCCTTTCTGATTGCTGCAGTGTGTTTTCTGTGTTGGGCCTTTCTTCCTTTTTCTTTAAAGAACACCCATATCTCCCTCCTGGGCCCATTTCCACCACAGTAACTACTGGGAACATCATAATTATTTCATTGTCTAATTTCATATTGTACAGAAACTGGATTTCTGCCAGATTCCCTCCTTCCCAAGAAACCAGAGATGGGTATTTACTTCTATTTCATCCATCTATGGCCATAAGGAGGCCAATAAAGTCATCATGACCATGAGATCTATAGCTGACCAAGATATAACATGATTATTGTTACTCCTTCTTTTCACTCTCTAAGGGAACCATTTACTCAAGAATATTTGTGAAGAGGGGAATACAACTGTGATGGCTATTCTTGGTTGTCAATATGAATACATATGATATTAACTAAAATCAAAATATATAGAGCACATCTATGGGAGATTTCATTTGAAGTAGGAGGATCTACTTCTAGTCCTGATCTTTGAGGTAGGAAGTCACACCTTTAATTCATTCTTTGACCCAGATGTAACCTGGACCAGTCCTTTTGCTGGAAGCTTGTATAATTAAAAGGAAGAAGGATTATTTACTCTCTCTATGCTTGCTCTTGCCTTGTGAGCACATCCATTTCTTCACTGGAATTAGAATATACTTCTTTATGATTACAGTATAGACTTCATATGGCCAACACATCCAGTCTTGTGGACTGAGCAACTACTGGATTCTTGGACTTTGCATCATATCCAGCCATTGTTGTATAGGCTGGACCACAGCCTGGAAGTCATTCTAACAAATCCCTTTTCTAGATATGGGGGGATTCAGTTTATAACTTCTGTTAATCTAGAGAACCCTAATACACCAGGCATGTAGCGAGGACATTCTAGAGCAGTTTGTGTCTCATCAGTGTCACAAATTCTCAATGGCCAACTTCCCTTAACTATTCTTCAGGCAATGCTTTGATGTCAGCCTTCTTGGCTTCTATAACATCTCAGTAATGACAATAAAATAGCAGAAGTCCCACATCTCTCCAATGGAATGCAGAGTAATACAATTAATGAGTGTCTCGGATGGAGAGATTCTAGGTAAGTGAGGAATGGAAACAAATCCCCATGTCTTAGCTTTTGTGGGCCATGACTGGACCATGACTTCCATACCTACAAGAAGATCAGAGGACAATTTGTAAGAGGTATTTTGTCTCCATCAATCATGTGAGTCCTAGGGAAGGAAATAAGATGTATAGTCCTGGCAGCAGGTAACTTTGCCCACTGAACCATCTCTCCAGCTGATCCCATCATCCATGGAATTAAATATATATATATATATATGTTGGTGTTCTGTGTGTATATATGCTCTTTATTCATGAAGAGTAGATTCTTTCTACCCTTGTTTGACATCACCAATTTAGAACCCCACAGGATTATTTCCTCCACACATTAACTCTCTGATTCAGTCTCAGAAGTGAGAACAAGTCCAGGGGAGCTTCATAAGTATAAAGCACTCATCTGGATGGAAACTTCCCTCAGTATACAGTGAGATCTGTTGTGGGGAAAGAGCAGCATCAACCATCCCTCTCCCTTCATAGCCTTGCACGGGCATGCTTTCCATCACATTCAGGCACATGTCTTTTGATGCAGACTTCATCCACTCTGGTTGGTCTGAAGCTTCCTCCCAACACTTAGCTGGAGCATCAAGAGGGACTCCTAACTACACCTACACCACCAGCAGGGTCTTCTCAGATCTGCAGTTCATCAGATGGCCCTAATCTACATTGTCAATCTGGATGAGATGTGAGAGATCTGCTACATCCCTGACAATAAGTTGTGCTGGAGCAGGATCCTGAACCCATGAACACCTTGCATGGATGCATGGCATTCTAAGACAATTACCATGACTATATCATATATTTGTCCCTACTGAACTCCTGAAATTTCTCTTTGGTTTGGGCTGATTCATTCCAACTAATACACCACACATGGCTAGAAGGACAAAAGTCAAGTGCAGGGCCTGGAGAGATGGCTCCTTTACTTTTGAGTAATGGTTCCTCTCCCAAAGAACCAAGAGGGCAGCTAAAAAGCCTCTTTAACTCCAGTTCAGGTTCAATTTGATGCCCTCTTCTGGCCTCTTGTGGAATTGCAATCAGATATATTATAGCCCTTTAGCACATAAAACACACATACATATGAATAAAAGAAATAAATCGTCAAAAAAAACAGTTGTACTAATGCATCATTTAGGCCAACAGCAGCAAAAAAAAATAATGTCCCAACTTATCTTTGAATTCACTCTGTCTATTATGTGGTTATCACTGAAGCTATATTTCAAGAAAATCAGAGGAAGATAGCTCTGGTTTTTTAATTTGTTTTTATTTAATGTTTTATTGATTCTCTGTTGGTTTCACATCATGCATCCCAAGTCCACTCTTCCAACTACCTCTTTCTTGTATCTGTGCTCTGCCTGTGATACCTCCCATCTAAAATAAAACAATTTAAAAGAAAAATGGAAAACCCAAAAGCAAAGCAAACAAACAAAAATCTTGCTGAGGAATCTGTAGTGTGGCCCAGTGAGTGACACAGTACATTCTATTATCTATACATCTTTTCTTGTAAGTGTTCTGGCCTCTGATTTCTACTACACTGTCAATAATCCACCCTCACTGGGACTCCTCTTGGATATAGAATTGATGTCTGTGTCATGGAGATCCTTTAGCTCTGATCTGCACATCTGGGCCATTCACATGTTCCTGCAGTTCATAGATGAAGATGGTGTTAGGGTGGGATAACTTATAGCCCTGGTTATGAACCTGGGTGGTAGCTGGGTTAGAGAACCCACCAGGTTTTCCTCATCTTCACCACTTGAGCAAGCTCTCCTATTCTCCCCCAGCTAAATCACCCAGTACAGGAGGTAGATTGAAGAGAGGCCGATTATCCTGCTCTCATGTGTGGTAATATTGTGTTCCCCAAAATACTGTACCGTAATAAACTTATCTGGGATCAGAGTACAATATAGCCACTAGGACTTAGAGTCCAGAAAATGGTGGCACACACACCTTTAATCTTAGCATTCTGGAGGCAGAGAACCATCCGGATGTCTGTGAGTTCTAAGTCACACTGGAAACAGAAAGGAATGGTGACACATGCCTTTAATCCCAGGAAATGATGGCTGGAAATAGAAAACTATATAAGGCGAGAGGACGAGGAACTAGATAGAGTCTGTTAAGTGTTTAGGCTTTTGAACAGCAGTTCACCTATGATGTATTTGGATGAGGACTCAGAGGCTTCCAGTGAGGAAACAGGAACAGCTGAGGAACTGGCAAGGTGAGCAGGCTGTGGCTTGCTCTGATTCTCTGATCTTCTAGGATTCACCCCAATCCCTGGCTTCAGGTCTGATTTTATTAAGGAGACCTGTTAAGATTCATGCTACCCACCTGCCCTCACATCTGAGTCACCCACACTCAGAACACAAGGACCAGCTCTACTGTTTGGAGAGACAAGGGGCTGAGTCCAGTCCTCCAATTGTTTCCATAGGTGACTGTCAGACTCTCATGGCCCAGAGGCCAGCTCTTCCACCAGCCTCAGATAGCATATCCTCAGGTGGGGCAGACATCTTTCCCTCACCATTGCCAACACAGGTCAGAAGAAGGGGAGCAGAGTCAGCTCTTCTGCTCTCAACCCTCACAACTAGCTCACCTACACAACCACTAACAATTTAGGTCTACATGCTACTCAGTTCAGGTGCAGGACCCACTCTCCAAGTGCTGCAGTTGGTGAGGGGCAGTTCTCCCTGGTGCTGCAGCCTGAGAGAGGCAGGGTTAACTCTTTGAATCCCTATCCTGTCTTAAGTGTTAACAGGAGCCACTGACACCAACAAAAACTGAAGCTGTGGCAGGGTAGTTTTTAGACATGGCCCTTAGCAGCAGTCTAGACTAGGAGGACACCATAGCCCCTGGTGGTAGCATAGTCCATTAAGAACTGTATATCCCTCGAAGACACAGCCCTTGTCTAAGATGGTCCTGTATGTCTCTTGGTTGGCAATATAGGCCACAGACACTGTCTGCATTAGCAACATGAACCCAGACATGGTGCTAGGCGGCTTGCTGGGCCGGGATGTCATCATGGCTCTAGTTGGCAATGCAAGTCACTCAGATCAGCATGGACCCACCAGCAGTACCCAAGTGGATCCATGTGGCAGCCCAGATTCCAGGCATCTGCACTGTCTTTGATGGCATCAGGATCTAGGATAGCAATGCAGACCCTGGTTTCAGCAGATCCAGGGACCCCGATGTGGCTCATGGCAATATTCCTGGCACAGATGTCACTCTGGTCCCGGTTGGCAGCTCAGTCCTCTAAAACACACATGTACCCCGTGGTATCATATCCCTTTCCCAGTACCATAGTCACAAGTGGTGGCCCAGACTGAAGACAACTGCTGAGCCTTCAGTGGTAATAGGAGTCTCAGATATCAACACAGATGCACACAGCTGTGTCAGGTCCATGGACAAGATATGGTTGTGTTTCTCATTAATAGGGTTCACAGGATCATTTCATGAAATGTGTATACAGAATAATATAGTTGAGGGATAGTAATATATATGTCCACAAGGATGCAGTATGGATCCTTTTTTCATGAAGAATTGGGTATACACTGAATTGGCAACACTATCCACATGTAAAGCCCTGTGTATCCCTGGCTTGGCTGGGAACTCACTATGAGCCTAAGATGGGCACACCGAGTTTTCTGTGTCTCAAGCTCAATGGTGATGCTTTCTTTTCTTCAGGAGTACTGAGCCAACAGACCCATGGATCTGATGGGGGCTGGATCATCTGGAGGTCACTTGGTGTTTGTCTCACTAGTGAAATCACAGCTAAAGTGGGTGTCTTCTTCTGAGGGGGCCTTAACCCTAAGCCTGAAGAATGTCACATGATCAAGATGTCTGGGAATTCTTTGGCCTCCTTAGGTTTCCCTTGAGACCTGCCCTCAGAGAAGGAAAGACCATCATATATAGAGCAGCCGAGCTGGCACACAGACTAGACAAACTTTGAACCCAAACCAATGCTGACCAGAGAAATAGTTCTTTTTCATTTTATAATTTAATTTAATTTTACATATCAGCCACAGATTCCCTTGTTCTCCCCCATCCTTTCCCTCCCTACTCTTCCCCTAGCTGAACCCCCCCCCCATTTCCATCTCCTCCAGAGCAAAGACTCCCCTGAAGATTGAGTTCAAACTGGTAGATTCAGTCCAGGCAAGTCCAGTCCCCTTCTCCCAGCCTGAGCCAAGTGTCTCTGCATAAGCCTGAAGTTCCAAACAGCCAGCTCATGCACTGAGAACAGGACCCGGTTTCACTTCCTGGATGCCTCCCAAACAGATCAAGCTTATCAACTGTGTCACTTATCCAGAGGGCCTGATCCAGTTGGGGGATCCTCAGCTATTGGTTCATAGTTCATGTGTTTCCATTCGTTTGGCTATTTGTCCCTGTGTTTTTTCCAACCTTGGTCTCAACAATTCTCGTTCATACAATCCCTCCTCTTTCTCACCAATTGGATTCAATGAGCTACACCTGGGGCCTCAACGTGGATTTCTGCATCTGGTACCCTCAGTCATTGGATGGGGTTTCTATCATGACAATTAGGGTGTTTGGCCATCATATCACCAGAGTAGATCAGTTCAGGCTGTCTCTCGACCATTGCCAGTAGTCTATTGTGAGGGTATCTTTGTTGATTTCTGGGGACCTCTCTAGCACTTTGCTTCTTCCTATTTTCATGTGGTCTTCATTTATCATGTTTTTTTTTTATTCCTTGTTCTCTCTCTGTGTTCTTGATCCAGCTGGGATCTCCTGCACCCCTAAGCCTTTTTTCCCTACACCCTTGCCCTTCATTACCCCCAATCACGTCCATGTTGTTCATGTAGATTTCATCCACTTCTCTGTTGTTGGGCGATCCCTGTGTCTTTCTTGGGGTCCTGTTTGCTACATAGCCTCCCTGGAGTTGTAGTATCAGGCTAGTCGTCTTTGTTTTACATCTAGCATCCTCCTATGAATGAGTACATACTATGTTTGTCTTTCTGAGTCTAGATTACCTCACACAGGATGATTTTTTTCTAGATCCATCCATTTGCCTACAAACTTCATGATGTCATAGTTTTTTTCTCTGCTGAGTAGTACTCCATTGTGTATATGACCACATTTTCATCTTAAGAGTGAAGAGTAGGCAATCACATTTTTCTTAATAAAGATACAATCATTTTACTCAATAATGGATTAAAGGGCACACAATATAAACAGTAAATAGTCTTATCAAAATACAAAACAACAAGAACCAAAGAAAGAACAAATGAATTCAAAACCTAAAACAATAACAAAGAAAACCAAAAAACCCAAAGCAAACAAAAACAAACAAAAAAAATTATCCTAAGCAGCTTGCTAAATTAAAAGATTAAAAGGTTAGGTTAATCATGCAACAGACTTTGAGGCACAGTCAACAGTCTGTGGCTGGCCTTGGAAACATGGTAGGAAGGCAGTCACAAATGTAAATGACCTTTTCAAAGTAAGTATAGCCATGCCCCATGGGACTTGCAGTGTGCCTTCTTCTGAGGAGGCTTCAATTCAAGGGTGGAGAGCGCCATGGGTTCAAGTGGATTGTGGCTTCTTTGGCCTCCTCAGTTCTCTCAAAGCTGTTGTGTGAGAAGGAAAGTGTAGATGTAACCAATCGTCTTATTAAAATAAGAAACACAGAGCCAAGGTAAAAGAGAAAGCCAAGAGGTCAGAGCTCAGAGATAAAATCTTACCTCCTGCAGTGCTCCTAGCTTCCCCGAGAGAGAGCTACTTCCTCTTTGTCCGTGTTTAAATATTCTTTCTGTTCTGCCTTCTCATTGGTTGTAAACCCAACCACATGACTGCCTCATCACTGCCTGTAAGTACCGCCCTCCAGGTCTTAAAGGCGTATGTCTCCAATACTGGCTGTATCCCTGAACACACAGAAATCTACCTAGCTCTTCTAACCACCACGCTCTTGCTATGGCTCTAATAGCTCTGACCCCAGGGCAACTTTATTTATTAACATAAAATTAAAATAACATTTCAGTACACATAAAATATCACCATATTTCCCCTTTTCTATTTTAATAAAAAGAAAAAAGGCAAAAGATTATAACTAACAAAAGAAAAACTATATACAAAAGTACAATAACTATATACAATATATACAAGTAACAAATACCTAAACGATGTCTAGTCCATTTGTATTTGACAAATCAGAGAAAATAATTCCCTTATCCATCCTATTTTAGTAAGTTCAAAATGTATCTAATTCACTTTCTATCCTAATTAATCTTCAACTATAACTAACTAATCTTCAACTCCCTCAGAGACCCAAGAAGGAAATAATATTAGCTAACAAAAATAAAAACAGGAAGTGCACAAAAGCAACTTCCAAAAATTTTGTGAGTTGACAGAAACAGCCAGCTGCCTGGACAGTCACCTGAGGTTTCTCTGCAGTGTGGGGGCATCATCTTCAGCCTATAGGCTTATCGTATCTGACAGACTCATTTGTGAAGTAGGTTGTACACAAGGTCAACAGTTCAACCTCACATTGGGTGAGAGCAGTCCATGTACCAGAAACACCTGAATTCCACTAGTGTCATGTCATGATTCAGAATTTTAAATTCTGGAAATTGTTGATGGTTTTTTAATTCAGTTGTCCATTCTTCTTGGCTGTGTATATATGGCTTCATCTACGCATCCCCTTCTCCACATCCCTCTATTAAATGCCAGTCTACTATTGAGAGGCGTGAGCTTTCAGTTGCTGTTCCATTGCACAACAGAAGCCATCGGCCCACTGCCTGTTCACCTGCCTTCAAAGAAAAGGGCACTGTACCTTTTCCAGATTGTGAAGGCCACTTCAGGGATGGTGCCATATTGTCCTGGCCTCAGAAGATGCCATCTGATAAAGCCATAACCACACTTGTTTTGGCAGGAATCGGTAGTCCTTTGTTTCGTGTTCTGTCTGTCCATTTTGTCCTGTTGATACGAGGATACTTTGTTGTCCAGTGGCTAACTTTTGCCACAATGAAAGTTAACTTCATATGCAGTTTCTTCAATGCCCATATTTTCTCTGAAGTAGATTGGTACTGCCAGGAGCCGACATGTCTCAAAAAAGAAAAATTTCTAAGTTATTAAAACATTTTAAATGCCATATTCTGTGGATCTCTGAAGGGTTTGAAGATGACCTGTCTAAAATATATCTGCTAAATTTTTTAAAACATATCTAATATGACTACAATTTCTATTGTAATGTCTAACTACTTTCATTTCTTTATATCCTAATAGTTGGTAATAATGTAAAGTATTTAAAACTAGTAATTATCTTTTTCTTTTCTTTCTTTCTTTCTTTTTTTTAAACAAGAACCTTTAATCTAATCTCCTTTGCTTAGCCTTTTTCCTAACCCTTGACAACAACTTGTAACCAACCCCCCTAAACAATGAAAATTATCCCAGACCCAAAACCCATTAAAAGAACCAAAAAAACCACCCGCCCCACACCACTTCTTTGGCAATGTGTGTGTCATATTCTTAAAATTGCTTCCTGCTGGGTATGGGCGAAGTTATCTTTATCCTGAAAGAAAATTTTTTAGGTTAATTGTCAAATTCTAGGAAAGATAACTATATCCTTCATTATTATCCAGTCTGTGTATAAAGCCAAAGTTCAGGGTTTATCTCAAGTCCTTATTCAAGTAGTCTTTGAGACTGGATCATCTCAGCTAGTCATCTCAAAATTGCTCTGAGCACCTTGTAGTTCAAAGCTGATCTGTAGATGATGTTTGTCAGTTTAGTGATATTATTATTGTCCACGTGGAATTGTTGTTGTTGTTGTTGTTGTGGGACCCCATCTTCTTTCCGGAGACTTCAGTTGATGTTAGGCCTGGCTGTGATTTCCTGCAGAAAACTGATAAGAGACTCGAACACAAAGACATATATATGCAGCTAATTGAAGCCTTTTTTTCTAGAATTAGTTAGTACTCTATATGACCATTCATATCTTAACAAAGTTTAAAATGTATATATATATATATATTAATCTTGTAAATTTTGATATAAAATTTATACTTTAAGAAAAGTTTAAAGAATCAGAATAGAATCAAAGACTTGAGATTAGTAATAGAATAGTCCCTTAATTAATTTGGCTTTTGTCCTGTCCCATAGCAGAAAATGGCTCTTTCTGGCATGATACAGGGAGTTTGCATTTTCCTTTTAACAACATGCTTGAGTTTAAAGAAGGAGAGAGCCATTCTCCAACTCCAAAGTCAGCTTTAAATTTTAATTGAACTGGGACTATTAGAAAACCAATAGTGTTAAATCTTTAGAGAAAAGCAGAAACAAACATTTAGGAAGACATAAAATTTTTTAGATAATATATACCCATACACCGTTTCACTCTGTTTCCTGGGACAGATGATTTGTCCCTTTTCTTCAGTTGTCTCATTTGTCTTGTGTTCTTCAGATTCTTTAACCATCATTCTCCTAAAAGACAAAAACAAAAACCTTTCCCCAAGACTAATTTTGGGGATGTTCCTTTTTGGCAAGTTATTATCTGATTAAATGAAAAGACATGTGTTACAGGTACAAGTTAGTTTAAATTGGATGTTCATGCTGGTTGATGAACTATCACCTCCTCTAATTAAGAGGTTTTTCTTGTTCAAATCGAACCTTTATCAATTTTGATGGTATCCACAGCTTATCTTCTCCTGTAGAAACAAAAGCAAAACCTCGTCCCCAACATAATACATACCCTGGCTTCCATTCTGAGGTCAGCACATCCTTAAAGTATATAGGCTGATTTAATTCTGTAGTTTTTTCTATTACCCAATGTCTCTCTGCAGCTGTTGTTCCTTTCTCATTGGCATTCAGAAAATTCAAAGTTAATAGAGCATTATGCAGTCTATTTCTGGGGATTTTTGTTACTCCTTTCTTTTTATTTAGCATATCCTTTAGAGTTCTGTTTGATCTTTCTATAACTGCTTGACCTGTAGGATTATGTGGTATACCTGTAATATGTTTTATTTTGTAATAATCAAAAAACTGTTTCATTTTAACAGAGACATATGATGGAGCATTGTCAGTTTTGATTTGTGCAGGTATACCCATGATGGCCATAACTTCTAGCAAATGAGTGATTACAGAATCAGCTTTTTCAGAACTCAAAGCAGTTGCCCATTGAAATCCTGAATAAGTATCAATGGTGTGGTGTACATATTTCAATTTTCCAAATTCTGCAAAGTGAAACACATCCATCTGCCAGATTTCATTCCTCTGAGTACCCTTTGGGTTACATCCTGCTGGTAATGGCGTTTGATTATAGAAGGAACAAGTAGGACATTTCTTTACTATTTCTTTGGCTTGTTGCCAGGTTATGGAAAAATCTTTTTTTAAACCTTTACTATTGACATGATGTTTTTTATGAAATTCTGAGGCCTCCCGCACATTTCCTACCAATAATTTATCAATCTCATCATTGCCTTGTGCTAAAGGGCCTGGCAAACCAGTATGAGATCGGATGTGAGTTATATATAAAGGATGACTCCTTTTCCTGATTGTATCTTGTAATTGAATAAATAGTGAAGTTAATTCTGAAGCATCAGGGATAAATTCTGCAGTCTCAATATGTAATACCACTCTTTCAGCATACTGAGAGTCAGTTACTATGTTGAGAGGTTCTGAAAAATCCATTAATACCAACAGAATAGCATACAATTCTGATTTCTGCACTGAATTATAAGGACTTTGTACCACTTTACTTAAATTTTCTGATTTGTAACCTGCCTTTCCTTGTTTGTTGGCATCTGTATAATTGTACAAACTCCAGATATGGGTTTTTGCCGTACAATTCGAGGCAAGATCCAATCAGCTCTCTTTATAAAATCAATTCTGTTGCTTTTGGGATATTTGCTGTTAATTTCTCCCAAAAAATTACTGCAAGCTCTTTGCCAAGGTTCACTTTCTGTCCATAATTTTTCAATGTCCTCCTTAGTTAAAGGTACGACAATTTCTGCTGGGTCTATTCCTGCTAATTGACGAAGTCTCAATTTTCCTTTCCAAATCAAGTCAGAGATTTTTTCCCCATAAGTTTTTAATTTTTTATTTGGTTTATTTGGTAAAAATATCCATTCCAATACAATATCTTCCCTCTGCATTAATATTCCAGTAGGGGAATGCCTAGAAGGTAAAATAACCAAAATGCAATCCAGCTTTGGATCAATACGATCCACGTGCCCTTCATGTACTTTCTTTTCTACCAAGGCCAATTCTTTCTCAGCTTCAGGTGATAATTCTCTTGGACTATTTAAGTCCTTGTCACCTTCTAAGGTTTTGAACAAATTAGTCAGTTCATCATTTTTTACCCCAACAATAGTTCGTAGATGAGAAATATCTCCAAATAATCTTTGAAAGTCATTAAGAGTCTGTAGTCTATCTCTCCTAATTTGCACCTTTTGGGGTCTAATTTTTTGTAGCTCTATTTTATATCCTAAATAATTAATAGAATCTCCTCTTTGTATTTTTTCAGGAGCAATTTGTAATCCCCAGCAAGGCAAAATTTTCTTTACTTCTTCAAACATTCTTTCTAAAGTATCTGCATTTGAGTCAGCTAGTAAAATATCATCCATATAATGATAAATTATAGATTTAGGAAATTTTTTACGTATCACTTCCAATGGCTGTTGTACAAAATATTGACACAGAGTTGGGCTATTTAACATTCCCTGTGGGAGGACCCTCCATTGAAATCTTTTAACCGGTTGAGAATTATTATAAGTAAGCACTGTGAAAGCAAATCTTTCTTTGTCTTTTTCTTGTAAGGGTATTGAAAAGAAACAGTCTTTTAAATCAATAACTATGAGAGGCCATCCTTTTGGTAACAGAGTAGGCAAAGGAATTCCAGATTGTAGAGAGCCCATTGGCTGAATTATTTTGTAAATTGCTCTAAGGTCTGTTACCATTCTCCATTTACCAGATTTCTTTTTAATAACAAATACAGGAGAATTCCAAGGGCTGGTTGACTGTTCAATATGCTGAGCATTTAACTGTTCTTCTACCAGCTCTTCTAAAGCCTGGAGTTTCTCTGTTGTTAAAGACCATTGCTGAACCCATACAGGTTTGTCTGTTAACCATTTTAAAGGTAGAGCTGTTGGTATTTTTGGAGGATTATCAGTTGTTGTGCCCTGTTCTTGTATAATATGGATGGCTGGTGACCACTCAAAATAATGCCTTCTAATATTTCTCTCAGCAACATGTGCTAGTTTATGATTTGTTTCTGAGATTGGAGGGATTTTAATCTGAGTATTCCATTGTTGCAACAAGTCTCGACCCCACAGGTTCATAGCTATGTTAGCAACATATGGTTTTAATTTTCCTCTCTGTCCTTCTGGACCTATACATTCGAGCCATCTTGCACTCTGTTTCACTCCAGATAATGTCCCAATTCCTAACAGTTGAACGTTTACTTCCTGAAGAGGCCAAGCTGGATGCCAAAATTCTGGTGCAATTATGGTAATGTCCGCACCTGTGTCTACCAGACCAGACAACAAAACACCATTTATTTTTATCATTAATTTTGGTCTCTGTTCATTAATAGAAGTTTGCCAAAAAATTTTCTTTATGTTTTCTCCTGAATTTTCTATTCTCTCTTTTTCATCATCCTGACCAGCATGATTTATTCCAATAGTCATTTGGTTATTTAATCGCTCAGAGCAGGGATTTCCTCTACAGCTGCAGGAAAGGTTTGAACTGGTTTTGCTATGGGGGCCTGCATGAGGCCCCTCCAGGAGTTTCCCGAAAACTGAGGCAAAGGATTACCCTGTTTGTCCTTTGTTGATCTACATTCATTGGTCCAGTGTTTTCCCTTGCCACACCTTCTGCATACTCCAGAAGGAAGGGGCATTCTGTTGCCATTGTTCCTTGAAGAAACATTGCTTCTAGGAATGACCTGTTTACAGTCCCTTTTAAAATGTCCTTGCTTTCCACACCCAAAACATCTAACACTCCTCAAACCTTTTGAAATTACTTCTCCTACCCATGTATCATCATGCTCATCAGCCTCAACATTGTTTCTCTAATCCAATCTTCCAAAGGTGCAGATCTTGCCCTTAACGGCCTGATTATTCTTTTGCATGCTGCATTCGCATTCTCAAATGCCAAAGCTTCAATTATTGCCTTACTAGCTTCTGATCCTGAGACCATTCTGTTTACTGCTGAAGCCAGTCTTTCTAAAAAATCTGTGAAAGATTCTTTTGGGCCTTGCATCACCTTTGTGAATGACTCAGGTTTTTTTCCTGGTTCCTCAACTCTGTCCCATGCATTCAAGGCTGCCATTCGACATAAAATTGCGGTTTGAACATCATATAAACATTGTGTTTGTATTGAAGCATATTGGCCTTCTCCAATAAGCTGATCCTGACAAACTTGTATTCCTTTATCCGTCCATTGTTTTTCTACGTTTCTAGCTCCATCCTTAAACCACGTTAGAAATTGAATTCTCTGGCTGGGTTCCAGAACAGCTTGTGCAAGGTCCCGCCAGTCCTGTGGTATAATCCTATTATATGTTGACCAAGAGTTTAACATTTGCTTTACATATGGGGAATGCATGCCATAAGATACTATTGCCTCCTTAAACCTTTTAAAATCCATCAGTTCAATTGGAGCCCAGATATTTTGTGTAGCCATTTGATCAGGCATCTGCTGTACGGTTACAGGATAAATTAAGGGTGACTGTGTGAAAACAGGCTTTCTTTCTGTAACCTTATGATCCAAACTTGAACCAACTTCACTGTTAAAATTAACAGGTTTTTCTAAAGCTGTTATCCTGGCACTTAAATCGACTATCTTTTTAAATAGTAAAATGAGAATAAGCATGGTGATAAACTGCATAATTCCCATAATACTAATCTTTTCATATAGTTGTTCCATTGTCAGACTGCCTAAAATTTCAAACAAAACCCAATTTTCTTCCAATGTACACAGGAAACCCATTTTTTTAAATGTGGAAAAAATTTGTCTTTTAAATAGTTTCCTTTATGACTTACCAAATCTGCGTAGAACAGTAGAAATCCGAGCGAATTTCAAAACAGCCACCTAGAGTCCTAGGTGTAAATCCAGAGAGAGAGAGAGAGAGAGAGAGAGAGAGAGAGAGAGAGAGAGAGAGACAGAGAGAAACAGAGAGACAGAGAGAAAGCAAGAGAGAAAGCAAAAGCGAAAGCGAAAGCGAAAGCGAAAGTGAAAGTGAAAGTGAAAGTGAAAGCAAAGGGGTAGCCGGCTAAAGCTTAAAGCCAGCCACTTGTTCCCTCTTGAGCCGAGTCAAGGCTTGGCTTTACAGGCAGGGGCCCTGTTTAGCAGGGCAGGCCTGAGCTGTTTGTAGCACTGGCTTTAAGCAAGCAGCTCACAGTCCAGCCTGAGCCCAAGCAGACCTGGGCCGGGGCTAGGGAGCCGGCTGCTCCGGCTAGGGAGCCGGCCCCAAGCAGTTTTTAATGGATTCTTGTCACGTTGGGCGCCAGATGTAGATGTAACCAATCGTCTTATTAAAATAAGAAACACAGAGCCAAGGTAAAAGAGAAAGCTGAGAGGTCAGAGCTCAGAGATAAAATCTTACCTCCTGCAGTGCTCCTAGCTTCCCCGAGAGAGAGCTACTTCCTCTTTGTCCGTGTTTAAATATTCTTTCTGTTCTGCCTTCTCATTGGTTGTAAACCCAACCACATGACTGCCTCATCACTGCCTGTAAGTACCGCCCTCCAGGTCTTAAAGGCGTATGTCTCCAATACTGGCTGTATCCCTGAACACACAGAAATCTACCTAGCTCTTCTAACCACCACGCTCTTGCTATGGCTCTAATAGCTCTGACCCCAGGGCAACTTTATTTATTAAACATAAAATTAAAATAACATTTCAGTATAAATAAAATATCACCATAGGAAAGGCAATCAGTCCCAGAGGCATCCTGGCTGGGCCACAGGCTAGACAAAATCAGGGCCTATTCACACTGGAAGCCAATGTCAAGAGCCCCCAGTCCCCATGAATGCCATGGTTGCACGGGTTGGAATGCAGTGGTGGCTCACTCGCCTGTGATACTGCCTACTCCTGCTCCAGCAGCTCTGTTTGCAGGAGGCTCTTATCCTGGGCTGTGACATGTTCCAGGTCATGCTGGAGATTTTCTGACCTAGAGGAGGAAGGCAGTTAGGGAACAGGCCTGGTGGGGACCTGCTGTGTCAGCTGTTGAGACTGAACCAGCTCTAGTCATCTGGACAGCCCAGCATGACCTTTCAGCTCAGGTGATTCCTTGATTTCCTAGAAGAGTAGTGTCAGAGTGCACCTTAACCTGAATTTTATTCTGTCTTTTAAAATCTGCTAGAAGACAAACTGAGAACGACACAGTGCTGGACAAGAAAATCCACACATTTCTCCAGTTGTCCAGATCCATTATTTTGAGAAAAACATAACAGTGTATCAAGGTCTGAGTGACAGTTCAGGGCAGATGTACATGGCCCTGATTAGATACCAGGTGAATGAGCAACCTGGGCAACTGAATGTAGTCCCTCTAGAGAGCCTACAAAATAAAAGCAGTGAAGGTTCTGATTATTCCTACAGCACAGAGACCTGCCTGAGTTCAACACCTCAACCCCTAAATAATCTTATGTCCAGAAAAATCTTTTCTCAGGAGACAGATGCACACTGCAGAGAGTTTATAATCAGCAGGAGTGTGCTGCATTCAGATCTACCCAAAAGTAGGAACTTCTCCTTAAACGTGATGTTCTGGAAGGAAAATAACATAACAAGAGCACAAACTGTCCTTCAAAACTAACCCTGCTTCTGCTATGTTGAGGACTACCATAGGAAGATTTGTGGGGAGACACAGGGGACACTGAGAAGATACCAGATATCTCCGAAGGGAATAAGGGGTAAACACTCCTCAGAATATAAGGCTCAGGCATAGTGTTTCCTGGAGAAGTTCTTGTTAACTGGGCCAGCCAAATACCCTGAGGTGGTATTTCCCTGCTCGTGGATGAGAGCCATCCAGATGAGGAGATTCCCAAAAAGGACAGAGTTGCAGGTACAGGTGACCTCTATGGTTCTAACTACTCCATGTTAAGGCTCCTACCTGATCTCATAAACACTGAAGTGATGTTGCAGCTTTTCTGCCAAGTCCCTTTGCTGGGTGACCAGCTCCTTCTGATTCAGCAGGCCCTTCAGTTTTTCATCCATGCTTTCTTGCTCCTGTTCATTAGAAGATTGTGTTCTCAGTGGAGAGTTCTCACTCTCATGCACACACATAAAGTCAAGGACACAAACAAGTACATTTATGCACCCATACAAGCCCACTGTAATGCACTATCATGTTCAATTCCCCTGCCAATTCTAATACAAGGAGCAAACACCAGGAATACTATTGAGAACAAAATTAACTTTTGTTGGCTGAGAAATGAACACAGTGGGCATGAGAGATAGGCACAGTACTTTCTCAATAAAGTTAGTTGGTCTCCATCATCATTAAAAATATAACGAGTAATTTCAGAGAAAAACACACACATGAGTTTACACATTCACACACACTAGTACTTTAAGCACCCATAATCCCAACACACACACAAGCATTTACCCCACACATACAGGAAATATGGGCACACAAACACCCACTCACCAACAGGAGGTCATAAACAGAAAACAAAGGAACACTAATGTCCAAATAATAGTCAGCATTCACACACAGAGAGAGGCTCACCCACACAGATGGACAGAAATGAGCGCGCACATGCGCGCACGCGCACACACACACACACACACACACACACACACACACACTTCCAGAACCTTAGATGGCCACGAGAGGACTGCTGTTTGCAGCACCTTTTCTGCTGAACGGGGACGTCATGGGTCTTCTCTGCTGTGTACAAGGATCTTAGACTCAGTCAGTCTCTGCTACCATGGCCTGCACTTACTTTTCCTTCCATGAACTTTATATATCCCCAAACGTACATATTCCACAGGTTGTTAGTTAATTCATCATAGTCTCTTCACTACACTTACCCTAGCTCCTCTGAGAAGACCTGGATAGCTCAAGTGAAAGAGAGTGACCCATGGTCAACACCCAAGAGGTTTTGAACAGATGACAGTGCATATGATGAATTCAGACCCAATGTCTGTCAGTCAGAAAGAGGCCAGTAACATCACCCACAGTGCTTTTCAGGAACACAGCACTCTGCACAACTATGAGAGGGAATCTGTGCTGAGACACAGCCATGCACATGATATAGTCAGTAAAACAATGTCAGCAAGGAGATGCACTGTTGGATTCTGTGTTGTCAAGCCAATGAGACAAACAAGACATTTCCTTTGTGTTAGCTCTGTGTAGTGAAAAGGAAGAAGTCTAGTTTTTATTTTTAAAATAGGGGTATTGTTTGATTTTGTGATTTATTAAAGAACACATGTATACCAAAGCAATAAAAGTGTATAAACACAAGAGAAACTACTCCCTCCTTTTTCTTTCTGAGCAATTGAAACTTGTGACAATTAGATGAGACAAAACAAGACAGAAGGCCCCATTGAAGAACAGGAGAACCAGAGTCCTGGCCAGCCCAAATAGCCCAAACAGATAATTTTACGTTCAGTGAATGACCTTGGTTCAAGGGAACAAGAGAGTAAGCAACAGATGACAACATGGGGTTTCATTATGTAGTCTCTGAACACGCCCGTGTATATACACCTTTAAATATACGTGTAAGGATCACACACAGACAAGAGGAATCAAAAGCAAGCAGAAAAAAGAGGAGGACATCATATTGAGTGAACAGATGAATTTAGATTATGCATAGCAGATGTTTCCACAGAGGCCTACAACAGAGCTATCCATGTGCTGGGGACTAAAAATGCCTAGAGGAGAGCACACAGCTTAGTCAAACTATGTTGAGGTGATTGGAGAAAATGTTCTCTTCAAGCTTTAAACCTGTCACCCCAAACCTCAAGCTGTCAAAGTCCTCCCACATCGATGGTCATTCAGTCAGCTTCAGACTGAAAACTCCTGGATGGGAGAACTGCCCAGCACCACTCACAGAAAACAGGGCTGACAAGCTGATACTCAGCTTCTGAGAGTATGACCCAAGAATTAAGCTAAAGAAAGAGAACAAAATGGAATGCAGGAAGAAAGGACAAGTCCATTTGCCACTCCAAAAATTGACAATGAAAAACATTCACTTGGCATTGTCTAGGGCTCTAGTCCTTGCAAGCTGCTTCCTACTTATGATCTCACAGGACCCCAGAATGCAAATGAGCCACAGGCCACTGACCTAATCAATGAGAGCTCTGTGGTATTCTACAAGTAGCTCCCTGCATAACAGATTCTAATATAATGACATGTAGGTGTGTGGTATCTCACAGACCCATCTCTCTGAATGTACTGCAATTCCAGCAGACCAGGAGGGTTTGCTTTCCAACCAGCTAGTATCTAGCAAGAGGCTAACTCTACAGGAAGACTTGTGAATGATCACAGAAATGGATTCTGGATGGGTGGGTGGGTGCTTACATGGGTGTTTTTATTTTATGGTTGGACAGTTGGGCAGTCTGCCCCTACTGCCTCAGCCTACCTGCTGCTGCTCAGCACAGGGGTCACACATCTTCTCATGGGCCTCCTTTAAGAGCTTCTTCAACTTCTCACAGGTCTCATGTTCTTCAATCTGCTCCTTCCACAGGAGTATGTTCTGATGTCTCAACAGACAGACATTGTTCCTTAGCTGATTACACTCTGGTAGGATCTGGCCATTGAGGTAACTAAACAATCACCAAAACATGGTGAGCTACAGTGAGCCTCCATTTGCCATCCTACCTCCTAGTACCTCCAACCATGAAAAGTCTGAGGTCAACAGAACAAGAATGGAGCTCTCAGTAGACCAGCCAGCATCACTCAAATGCAGGCCAAATCCAGAGAACAGCCAAATTGCAGACAAATTCAAACTACTTCTGAAAATCCAGGTACCAAAAGGGATCTTGTCTCTCTGAGAACAGGGTGCAGTCCACACCTGTGCTTAACTATTCCTGATATTGGGAAAGCATCAGCAGGTAGAGGCAAAACACACTCTGAAAGAGGGCAGAAGTTCCAACAGGAATAACTTTTCTCTACAGATCTCAGGCAAACCAGATCTGTGAAGACCCTTCCAGCGCCCAGGTTGGTTCTTCATGGTACAAACCATTTTTCTGTCTTAGGTCACCTGAGTTGGGCAGGACAATAATAGGAGGGACTCAGTGTATCTTCACACTTAGCAAAATTGAGTCTACAAGGCAAAAATTGAAGGGCCACAAGGAAGGCTATTGGCTCAGAGGCACACAGGCTAGAACCAGAGCCCTCACTTTGAGTCAAGGACAAAGAAGGGCAGAATCAGTCCCTCCCAAGCGATTGGGCACTTACCTAAAGTATTCAGTCTCCTCCATCAGCCCCTTGCACTTGTCCAAGGTTTCACTAATTTCCCTGGGCATGTTCTGGAGAGCCGACATCACCTGCTTGTGTTCCATTTCAAGCATCTCTGTTTCAAAGTTTAGCCTGTGGTATGGCATGGCCCCAGGAAAAAAGAACCCCATGAACACAGGCAACAAGGATTACATACATAAGGCTGTGTCATAGACTACTCCAGTACAGTAGATGCCATAGCCTGGTATTTAAACATTGAGATTTCCTGGTGCTTATTGAACATTCTATCTTATGCTCAGAACATAACAGCCAGAAGGTTTAAGGTGAGGGATCCAGTTCATGAGCACCCAGAGTGGGAATGGAGCTATAGGTAAGTGCTCTAAGAAGTTGCCAGGAATCTGTGCCACATATCTGGAAACACAAGAAACCTATGGTAACATTTCTCCTATCTCTGGAACAGGGATTCTCATTCCTGGGTGCCAATAGCTACCCAACCACCCAGAGCAAACAATTAGTATTTCCAGGGAGTAGCCCCAATTTCAGGATGGTTTTATAAACTGCACAGTGATCCTTATGTTTTAAAAAGGGTAGCACTGTGACCAAGAGGTGTGATGCTCAATGTGAGGTTCCCTTGCTTCACCAGTGCCATCACCTGGACCCATGTTATATCCTCAGACCCTTTCACAGCCCCAATGCTCTAAGAATTGTGCAACACACACACACACACACACACACACACACACACACACACACACGCACACACACACACACCACATGAAATCAGGATGCCCAAGATGTTGTAATGTGGCATTGCCACAGAGTATAAGAAGACCAGAGGGGAGCTTCTGGCCATAACCTTAGTTGAATGAATAAACCAGGGCCCTCCAGCTGCTTTCATGAGCTTTCATACACAATCATGTGCTGGTCAAGTACAAAGACTCTCCACAAACTCACAACACCTAACATCTCCCACAAGCTAACACCTGTCAAGGTCTCTTGAAGTACATGTTGAGGGTTCACACACTACCATCTCTATCCCAAGAGTGCAATTGAGGCCACACATTCTGCTTTTCATTTGGAGGAAGCAGAACAGCCTGTGTCCCTATCTCATTCCTACCCGGGTTCCAAGTCTGCATCTCAAAGGAACTCATGAAAACTAGTTTAGGCAGCAGGACACCCTGGAATTTCAGCCTCCTGTTCCTCAGGAAACCTGGGATTGATACTGTGGTTTCAAGAAGGTCAGCAGAGAACTGTGCATAATGACTACCTGTTGTTCAAATCCTTGCAAGTATAATTGGCTAGGATACCACGAAGCTCGTTTCTCTCACATTCCATGTCATGTAAGCAAATGGTGAGTTTTTCAATTTTTTTCATGTCTTACTCCTGCTCCTGTTCTGTAAAGGTGGAGAGTTGGGATGGTGCCTCTCCAGTAGTCCCTGCAGGTAGATAAAGACAAATTAACTTGTATTCTTGAATGGCAAGGGCCAGGAGAGACCATGCTCAGTCCCAAGAAGAAGCCTAAGGGAGTGAATGCTAGGGACCCAGGGAACCTTCCAAATAGCGGGAAACCTATGCTCAAACTCTGCCCACTGAGCTCTGTCTCTGTCCTCAACCACTGTGGATAATTATGTGCCTCCCTCCCTAATGCAGTACCCTGGCCCTGGAAGGCATAAGCAAGCCCAGCCAAGGAGAATTAGAGGACAGTGTCAGCTACCATATGAAGTGATACAAGCAAGGCCTGTTGTCCCTAGAGCTTAGCAGCATCAAGTCCTGATCACATGTGTCAGGGAGCAAAACATCTGCAGATGTGCTTTGTGGTCAAGGTGGTTTCCCACCCTTCCTATTGGCATCAGATTTCCATAGAAACTGAAGTAATCCACAGGATGAAGTTCAGCAAAGCCCTACCCAGAGAGGGACAGCTCAGTGGTCCATCTATTTCTTCCAATCCTCTTTCTCAGTCAGAAGGAATTGAAGGAATTCCCACACAAGCATCTGCAACCTGGACAAATCATGGCTCTCCTAAACTAACCTTTAGAAACTCTTGACTCTGGGTCTGCTCTTTAGAAAGCCAGACAAGCTGGACTGGCCCATTACTACCCAGAAACTCCCAGCTGCTGAGCTCCACTACTACAAATCTCAGCTCAAGTTTACCTCCTCCAGGAAGTGTCTTGTCCCCTGCTGTGGACTCACTGTGCCTTTCCCAGAACCATTTATTTCTCCAGGTTTTACACTGAGATCAAAGGTGAGCTTCCTTCTGCCTCTATCTGGTCTCTCCATATTCTCCATTCTCTCTCCCAAGCAGCCTGCTCAGTCTTGCCAACATGTCCATGGGAACTGAAGGACTAACCCACAGTCATTGGTGCTGCCACAACACTGGTGACATCACAGAGAACACCAAGCACTCTCCATGATAGAATAGAATCTCCATGGAAGGGATGATTAGGGTCACTCCCAGCAGTCCTCACTTATCCACTAACTAGCTCTTCTGCAGTTCATCAAAAGCCATGTGGCCCTTCCCAGTAGCCTTCTCAGAAACACAAGGGAAGACCTTCATCACCTCCTCCTTACAAAGCCAGAGATCTCTTTCTGTTTCATCAGAATATTTTCACTACTTCATGTATGGGAAGTTGAAGACTCACTTCAAAATACATCTCAGGCAATGACTGGGCCCTTCTTGATATCTGTAATCAATAACATGAGAAAAAATGTTGCTAGGGAATTAAGTCAGAATGGTGAGAAGGAAAGGTTGATCCCCTGATGTCAACAAGAACACTGTGCAGGATTCACGAGGCTGTTTACAATATTTGCTTATGGTAGGAGTTTGTGGGTGTCCTGTCACAAATGTCCCGTAGTTAATGAGAAATATTTCCTGAATCATCAGCACAATAAATTCAAGCCAACACGATATTAGCAAATGTGTAATCAATTAGTGACATGTCAGGCTGGGTGGTAAGAACTGGGACTCTGCAGGTGATCCCTGAGATACAAGAGCAAACACTCCTAGGAAGAGTGATGGTCCATTCCTGCACTCAAGTGTCAGGAAAGATGAATGGCTAGTGAGAGGCCAGACACAGATATGAAAGGACAAATGTGTCACAGTCATGGGGACAATATATAGTGTGTCACTGCTATGTTGCTTCACCTAGTGCTACACAGAGACTAATTTCTTTATCTGGAGTCACCTCTGAAGATGCCCATGCCCTTGGGAAGGAGAGGGGCACAGCCAGCTTAAAGAATACTCATGGGAGCATGACAAGTGCGGGCAACGGATACAGGATACATATGAGGGGTCCTATACTCTAGACCTTTGCAGAGCCGCACAAAACACTTGCCAATTTCCTGGCAGCACTGAAATGAGGAGCTAGCACCATATTCAGCATGGATGGCAAATTCTTCGGAAGACTGGACTGTGTCTCAGGAAGGTACTTGGTGGACCCAAGAACACATGAGTGATGTGAGGTAAACTATGTCCATTCAGATATTATGTCACCCTGACAACCAAGTTAGACAAAGTTAAGTATCTCAGTAATTCCCTAGTCTAGAAGTCAAAGCACAGTACTGCCCTAGGCATTACCTAATCTCAGTCAAATCTGACCCACTGAAGGATGATCAGGAAGTAACCGACAGTTGAGTCTTTGTCCTAGCAATTCCTCAAAGTCAAGACTTGAGTCTCCCCCTCTGTGGATGTCAGTTCTCCCATCTCTCTATAGGGAGGTGGATGTCTCAAAAGTCGGCAGGTTTCCTCTCTGTCCCTAGACAATGTGACCCAGGGGACATCCTTCTAAAGCTTATTCACAGCTACAGTGAAAGCTCTGTAGCTTCGGAGTCCTCAGCCAAGTTCTTTGAATAACCAGGAGAAAATTGCTACTGTCACACTCAGGTAGTATATGGATGCCCACCTCACTTGCTCTTTGTTTCAGACTCTCATGTTAATGCGGAAGCCATGCAGGGGCAGAACATGGTCATCAGATTCACAAAGCCCTCCTCACTGACAGTCCAAGATACCCAGAGCTGGCAGGAAGGGGACAGTCTCACTCCAGGTTCACAGAATCTAACAGCTCTCAGGCTGAACTGCAGACCTATGTGCCATCAGCAGTTGGTAACTCAGAAACCACAGGGGTCATTTGAAGACAGCAGCACTTGGTGGATCCTGCCCTGCTAGTGGCTGTGATGTAAAGTATGAGAAACTCAGACTTTGCCAGTGCACCCTTCATATTTATTATTACTGGCACACAACTAAAGGACACCAGTGTGTGGGGGAGGGAACACAGTTACGGTACAGAAATCTCATTATTTTCTCTGTGCCTCCTCCCCACTCAGAGTGAAAGCAGATGGTACACAGCAAAGCAGGTAAAGCCTTGTCAATTCCTGAATCTGCCAAACTAACCATCATGGATCCTTGATCTGGGTCTACTCCTTAGAAACCCAGAGCAGGATAGGCCTATTCCTTTCCACAAGTTCCCAGTTCTTGAGCCCTAGCTAAGGAAGGCTCAACACCATCACAACCAGAAAGCTGCCCAGCCCCTCCTGAACTCACTGCGTCTTCCCCAGGTCCAGAGATTTCTCCACGTTTTCCAGTGAGAGCTAGGGCCTGCTTCTTTCTTCCTTGCTCTAGTCTCTCCATGCTGTGTATTCTCTCTCTCAACTAGACGCCTCAGTCTTGACCACATCTCTATAGGTGAACCTTACAGCACTGAAATAATGTCCTAAGCTCACGTGGTGTTGCTACAACACTAGTGACATCACAGGGGATTCCAAGAGCTCTCAAGGATACAGTAGAATTCCAGAGAAGAGAGTGCTGATGTCATGGGGCACAGCCTTTGCTTCCTTGCTAATTCTTCATGAACTGAGTAGAAGCTGATGTTTCTTTCCAGGAATCTCTGCTGTGACACAGGGGAAGCCATTCAGCTCCTCTTCCTTCCAAAGCTAGACATTTCTCTCTGCTTCATTAGAATCTTTTCACTACTTCACCCATGAGGAGTTGGAAGCTCATTTATAAACACTGATAATAGTTGGCCCTTCCCATCCTATGGGGCGGCTACTCATTACCCCATATTTCCCCAGAATACTCTTCAGTAGGAACATTAGTAAATATTACTTAGAAATTTAGAGGTGGGAGAAACAGATAGAAAATATATCTGGTGCTCAACTTGTCAGGAATCCATTAAAAACCGCTTGGGGCCGGCTCCCTAGTCTGAGTGGCCGGATCCCTAGCCCCGGCCCAGTTCTGCTTGGTTTCAGGCCGTACTAACTGTGAGCTGCTTGCTTAAAGCCGGTGTAAGAAACAACTCAGGTCTGCCCTTCTAAACAGGGCCCCTGCCTGTAAAGCCAATGCACATGGTGGGAGCTTAAGGAAGCCAGAGCCAAGCTTTGACTCGGGGCAAGAGGGAACACGTGGCTGGATTTAAGCTTTAGGCCACTATGCTTTATGCTCTCTCTCTCTCTCTCTCTCTCTCTCTCTCTCTCTCTCTCTCTCTCTCTGTCTCTGTCTCTCTTTCTCTCTCTCTCTCTCTCTCTCTTCTCTCTCTCTCTCTCTTCTCTCTCTCTCTCTCTCTCTCTCTCTCTCTCTCTCTCTCTCTCTCTCTCTCTGGATTCACATCTAGGACACTAGGTGGCTGTTTTGAAATTCGCTCCGATTTCTACTGTTCTACACATATTTGGTAAGTCACAACATATCTGATATTTTATTTATTTATTTATTTATTTATTTATTTATTTTGGTATTTTGAGACAGGGTTTCTCTGTGTAGCTTTGTGCCTTTCCTGGAACTCACTTGGTAGTCCAGGCTGGCCTTGAGCTCACAGAGATCCACCTGGCTCTGCCTCCCGAGTGCTGGGATTAAAGGCATGCACCACCACTGCCAAGCTCAGATATTTTAAAGGAAACTATTTAAAAGAAAAATTTTTTCCACATTTAAAAAAATTCGTTTTATGTGTACATTGGAAGAAAATTGGTTTTTTTTTTTTTGAAATTTTAGGCTGTCTGACAGTGGAACAACTATATGAGAAGATTAGTATTGTTGGAATTATGCAGTTTATCACTACGCTTATCCTCATTTTGCTATTTAAAAAGATAGTCGATTTAAGTGCCAGGGTGACAGCTTTAGAAAAACTTGTTAAACCTGTAAAAATTCAGACAGAATAAATTAACAGTGAAGTTGTTTCAAGTTTGGATCATAAGGTTACATAAAGAACGCCTGTTTTCACACAATCACACTTAATTTATCCTGTAACCTTACAACAGTTGCCTGATTAAATGACTACACAAAATATTTGGGCTCCAATTGAAATGTTGGATTTAAAGAGGTCTAAGGAGGCAATAGTATCTTATGGCATGCATTCCCCATATGTAAAGCAAATGTTAAACTCTTGGTCAACATATAATAAGATTGTACCACAGGACTGGCAGGAGCTGGCACAAGCTGTTCTTGAACCCAGCCAGAGGCTTCAATTTCTAACTTGGTTCAAGGATGAAGCTAAAAACATAGAAAAACAATGGAGGGATAAAGGAATACAAGTTTGCCAGGATCAGCTTATTGGAGGAGGCCAATGTGCTTCAGTACAAACACAATGTTTATATGATGTTCAAACCCTAATTTTATGTCGAATGGCAGCCTTGTGTCCCTTGCATGGGACAGAGTTGAGGAATCAGGAAAAAAAACTGAGTCAGTTACAAAGGTTATACAAGGCCCAAAAGAATCTTTCACAGATTTTTTACAAAGACTGGCTTTAACAGTAAAGAGAATGGTCTCAGATTCAGAAGCTAGTAAGATATTAATTGAATCTTTGATCTTTGAGAATGCAAATGCAGCATGCAAAAGAATTATCAGGCCGTTAAAGGCAAGATCTGCACCTTTAGACAATTGGATTAGAGACACAGTTAATGTTGAGGCTCATGAGCATGATGATATGTGGGTAGGAGAAACAATTTCAAAAGATTTGAGGAATGTTAGATGTTTTGGATGTGGAAAGCAAGGACATTTGAACAGGGACTGTAAACAGGTCATTCCTAGAGACAATGTTTCTTCAAGGAACAATGGCAACAGAATGCCCCTTCCTTCTGGAGTATGCAGAAGGTGTGGTAAGGGAAAACACTGGACCAACAAATGTAGATCAACAGAGGACAAACAGGGTAATCCTTTGCCTCAGTTTTCAGGAATCTCCAGAGGGGCCTCATGCAGGCCCCCATAGCAAATCCAGTTCAAACCTTTCCTGCAGTCATAGAGGAAACCCCTGTTCAGAGCAATTAAATAACCAAATGCCTATTGGAATAAATCATGCTGGTCAGGATGAAGAAACAGAGAGAATAGAAAATTCAGGAGAAAACATAAAGAAAATTTTTTGGCAAACTTCTATTAATGAACAGAGACCAAAATTAACGATAAAAATAAATGGTGTTTTGTTGTGTGGTCTGGTAGACACAGGTGCGGACATTACCATAATTGCACCAGAATTTTGGCATTCAACTTGGCCTCTTCAGGGGGTAAATGTTCAACTGCTAGGAATTGGGACATTATCTCAGGTGAAACAGAGTGCAAGATGGCTGGAATGTATAGGTCCAGAAGGACAGAGAAGAAAATTAAAACCATATGTGGCTAACATAGCTATGAACCTGTGGGTTTGAGACTTGTTGCAACAATGGAATACTCAGATTAACATCCCTCCAATCTCAGAAACAAATCATAAACTAGCACATGTTTCTGAGAGAAATATTAGAGGGCATTATTTTGAGTGGTCACCAGCCATCCATATTATACAAGAACAGGGCACAACAACTGATGATCTTCCAAAGACACCAACAGATCTACCTTTAAAATGGTTAACAGACAAGCCTGTATGGGTCCAGCAATGGCCTTTAACAAGAGAGAAACTCCAGGCTTTAGAAAAGCTGGTAGAAGAACAGTTAAATGCTCAGCATATTGAAGAATCAACCAGTCCTTGGAATTCTCCTGTATTTGTTATTAAAAAGAAATCTGGTAAATGGAGAATGGTAACAGACCTTAGAGCAATTAACAAAGTAATTCAGCCAATGGACTCTCTACAATCTGGAATGCCTATGCCTACTCTGTTACCAAAATGATGGCCTGTCATAGTTATTGATTTAAAAGACTGTTTCTTTTCAATAGCCTTACAAGAAAAATACAGAGAAAGATTTGCTTTCACAGTGCCTACTTATAATAATTCTCAACTGGTTAAAAGATTTCAATGGAGGGTGCTCCCACAGGGAATGTTGAATAGCCCAACTCTGTACCAATATTTTGTACAACAGCCATTGGAAGTGATACATAAAAAATTTCCTAACAGAAAATTAGGAATCGAACTACCTCAAGACCCAGCCATCCCACTCTTGGGCATATACCCAAGGAATGCTGATTCATACCATAAAGATACATGCTCAGCTATGTTCATAGCAGCACTATTTGTAATAGCCAGAACCTGGAAACAACCTAGATGCCCATCAACAGAAGAATGGATGGAAAGAATGTGGTACATATGCACAATGGAGTACTACTCAGCAGAGAAAAACAATGAAAGCATGAAATTTGCAGGCAAATGGATGGAACTATAAAAAAATCATCTTGAGTGAGGTAACCGAAACCCAGAAAGACAGTCATGGTATGTACTCACTCATAGGTGGATTCCAGATATAAAATAAAGAACAATCAGACCACAACCCATAGAACCATAGATGGTATATATGTATATATATAGGATGGAGGTCCCTAGGATGTCTGTGGCTTATAATAAATTTCGGTTCTACTCAATTATTGAAAAAAAATAGCCAAATGAATGGAAACACATGAACTATGAACCAAAGGCTGAGGGGCCCCCATTGGATCAGGCCCTCTGAATAGGAGAGACAGTTGATTGGCTTGATCAGTTTGGGAGGCAACTAGGCAGTGGGACCAAGTCCTGTGCTCATTGCATCAGTTGGCTGTTTGATACCTGGAGATTATGCAGGGACACTTGGCTCAGTCTGGGAGGAAGGGACTGGACCTGCCTGGACTGAGTCTACCAGGTTGATTGCAGTCGTCGGGGGAGGATTTGCCCTGGAGGAGGTCGGAATGGGGGGTAGAATGGGGATAAGGGGAGGGTGTGGAAGGGGAGAGAATAGGGGAACCCATGGCTGATATGTAGAACTGAATGGTATTGTAAAATATATATATATATATATATATATATATATATATATATATATATATATATGGATTTTTCCATAACCTGGCAACAAGACAAAGAAATAGTAAAGAAATGTCCTACTTGTTCCTTCCGAAAGCAAACGCCATTACCAGCAGGATGTAATCCAAAGGATACTCAGAGGAATGAAATCTGGAAGATGGACGTGTTTCACTTTGCAGAATTTGGAAAATTAAAATATGTACACCACACCATCGATACTTATTCAGGATATCAATGGGCAACTGCTTTGTGTTCTGAAAAAGCTGATTCTGTAATCACTCATTTGCTAGAAGTTATGGCCATCATGAGTATACCTGCACAAATCAAAACTGACAATGCTCCATCATATGTCTCTGTTAAAATGAAACAGTGTTTTGCTTATTACAATATAAAGCATATTACAGGTATACCACATAATCCTACAGGTCAAGAAGTTATAGAAAGATCAAACAGAACTCTAAAGGATATGCTAAATAAACAGAAAGGGGTAACAAAAAACCCCAGAAATAGACTGCATAATGCTCTTCTAACTTTGAATGTTCTGAATGCCAATGAGAAAGGAACAACAGCTGCAGAGAGACATTGGGTAATAGAAAAAACTACAGAATTAAATCAGCCTATATACTTTAAGGATGTGCTGACCTCAGAATGGAAACCAGGGTATGTATTACATTGGGGACGAGGTTTTGCTTTTGTTTCTACAGGAGAAGATAAGCTGTGGGTACCATCAAAATTGATAAAGGTTCGATTTCAACAAGAGAAACCTCTTAATTAAAGGAGGTGATAGTTCATCAACCAGCATGAACATCCAATTGAAACTAAATTGTACCAGTAACACATGCCTTTTCATTTAATCAGATATTAACTTGCCAAAAAGGAACATCCCCCAAATTAGTCTTGGAGAAAGATTTTTGTTTTTGTCTTTTAGGAGAATGAAGGTTAAGGAATCTAAGAACACAAGACAAATGAGACAACTGGAGAAAAAGGGCAAATCATCTATCCTAGGAAACAGAGTGAAACGGTGTATGGGTATATATTATCTAAAAAATTTTATGTCTTCCTAAATGTTTGTTTCTGCTTTTCTCTAAAGATTTAACACTATTGGTCTTCTAATAGTCCCAGTTCAATTAAAATTTAAAGCTGACTTTGGAGTTGGAGAATGGCTCTCTCCTTCTTTAAACTCAAGCATGTTGTTAAAAGGAAATTGCAAACTCCCTGTATCATGCCAGAATAAAAGAGCCATCATCTGCTGTGGGACAGGACAAAAGCCAAATTAATTAAGGGACTATTCTATTACTAATCTCAACTCTTTGATTCTATTCTGATTCTTTAAACTTTTCTTAAAGTATACATTTTATATCAAAATTTACAAGATTAATATATAAGTAGACATATATACATTTTAAACTTTGTTAAGATATGAATGGTCATATAGAGTACTAACTAATTCTAGAAAAGAGGCTTCAATTAGCTGCATATATATATATATATGTATATATATATATATATATATATATATATATATATATATATATATATATATATATGTCTTTGTGTTTGAGTCTCTTATCAGTTTTCTGCAGGAAATCACGGCCAGGCCTAATATCAACTGAAGTCTCCAGAAAGAAGATGGGGCCCCACAACAACAACAATTCCACGTGGATAATAATAATATCATTAAGCTGACAAACATCATCTACATATCAGCTTTGAACTACAAGGTGCTCATAGCAATTTTGAGATGACTAGCTGAGATGATCCAGTCTCAAAGACTACTTGAATAAGGACTTGAGATAAACCCTGAACTTTGGCATTATACACAGACTGGATAATGAAGGATATAGTTACCTTTCCTAGAATTTGACAATTAACCTAAAATTTTTCTTTCAGGATAATGATAACTTTGCCCATACCCAGCAGGAAGCAATATTAAGAATACGAAGCCCACATTCTCAAAGAGGTGGTGTGGGGTGGGTGGTATTTTGGTCTTTTTAATGGGTTTTGGTTCTGGGATAATTTTCATTGTTTAGGGGGTCTGTTACAAGTTGTTGTCAAGGGTTAGGAAAAAGGCTAAATAAAGGAGATTAGATTAAAGTTCTTGTTTAAAAAAAGAAAGAAAAGAAAAAGACAATTACTAGTTTAAAATACTTTACATTGGATTGGATTGTTTTATATTGTATACAAATTTGAAATAGATATTGTTAGAAAATGCTGTATGTATATTTCTAATTGTATTTATACCATTCATTTAACAATGTAATGTAATTTTCTGATCCTTGAATGTTATTATTACCAACTATTAGGATATAAAGAAATGAAAGTTAGTAGTTAGACATTACAATAAAACTTGTAGTCATATTAGATGTGTTTTAAAAATTGAGCAGATATATTTTAGACAGGTCATCTTCAAACCCTTCAGAGATCTACAGAATATGCCATTTAAAATGTTTTAATAACTTAGACATTTTTCTTTTTTGAGACATGTCGGCTCCTGGCAGTACCAATCTACTTCAGAGAAAATATGGGCATTGAAGAAACTGCATATGAAGTTAAATTTCATTGTGGCAAAAGTTAGCCACTGGAAAACAAAGTATCCTCGAATCAACAGGACAAAATGGATGGACAGGACAAGAAACAAAGGACTACTGATTGTTGCCAAAACAAGTGTGGTTATGGCTTTATCAAAAGGCATCTTCTGAGGCCAGGACAATATGGCCCCATCCCTGAAGTGGCCTTCGCAATCCAGAAAAGGTACAGTGTCCTTTTCTTCGAAGGCAGCTGAACCGGCAGTGGGCCGATGGCTTCTGTTGTGCAATGGAACAGCAGCTGAATGCTCACGCCTCTCAAT
This sequence comes from Peromyscus maniculatus bairdii, assembly GCF_049852395.1. NCBI lineage: Eukaryota > Metazoa > Chordata > Mammalia > Rodentia > Cricetidae > Peromyscus > Peromyscus maniculatus. The sequence continues at coordinate 41,206,516 of NC_134860.1, read as the reverse complement.
AGTAGACTGGCATTTAATAGAGGGATGTGGAGAAGAAGGGGATGCTGAAATTAAGCCATATATACACAGCCAAGAAGAATGGACAGCTGAATTAAAAAACCGTCAACAATTTCCAGAATTTAAAATCCTGAATCATGACATGACACTAGTGGAATTCAGGTGTTTCTGGTACATGGACTGCTCTCACCCAATGTGAGGTTGAACTGTTGACCTTGTGTACATCCTACTTCACAAATGAGTCTGCCAGATACTCTAAGCCTGTAGGCTGAAGATGATGCCCCAACACTGTGGAGAAACTTCAGATGACTGTCCAGGCAGCTAGCTGTTTCTGTCAACTCACAAATTTTTTTGCAGTTGCTTGCATGCACTTCCTGTTTTTATTTTTGTTAGCTAATATTATTTCCTTCTTGGGTCTCTGAGAGAGTTGAAAGTTAGTTAGTTATAGTTGAAGATTAATTAGGATAGAAAGTGAATTAGATACATTTTGGACTTACCAAAATAGGATAGATAAGGGAATTATTTTCTCTGATTTGTCAAATACAAATGAACTAGACATCGCTAGGTATTTGTTACTTGTATATATTGTATATAGTTATTGTACTTTTGTAAATAGTTTTTCTTTTGTGAGTTATAACATTTTGCCTTTTTTCTTTTTATTAAAATAGAAAAGGGGAAATATGGTGACATTTTATTTGTACTGAAATGTGATTTTAATTGTATGTTAATAAATAAAGTTGCCCAGGGGTCAGAGCTATTAGAGCCATAGCAAGGGCATGGTGGTGGTGGCGGCGGCAGCGCATGCGTTTAATCCCAGCACTTGGTAGAAGAGCTAGGTAGATCTCTGTGTGTTCAGGGATACAGCCAGCATTGGAGACATACGCCTTTAAGACCTGGAGGGCTGTACTTACAGGCAGTGACAAGGCAGTCATGTTTTGGGTTTACAACCAATGAGAAGGCAGAACATAAAGACTATTTAAAGACAAACATACAGAAAGTAGCTCACTTTTGGAGAGGTAGGAGCACTGCAGGAGGTAAAATTTTAGCTCTGAGCTCTGACCTCTCGGCTTTCTCTTTTTCATTGGTTCTGTGTTTCTTATTTTAATAAGACGGTTGGTTACATCTACACCAGTGTGTGGGTGAGGGATCACAGTTATGGTACAGAAATCTCATTACTTTCTCTGTGCCTCCTCCCCACTCAGAGTGAAAGCAGATGGTACACAGCAAAGCAGGTAAAGCCTTGTCAATTCCTGAATCTGCCAAACTAACCATCATGGATCCTTGATCTGGGTCTGCTCCTAAGGAACCCAGAGAAGGATAGTACTATTCCTTTACACAAGTACCCAGCTATTGAGCCCTAACTTTGGAAGGCTCAAGCCCATCACATCCAGAAAGCTGCCCAGCCCCTCCTTAACTCACTGTGTCTTCCCCAGGTCCAGAGATTTCTCCATGTTTTCCAGTGAGACCTAGGACCTGCTTCTTTCTTTCTCACTCTTGTCTCTCCTTGCTGTGTATTCTCTCTCTCAACTAGACGCCTCAGTCTTGACCACATCTCTGTAGGTGAACCTTACAGCACTGAAATAATGTCCTAAGCTCACATGGTGTTGCTACAACACTAGTTACATCACAGGGATTTCCAAGAGCTCTCCAGGATACAGTAGAATTCCAGAGAAGAGAGTGCTGATGTCATGGGCACAGCCTTTGCTTCCTTGCTAATTCTTCATGAACTGAGTAGAAGCTGATGTTTCTTTCCAGGAATCTCTGCTGTGACACAGGGGAAGCATTCTCCTTCCAAAGCTATAGATTTCTTTCTGCTTCATTAGAATCTTTTCACTACTTCGCCCATGAGGAGTTGAAAGCTCATTTATAAACACTGACAATAGTTGGCCCTTCCCATCCTATGGGGAGGCTACTCATTACGCCATATTTCCCCAGAATACTCTTCAGTAGGAACATTAGTAAATATTACTTAGAAGTTGAGAGGTGGGAGAAACAGAAAATTCAGGATAGCCTGGAGAGGAGCTGAATGTCTCTGCCCTAGGGTATTTAAAGGAAAGCCAAGGGGTGGAGCAAAAGACCTCCCCCCAGTGCAGCCAACTGCAGACCATGTCAGACACCTGCACTCAGGCCCGTGGTCCAATCATCCTCTCTATGCAGATCTGCTGATTATAACCACTATGAAACTTAAAAATGGGCCCCAACCCCGTTCTAATACCCATACCCAATAATAGGAGAAATAAAGCATTCCAAGAAATTAGTCAGGATGATGTGGAGGAGGAGGATTGAGTCCCTTGAAGTAAACAAGTGCCTAGAGAAGGCTAAGGTTAAGGGAAGGTGGCCATTGGGAATTTGTAAGTGAGATGAGACTCTTATGAGACACAAACTGTTGTAGAATGTCCTCTCTACATACACGTGTGTTAGTCAGGGCTCTGTAGCACAACAGAAGTGATAAAATGAATCTCTCCACATATTGAAAAGAGATTTGTTATAATTACTTACAAGCTGTACTGTGGCTAATCCAACAATGGCTGGCTATGAATAGAAAGTCAAAGAATCCAGTAGTTGCTCAGTCTACAAGTCTGGATATCTCAGCTGTCTGAAGTCTATGCTGTAATCTCAAAAAGTAAGGTCTAATGCCAGTGAAGAAATGGATGTACTAAGAAGGTAGAAGAAGCAGAGAAAGAGGAAAAACTTCCTTCTTCCAGGTCTTTCTATAGGCTTCCAGCAGAAAGCATGGTCCAGATTACATCTCGATTAAAGATCTGAATTAAAGGTGTGACTTCCTACCTCAAAGATACAGACTAGAAATAGATCTTCCTACTTCAAATGAAGTAGAAATGGCCCACAGATGTGCCCTCTATTTTCTGGGTGTTAGTTAACTGTAGATGTAGTCACACTGACAACCAGGAATAGCCATCACAGTTGTATTCTCTTCTTCACTGATATTCATGAGCAATTGACCAGAGAGTGAAAGGAAGGAGTGATGATGAACCAAACTCACATCTGGACCTCCTGTAGATCTCATGACATGATGATGTTCAGTGCCACGGACTGGCCCACCGGGAGTACCACGACTGTAGGAGAATCAGTGCTTGGGTAGTTAGGAAGGCAAGGATTCGGCGACTGACAGACAGACAGACAACTCACTCAAAAGTGGTTTGAATCTGCTGCAATTTTACTTCTGCAAGTCAGTAGTTTATATACAGAAAAGAAAACTATCAAGTCATACAGGGAACAACAAGAGCTTGGCAATAATTCAATTACATCATCTTTAAAAACAGTAAGCATATAATTATTAATTGGCACTAGACATATCCCTTCACTCACAAGAACTTTATGATCCAAAGAGCAGTCTGTGTTTTTTAAACTTAGTACAGTTCCTAGAATTGTGTAGGCTTCTTGCAGCTGTGTCCTTCATCTTTATCTCAGCCGCTCACTAGTTTATTATTCATTTTTACTTTTCTGGTTCTCATGACCCACTTAGCCAATTTGGATGCTGCAGATCCTCCCTAAGTCTTTCTTCTGCTCTTTACCATATATCTCTTCTAATATAAAACCTTTTTACCTGATGGAATATGGACTCTTGTACTTTTACACCTGTAAGGGGAAGGGGTTCTGTTGTAGTCCTTAAGTTTTCCATGCTTAACTTCCTCAAAAAAGGGCTATGTTTTCTGCCATAAATCACTTTACTTGGGATTCCTAAAGGATTCCTAGTGGGTGAGTGTTCATTCCCTAGAAGTGCCTGAAATATTATACTTTCTATTATCTAGAAACTTGAGGCTTGAGGTCTTTCAGGAATTCTGCTATATCTAAATAAGTTCCATGTCCAGCTTACTTTTTCCTCCATAGTTCACAACCCAAGCATTCATTAATTTTGGCTGTGTTTTATAGATTAATTAGAACATTATCAGAAAAGCTGTTATACAGAACCCATAGCCCAGGGAGCTCATGATCTGTGAAGCACGTCTCCTTCGAGAAGGAGGCATAACACGGGCACTCTGCCAGGGACCTCCAGGGAGCTTAGTCCCGTGGGACACGTATCTCCTGTCCGCTATTATTGACATAATTGTTCATGTCACACGGATGACACTGGAGTTGGTGTGGCAATTCAGTGGCCTTTTTATGACCATGGATGGCTAATACAGGATGAAATACCACTCTGTGCATTCTTCGGTAGGAGGGTCAACTAGAAACCCAGTTACAAAAGAATGCAGTCGATCTCTGTAACTGAAGATTTGGAATTCAAATAATTATGTTATGTTTGGTAGGAACTGTGTTGTAAAAGGGTCCAAGAGGCAGAAAATGGGTACTCCTTCCTTAAAGAAATAGGAAGAAAGCAAACACACTGGACCTGTCAGAAAGAGTGGGGTGTCAGAAGGAGCCTGTGAATTTGGACTTGAATTCCTACAGTCCACATCTTGCTTACTCCATGCATTCTGAGAAAGGAAAATCTCCTACTGAGGAAAGGACAACCCTGGGAAGACGTCTGTGGGGTCTTCATTGTAAACAACAGCTAGGAGCCTCCTATTGTTTTCTAAGCAAAAATGATTTATTAAGTTTGAAGTTTCTCTGGTGGTCAGAGGCAGGATTTGGAGACAGCAGCAACAGGAAACAAATCATACTCCAGAGTTAAATCATCTTACAGAGCTCACCACTGACACTAGCATGATGAGCATGGATACTACAGTGTGTGCCACCAAGAATACTGGGTTTGTGCCTGGTGCTGCTTTAGAAGTTTTCAAAATCTATGGCTCTGAAAATGGGATACAGCCTTCTCCAAATCATCAAGCAGAAGAGGCCCATCCATTTCTTTAGAACATAAGCTTATAAGGGGCAGGACTTCTGATGGGAACTCTTCCACCAAAACACTGCAAGGATGGTCAAAGGTGCTGGCAGCCAACAGCCAATCCCCATGCCCACCCTGCAGCCTCCAAAAGGGGCTTCAATAGTCATATTTTCCAAATTTTCCTTTGTGGCTTGTGTGATTGTCACTTATTTTAAAGAGAGTTACATTTTCCAATATAAATTCTTTGAAATTATTCTTCATCCATTTGAAACTTCACGTTGGACATAGAATTCTATTCATAGAGTGTGGTAGTATTCTAATTGTACTGAAATGTGATTTTGATTGTATGTTAATAAATAAAGTTGCCCGGGGGTCAGAGCTTTTAGAGCCATAGAAAGAGCCAGGCAGTTTTGGCGCATGCCTTTAATCCCAGGCCTCGGGAGGCAGAGCCAGGCGGATCTCTGTGTAGCTTTGCGCCTCTCCTGGAACTCACTTGGTAGCCCAGGCTGGCTTCGAACTCAGAGATCCGCCAGTTCTGTGAGCCATCAATTATCAGAAAGAGTGGGTCTATGCTTCTTATCAAAGCAGCGTGTAGCCCAGAAACCTCTTTATTTTTTAAAAAAAATAATAGTAAAGACTAAATCTACCACACAGCTTAATGTGTCGCTGGCAGACGCCACATTTCCACCATACTGCTGGTCAAACGCACAGGCCAGGAACCCACCAGTGTTCAAACCTGCGTTTTACGGCGTCTAGCTGCCTGTATGAGACAAGAAGCAGGAACCTGGTTTTGGCTCTGTTTAGAATTGGTTATTAAATATTCTCAAGTTTAAGGTGGAAACTCGAGCCGTTGGGCTGCCAGCTGTCTTGGTCTACTTTTGCAAGATTCCCGAAAGTTGCTTGAATTCATCTACCATTTCTCAGGTACCATTATGTTCCTTCTCACGTCTTTGATGTGGTTGAAAACTAGATAGTTGTAATTTCCTCAGTTATGATAAAAGATAAGTTAGATATAAAACCTTAAACTCACAAATATAAGATAGATAGGACATCTTCTTTAGTATTGTAAGTATAATTCTTGCTCGGTAATTGTTTTGTTATATGTAATTTTACCATGTTAAAGTTAAAACATTCCTTTTTAAAAAAAAGAAAAAAAGGAGAAGTGCTGTGGATATTGCTCTATATAAATAAAATACTGATGGCCAGTGACCAGGCAGGAAGTAGGTTGCCAGGCAGGAAGTAGGTGGGACAAGGAGAGAGGAGAATTCTGGGAAGCCGAAGGTAGAGGGGGGGAGACACTGCAGCCACCGCCAGGACAAGCAGCATGTGAAGGCGCCGGTAAGCCACCAGCCACGTGGCAAGGTATAGATTTATAGAAATGTGTTAAAGATATTATATTGGAATGGATATTTTTACCAAATAAACCAAATAAAAAATTGAAAACTTATGTGGAAAAAATCTCTGACTTGATTTGCAAAGGAAAATTGAGACTTCATCAATTAGGAGGAATAGACCCAGCAGAAAGTGTTGTACCATTAACTAAGGAGGACATTGAAAAATTATGGACAGAAAGTGAACCTTTTAAGATAAAAGAACAGTTAGCAAGAAGCCTGCCATGGTCATACGGTTTATAAGTGATATAAGCATCTGAGTGATTATTTTATACGTGGATTGTGGGACTGCGGGGCTTGGGACCTGGAGAGAAGCCCTCGAGCAACAATAGAGGGTCAATGTTTTTTGCAGTAAGCTGAGATTAATGTTTTCCCCTTTATGGCTTGCTGTGATGGCTAATCTTGGCTGTCTACTTAACACACAGTGAGGATTTGACTTCCTCAGACTAGCTTGTAGGTATGCTCCTTTGGCATTTTCTTGATTGCTAATTGATGGAGGAGGGCTCAGTCCTCTGTGGGTAGTGGCATCCCCAGGCATGTGAGTCTGGGCCATAGAGGAAAGGTAGCTGAGCAGAACAGTGAGCATCATTCCTCTGTGGTTTCAAGTCCCTGCCTTGGGATCTTCCCTTGGCTTCCCTTGATGATGAACTGTAACCTGTGAGGTGAAAATCAATTTACTTTCCCAGATTGGCTTTTGGACTTTTATCAGAGCAACAGAAAGCTAACTAGAACATTTGACATATTCTCAGAGCATGCTCTGATAACCCATCCGTTTCTATGTTGTCTGTAGCCTCTTTTTTCACCAAATACAAAGTTTGTGGACACTGCATCTGTTGCAATACCCAGTCTACCAATCTCACAGACTGCTCACATAACTCTACTGAAGTATTTTTTATTTTTTAATTTCACATGATGTATTTCTGTCTAATATGGCATGCTCCCTACTTTTCCCTCTTTAAAAGTACCTCTGCATGTCTTTACCTTTTCCACTTTATAAATTATCCTTTGCCCCATAATAGAGTATTTATGGATAAATAATTAAGTTCCACAGAAAAGGGGTCATTATTGTATTCACATTTCCTAATTCAAGATTTATTGTATTAGTATTATCACTTTAGCAAAATTGACCTTTTCCATTACCTACTTATCTACCAAACTTTAAAAACTTCCATTCATTTCAGTCTTGAAAGTCTCTCAGAACATCAGCTTTAAGGGTCTTGAATATATTTAGATTTCTCTTCGGTATTTCATAGCTGTTTTTATTAATAGTATGCTTTAAAATTATGCTAGTCCAAATGTCTAATTTGTTTTAAGCCTATTGTGAGTGGAATTGTTTCCCTGATTTCTTTATCAGTTGGTTTGTCATTGGTATACAGGAAGGCCACTGACTATTTTGCATTCTTCCACTTTTATGGATGTATTTATCAGTCTTAAGGGACTTCTAATAAATTATTAGTTTTTTTCACATTGATATAGTGTTTATTATTAAACAATATCAGAAATTAACTCAAAATGAATGTATTGTCTCATACTTGATAAACAGGGAATATGGGTGGGGATGAAGCCATATTCCCTGCTCACTGTTTAACAAACTGAACTCAATGGAGAGGTTCAGAGTCACAGTAATATCTGATGCAGTCCCAAGGCCTGGACCAGCTACTGCTGGAAGATAAGTTATTAATGGAAAATGTAGAACCTTCCTGTCTTCTGAGTTTTTTGTCACTGAGAACAGATGAAGGCCCTAGACTCAGGGCCTGAGGCCTGGTCATGTGATCTTTTTACATAAGACAATGCACTTGAATAGTGATGGCCAAGCACCTGTTCTTCAGTGGGCTACAATGGAGCATTACTGATATATAACTAAAGGTAATAGTCTCTTATTGTCTCAGGATGACTCACTCTAATGGCCAGACACAGGCACAGTGGGAGTGGAACATGGAGGAAAAATTCCTCCACCCTGAGTAATTCTTGTTGGAAGGGCAAATTCTGCAGACATATGAAAATGAGCATAACTCATGTTTCAATAATTGAACATACTAGCCATCAGCTAAGCTGAGGAACAGAGGAAAGAGTTGTAGTGGATAGCTCTTTTGTCTATGACCTTGAAGCACTGCCCCTAGAGATGCAGCAGATAACTGTTCTACCTGGCTGTGACCTTCAAGAACAAGCCTCTGGAGCTACCATTAAGACTTGAGATGCACGTAGGCAGTCTCTCTTTGCTCCTTTGGGGGACTTGGATGGGGAACTGACTCAGACAGCCAGAGCAGCATGCAACTTTGCCCCAGCATTCCAGAACCTGCAACAATTCTGTTCTGTACAGTAAGTTTTTCTCCCCCAATAAATTAATTTACCCTTTAAGCAGACTCCATGAAATTTCTCACTATAAAGAGTATGACTGGGCTCTGAGAAGTGAAGAAATCAGTTTGAGTCTAGTGTAAGGAGGTTGAAAAATTCTAGAAGATTTAGCTTTCTTGTCAGTACACTGTAATAACTATCTTGTATATTTATATAAGGAGTAGAATAAATATTATACTAATTATACTGTATTCCAATAAGAGACTTTTAATATGTAATATATTTTATTAGTCACATTTCCTTATACATGACAATCCTGCTATTGCATGACTAAAATGAATCTTGATAAAACAGAATGCAAGGGCCCATGCTGAGTATTTCTACACATCCATCAGTGCTACTTTTGTTTCTGCCATTTTAACTATGATTAGCCTCAGGATCAAGTGGTGTTATTTTCTTTCTGTTTCTGGAAGTCATGAAACGCTTCAATTGCGAGATACATGCTCTGAAAAGCACCACAGGATAAATTCTTTTGAATTTGCAATGAGATCAACAAGATCATCTCTTGGTTCCATGGTAATCAACATGATGCACAGGAAATCATTTCCCCGTAGAAAAAGAGTTTTCAGCATTCACACAGTCAACTTAAGAGCGACCAGACAATGACAATCACGACTGTAGGGAAATTTAGACGTAAGCAGTTTTACACACATTTGCATGAATCGACCACAAATTATTAGTTTTATTTGTTTAGAATCATATCATCTGCAAATATGGACAAACATCTTTTCTGTTTGTATCACTTCTATCAATGTCAGTTGTCTTATTGCTCTAGCTAAGAGGTCAAGTCCTATACTGAATGGGAGAGGAAGGAGTGAATATCCTTTCCTTGTTCCTGAATGTTTGGGAATTGTTTTGAGGTTTTTTTCTTCCACTGAGCATGATGCTGCCATGGGCTTGTTGTACAATGACTTTATTATGTTGAAATATATACTCTATATACCTAGATTCTCCAAGACTTTCATCATGAATGGAGGTTGGACTTCTACAAAGGCCTCTTTTTTTTTTCATATACTCAGACAGTCATGTAGTTTCTGTCTTTTATTCCTTTTATGTGGTGGAATAAGCATGTAGATTTATTTTATCAAATTATCCTTGTAGGGCTTGGGTGAAGAACACTTGATCATGGTGGGTGATTATTCTTTGATGTGATCCTGAACTTGATTTGCAAGTATTCTATGGAGAATGTGTTTGTATATGTTCATCAGGGTAATTTCCTGTAATTCTATCTACCCATTCATCTATCTATCCATTATCTATCTATCTATCAATCTATCTATCTATCTATCTATCTATCTATCTATCTATCTATCATTTACCTATTTATTTACTTTCTTACCTATCTATGTATCTATCTGTCTCCCTCTCTCAACATTAGGGAATTCCTGGCATAAAGAAGAATTTGGAAGAGATTCTTCATTTTTTATTTTATTGGATAGTCTCAGGAGTATTAATTGTCCTTTAAATGTTTGGTTCAACTCTACACTGATTCTGTCCTGGTCTAGGCTTCTTTTTGTTGGGCCATTTTTAATTACTGCTTCTATATCATTACTTAGTATGAGACTATTTAAATTATTCACATTATCTTGATATAATTTTGGTGGGTTCCAAACATCTAGAAATTCATCAATATTTTGAAAAATTTTTGCCAATTTGGTGGAATGAAGATTCTTAAGGTTTGAATTCCCTCCATGTCTCCTTTTTCCTCCTGTGTTTTATTATTTTCATCCTCCTCTTCCTATTGGTTAATTTGGCTAAAGGTGTGTCCATCCTGTTAGAGTTTTCAAAGAATTGACTCTTTGTTTCACTGTATCTTTATATTTTTCTGTTTATTTCACTGATTTCAGCCATATTTAATGGGACACCTGTATCATACTCTTTCCACAAGGCTAAAAGACCATCATGAAAGGTAGGGCAGAAAGATTATAGGAGCCAGAGGTCAGGGAGGATTAGAGCAAACAGTGTCTTCTGGCCATCACAGGACCTTATGACCCACAGCACCTGTGGTCACTTATACAATATCAAGCCAGTAAACTTTCAAATATGGTATTGTATTCCCCCAAATATTGTTCATACTAATAAACTTATCTAGGGTCAGAGACAGAGCAGCCACAATATTAAACATAAAGGACATGCAGTGGTAGCACACGCCTTTAATCCTAGAATTCCAGAGGCAGAAATCCATGTGTTCAAGGATTCAGCCAAGCATGGTGACTCACGCCTTTAATCCCAGAAAGTGAGCCTTTAATCCCAGGGAGTGGTGGTAGAAAGCAGAAGGTTATATAAGGCATGGAGACCAGAAACTAGAAGCATTTGGCTGGTTAAGCATTTGGCTGGTTAGGCATTCAGGCTTTTAAACAGCAATTCAGCTGAGACCCATTCTGGATGAGGACTCAGAGGCCTCCAGTCTGAGGAAACAGGACCAGCTGAGGAATTGGCAAGGTGAGAGAGATGTGGCTTGTTCTGCATCTGATCTACCAGCATTCTCCTCAATAACTGGCCTCTGGTTTGATTTTATTAATAAGAATTGTTAAGATTCCTGCTACAATAGAGTGGGAAGGGTGCTTGAGCCCCTTCTCTTGACTGATGACCTAAGGATGAACAATGGCTTCTGGCAGAGGGAGAGTCAGCTTTCTTCAAGAGCCTGCCACTGGGGTTATTTAAACGTAATTTAATGATGAAGATACAAAGTTGGGCATCACAGATGTCAGGGCAGATTTGGATGAATTACTGGGAGGAGTTTGGGGTGAATATGATGAAAATGCATTCTATGAAATTCTCAAAGAATAAGTGAAAATACATTGAATTATATTCATTAAATTATTAATGTAAAAATGAATTATTATATAGAAATCATTTATTAAATAGCTTTATTGAATTCTGTTAACTCTAATGTGTCTGTCCACTTGTGGGATCAACCATGGAGCATTATCTATTCTGCCACTAATAATGTTTTATTCCAAATGGCAGCCTAAAAAATGGAAAAAAGATTGTTTTTGTTTTTTGAGGCAGGTTTTCTGTGTGTACTTTTGGTGCCTGTCTGGATCTTGTGCTGTAGACCAGGCTGTCCTTGAACTCACAGAGATCTTCCTGGCTATGCCTCCCAAGTGCTGGGATTAAAGGCATGCACCACTAACACATGGCTGGGGAAAGGATTTTTATCAACTATTTATCCAATAGAGGGCTAATATCCAAAATATGTAAAGAACTAAGAAAAACTGAATATCAGGAAAATGAATGACAATTAAAAATGAGTTACAGAACTAAACACAATTGTCAGTAGAGGAAATTCTTGTGTCTGCAAAACACTTAAAAATGTTCAGTATCCTTAGTCATCAGGGCAATGCAAATCAAAACTACTTTGAGACTTCATGTTACATGAGGCAGAAGAGATAAGATTAATAAAATAAATGACATCTAATGTCGACAGGATGTGGAATACGGGAAACACTCATCCATTGCCAGTGGGAATGCAAACTGGTACGGCCACTTTGGAAATAGGTGTGGCTGTGTCTTGGGAAGCTAGGAATCGATCAAGACCCAGCTAGGCCTCTCTTGGCATATACCCAAAGGATTCTTCACCTACCACAGAGACACTTACCTTCTCAACCGTGTTCATTGCTGCTCTATTTATAATAGCCAGAAATTGGAGACATCCTAGGTGTCCCTCAACAGATGAATGTCTAAAGAAAATGTGGTTCAGTTACAGAGATGGGCTATTACTAGGCAGTTAAAAAAGAAAAAAAAGAAAGAAAACCATGCAATTTGCAGGCAAATGGATGGAGTTAGAAAAAGTCATCCTGAGTGAGATAACCCAGACACAGAAATACAAATATGGTATGTTGTCACTTATATATGGGTATTAGCTATTGAGTCAAAGATATATCAGTATAACCACAGGTTAGGTATAGAATTAGGGACTCACAGGGTGGGACAGATCTCCATAAAGAGGGAATGAAATAGATTGCTATGGATGAATGAGTAATGGAGTCTGAAACAGGATGGTCAAATGCGGAGGGACACAGAAGAGGGGTAAATGAAGAAATATAGGGAGGGAGAGGTAAAATTAAGGGCCATTTGAGGGATCTTATAGAAGCCCAATAGAGTAGAACCACTCTAAAAATATATACATATATGAGGGATCTAGATGAAACAGCCAAAATGGAAAAAAAAATACAAAAAATCAGGAAGACAGAACCCCAACTGGATATCTCTTGTCTCCAAATAAAGCTTCCAATACTGGCGATGGGTTGTATTTAGTCCATTTGTTGGTAAATGGGTCCACTGTAAATAAGTGAAAGTGGGCCTGTAACTTCATTTGGTTTTCTTGATTTTGTAAGCAAGGCTAACTGAGGCTCAAAAGAAGTAGTTGCAGAGTCAGGCATGGTGGCATACCCCTTTAATCACAGCACTTAGGAAGAAGAGGCAGGCAGATTTTTGAGTTCTAGGCCAGGCTGCTCTACATAGTGAGTTCTAGGAGAGCCAGAGCTACACAGAGAAACCCTGTCTTGAAAAACAAAACAAAAACAAAAACAAAAACAGAGTTGAGGCACTGTTTTCTTTTCTGTTTGGGAACAGCTTTCACTGAAAAGACAGTACAGAGCAGGGCACAATGGTTCCAGCCTGTAAGCCCAGCACATAGTTGGCAGAGGCAAGAGGATGACTGTAATGTTAAGTCCTGCCTGGTGTACTTAGTGATTCCTAGGCCAGCTAGAGCCACGTAGCCACGTAGTCTCATTTTAAAAGGAAACCATCTATTCTCTACAGTTTAACAGAGTTTAGAATTTACCTGTGAAGCAGTCTGAGCCTGGAGCTCTCAGGGTAATGAGGTCAATTACTAAATTAGTTCCTTGTTTGTTATGGTTTCACCATGATACCTGACAGAAACAATTGGGAGAGGAAGGTTTTATTAGCGCTCACTCTTTCACAGCGGAGAAGGCATGTGGGGAAGCTCAGTCTGTGGAGGGGGAGTCTGAGGCTGTTTCCATGGCAGCTGCCATGGCAGCAGACCAGGAAGCTGCCCATAGGCTCAAGGAGCTAGTCCTGAAGTAGGCCTAGGCTAGGCTTTATTGCTCAGAGGCTCAGCTGTAGGGACCTACTTCTCGTAGGGAAGTCCCTCCTAATAGTCCCCAAACTCCAGAGGTTGGACCAGCAGCTGGAGGACAACTGTTTAAAGCACCAGACAACCCTGTGGAGAGGTTCCTGAGATGCTGGGAAGCAGTCTTTAGCTGGAGGAAGTATCTCCCCAGGGAGAGAGGTAATCGGGGTTCTATCTTGTCCTGTCTCTTCCCTTCCTATCTCTATGTCTCTGCTTCCTGGCAGCCATGAGGTAAACAGCTCCCATCCACCATATATTCCTATTATGGTGATCTGCCCAAGTCAACCAGGAATTGAACTCACCTGAATTTACAGCAGGATAAACCCTCCTCTCCTTAAGCCAGCGGTTCTCAACACTCCTAACCCTGCAACCTGTTAATACAGTTCCTCATGCCATGGTGATCCCTGAACCATAAAATTACTTTGTTGCTACTTCATAACTTTAATTTTGATGCTGTTATAAATCATATTTTTAAATCTGATATGTAGGATATCTGACATGCAACTTCTGTAAAAGTTTCCTTCCTCTCTCCCAAAGGGTCTGTGGCCATGAATTGGAAACCACTGCCTAAGCCATGCTTTCTAGATTTTCAGAATATTATTATAAAATGGGATAAAATATTTTTAAGAGAAGTCATGCCAGGCAATTTACTATAGTACACCAGCATATTATTTTAAATCTTAACTCTTTATAGAGAAGCTTAATAGCTAATATAAAGTTTACATAAGTGGTAGGTAGCATCTGTTATCTGAAAGCTAATGTACATTTTGCCTCATGGTGAATTTCATAGGAAAGATGAGGTAGTTAAGCATTTGTTATGAGCACATATAAAAGTCATCTTTTAACTTTATTTGAAAATGCCAGGTCAATGGAATCAGAGTCTGTCAGTTACCTAGGCAAAATACATCTATGGCAAGAACAGCCTCAAATGGCAAACATAGTTACAGCTTTCTATGAACAAACCCAATTCCCTATAGCATTCATTCCAAAAGCTATTATCAAATATCCATTCTTGAGACGGGCCGGACGGCAGAGACAAGTAGACACAGGTAGGCCTGTGGCGATGGCCTGCAGAGGTAGACCGGCATGGCGGCGGTGGCCAACAGGGACATACAGGCCCAGCGGCAGCCGGAGGAGACATACAGGCCTGGTGGCCCTGGCACGGCACTGCGGCAGTGACAAGCAGAGGTAGGTAGGCCCGTGGCGGCAGCCGGCAAAGACATACAGGCCTGGCGGCAGCTGGCACAGACATACAGGCCCGGTGGCGGCCCACAGAGGCATACAGACCCAGTGGCAGCTGACAGGGACATACAGGCCCGGTGGTGGACCGCAGAGGTAGACAGGCCCAGCGACTGAGACAAGAAGACACAGCATAGAACAGGGATGCCTCTAACCCCAACACCCAGGGAGGAAGCTTTCTCCATGGGATGGAACCAGAATGAATCTGAACACTCCATCTGAGGACAACCCAGGGCCCAGCTGCTGATCCTGCAAAACCCAATAACTTGGAGGTGTTGGTGAGACTACCCCACTCAGCTGAAACCCATCTGGGAGTGCATTCAGATGCCTACAGTCTGAAGTCTGAAGAAACAATATCAGCTGATGAGTTGATGAATGAACAAATCGTGACCTGGGAACACAGAAGAAGGAGCTGCCCAGCCACCAAACCAGATCACCAGAATCATAAGTATATACTTCACCGACTGAGATAAGCTGCCCCTGAAGAAATAGCCCAATAGCACCAATTTAACCAAGAACTTCTACTAAACCAGGACTAAAAATTAGAACAAGAGAGGCACTCTCAGACACAGACACCACCTGCACCACACAGAGGAAGAGATGAGTAGACGCCAGTGCAAAAATATAGGCAACAATATAAAGACCTATATGGCAACTTCAGAACTTAGTGATTCTACACCTGCAAGACCTGAACATACCAAGACAGAAGAAACAGAAGAAATCAATCCTAAAAATGACTTTAAGAAGATGATAGAGGCCCTTAAAGAAGAAATAAACATTCCCTCAATGAGGAAATAAAAACTTTCCTTAAAGAGGAAATGAAAAACTACCTTAAAGAGGAAATAAAAACTTTCCTTAAAGAGGAAATGAAAAACTCCCTTAAAGAGGAAATAAAAACTTCCCTTAAAAAGGAAATGAAAAACTCCATTAAAGAGGAAATAAAAAACTCCCTTAAAGAAATGGAAGAAAAAACGAACAAAAAATGGGAAGAAATCAAATCAAGCCAAATAAAAGCAATTAAACAGATGAAAGAAACATTCCAAGATCTGAAAAATGAATTTGAGACAATAAAGAAAACACATGCTGAGGGAATGCTGGAAATAGAAATCCTGACTAAACGAACAGGAACTACAGATACAAGCATAACCAGCCAATTGCAAGAGATGGGACAGAGAATCTCTGACACTGAAGACAAAATAGAGAAAATAGATTCGTCAGTCAAAGAAAACACTAAAGACAAAAAAGTCGTAACACAAAACGTCCAGGAAATTTGGGACACCATGAAAAGACCAAACCTAAGAATAATAGGGATAGAAGAAGGAGAAGAATACCAACTCAAAGGCACAGAAAATATATTCAACAAAATCATAGAAGAAAACTTTCCTAACCTAAAGAAAGAAACACCGATGAAGATACAAGAAGCTTACAGAACACCAAATAGGCTGGATCCAAAAAAAATTTAAAAAGTCCCCTCGCCACATAATAATCAAAACACTAAACACACAGAACAAAGAAAAAATATTAAGTGCCACAAAGGAAAAAGACCAAGTAACATATAAAGGTAAACCCATCAGAATAACACCAGACTACTCAATAGAGACTATGAAAGCTAGAAGATCATGGACAAACCTCATGCAGACACTAAGAGACCACGGATGCCAACCCAGACTATTATACCCAGCAAAACTCTCAATCACCATAGGCGGAATAAACAAAATATTCCAGGATAAAACCAGATTTAATCAATACCTGTCCACAAACCCAGCCCTACAGAAAGCACTAGAAGGGAAAATCCATCCCAAAGAAGCTAAACACATCCATGAAAAATCAAGCAAAAGATAATCCCACACCAACATACACCACAAAAGGACAACACAACACAACCACAAAAAATAACAGGAATTAACAATCACTGGTCATTAATATCCATCAATATCAATGGTCTCAACTCACCTATAAAAAGACACAGGCTAACAGAATGGATAAGAAAACAGGACCCATCCATCTGCTGCATACAAGAAACACACCTTAACTTCAAAGACAGACACTACCTCTGAGTAAAGGGCTGGGAAAAGGCTTTCCAAGCAAATGGACCTAAGAAACAAGCTGGTGTAGCTATCCTAATATCTAATAAAATAGACTTCAAACTAAAATCAATCAAAAGAGATCAGGATGGACATTACATATTTATCACAGAAAAATCCACCAAGATGAAGTCTTGATTCTAAACATTTATGCTCCAAATACAAAAGCACCCACATTCATAAAAGAAACACTACTAAAGTTTAAAACGCACATCAAACCCCACACATTAGTAGTGGGAGATTTTTAACACACCACTCTCACCAAAAGACAGATCTACCAGACTGAAACTTAACGAAGAAATAAAGGACCTAACAGATGTTATGACTCAAATGGACCTAATAGATATCTACAGAACATTCCATCCTAACACAAAAGAATATACCTTCTTCTCAGCACCCCATGGAACCTTCTCAAAAATTGACCACTTGCTTGGACACAAAACAAATCTCAACAGATACAAAAAAATTGAAATAACCTCCTGCATCTTATTAGACCACCATGCCTTAAAGTTAGACCTCAACAACAACAAAAATTATAAAAAACCCACAAACTCATGGAAACTGAATAATGCCCACCTGAAACATCATGGCTCAAGGAAGAAATAAAGAAACAAATTAAAGAGTTCCTAGAATTCAATGAAAATGAAAGTACAACATACCCAAACTTATGGGACACTAAGAAAGCAGTGCTAAGAGGAAAATTCATAGCTCTAAATGCACACATAAAGAAGATGGAGCAATCCCATACCAATGAATTAACAGCACAACTGAAAGCTCTAGAACAAAAAGAAACAAACTCACCCAGGAGAAATAGACACCAGGAAATAATCAAATTGAGGACTGAAATCAACAAAATAGAAAACAAGAGAACAATACAAAAAATCAATAAAACAAAGAGTTGGTTCTTTGAAAAAATCAACAAGATAGACAAACCCCTAGCCAAATTAACCAAAAGGCAAAAAAGAGCACCCAAATTCACAAAATCAGAAATGAAAAGGGAGACATAACAACAGACAACGAGGACATCCAGAGAATCATCAGGTCATACTTCAAAAACCTGTACTCCACAAAAATGGAAAACCAGGAAGAAATGGACAATTTTCTGGATAAATACCACATACCAAAATTAAATCAAGACCAGATAAACCATTTAAATAGACCAATAACCCCTAAAGAAATAGAAACAGTCATCAAAATCTCCCAACCAAAAAAAGCCCAGGACCAGGTGATTTCAGTGCAGAATTCTACCAGACTTTCAAAGAAGAACTAATACCAATCCTCTTCAAAGTGTTCCACACAATAGAAACAGAAGGAACACTACCAAACTCTTTTTATGAGGCTACAGTTACCCTGATACCCAAACCACACAAAGATGCAACAAAGAAAGAGAACTATAGAGCTATAGTAATAAAAACAGCTTGGTACTGGTATAAAAATTGACATACAGACCAATGGAATCAATTTAAAGACCCTGACATTAATCCATGCACATATGAACACCTGGTTTTTGACAAAGGAGCCAAAAGTAAACAATGGAAAAAGAAAGTATCTTCAACAAATGTTGCTGGCATAACTGGATGTCAATATGTAAAAGATTACAAATAGATCCATATCTGTCACCATGCACAAAACTCAAGTCCAAGTGCATCAAAGACCTGAACATAAATCCAGTTACACTAAACTTAATAGAAAAGAAAGTAGGAAGCACTCTTGAACGCATAGGCACTGGAGACCTTTTTCTAAATAAAACACCAACAGCACAGACCCTGAGCACAACAATTAATAAATGGGACCTCTCGAAATTGAGAAGCTTTTGCAGGGAAAAGACACAGTCAATAAGACAAAAAGACAGCCAACAGAATGGGAAAAGATTTTCACCAACCCCACATCTGACAGAGGATTGATCTCCACAGTATATAAAGAACTCAAGAAACTAGACATCAAAATACTGAACAGTCCAATTAAAAAATGGGCTAAAGAGCTAAACAGAGAATTCACAAAACAAGAACTACAAATGGCTGAAAGACATTTAAAGAAATGCTCAACATCCTTAATCATCAGAGAAATGCAAATCAAAACGACTCTGAGATACCACCTTACACCTGTCAGAATGTCTATGATCAAAAACACCAATGACAGCCAATGTTGGAGAGAATGTGGAGCAAAGGGAACACTCCTCCACTGTTGGTGGGAATGTAAACTTGTACAACCACTGTGGAAATCAGTATGGCGGTTTCTCAGAAAATTAGGAATCGAACTACCTCAAGACCCAGCCATCCCACTCTTGGGCATATACCCAAGGAATGCTGATTCATACCATAAAGATACATGCTCAGCTATGTTCATAGCAGCACTATTTGTAATAGCCAGAACCTGGAAACAACCTAGATGCCCATCAACAGAAGAATGGATGGAAAAAATGTGGTACATATACACAATGGAGTACTGTTCAGCAGAGAAAAACAATGAAAGCATGAAATTTGCAGGCAAATCGATGGAACTAGAAAAAATCATCCTGAGTGAGGTAACCCAAACCCAGAAAGACAGTCATGGTATGTAATCACTCATAAGTGGATTCTAGATATAAAATAAAGAACAATCAGACCACAGCCCATAGAACCATATATATACAATGGAGGTCTCTAGGACGACTGTGGCTTATAATAAATTTCGGTTCTACTCAATTATTGAAAAAAATAGCCAAATGAATGGAAATACATGAACTATGAACCAAAGGCTGAGGGGCCCCCAGCTGGATCAGGCCCTCTGAATAGGTGAGACAGTTGAATGGCTTGATCAATTTGGGAGGCAACTAGGCAGTGGGACCAAGTCCTGTGCTCATTGCATGAGTTGGCTGTTTGAAACCTGGAGCTTTTGCAGGGACACTTGGCTCAGTCTGGGAGGAAGGGACTGGACCTGCCTGGACTGAGTCTACCAGGTTGATTGCAGTCCTCGGGGGAGGATTTGCCCTGGAGGAGGTGGGAATGGGGGGCAGGATGGGGGTAAGAGTAGGGTGTGGGAGGGGGGAGAATAGGGGAACCCGTGGCTGATATGTAGAACTGAATGGTATTGTAAAACAAAATAAAAAAATGTTAAAATAAATAAATAAAAATATCCATTCTTGAGTAGTCATGAAAATATTAATAACAATTTCACATATTAGAGGAAGAGCTCTGCTCACCTTAGTAAATAAATTGGATGGCTTAGAGGCAAGACTACAACAAGATTCAGAGTAATGGATTTAACTTCTATTGTATGGCAAACAGCACTGTAAAATATTTACTCAAGATCTTCCTTCCCCATCTAGATCAAGGCTGAATGGCAGTACCACCCTTTCAGTTCACAAAGCATTTGGACCACCAACTTCCTAACATTCCCCTGTAAGTCCTGTTTGAAACAGTGTGGTCTCTTCTTGGATAATGATTGAATGAAGGATGAATCAAAGATGTTGGTGTGTATACTAACTTATTTCCTCATATAAATCTTACATCATTTTATAACACAATAGTAATTTCATTAGGTATATCTCACAGATTTTTTTATATTTTGACTTGTCTCTGCTAGTACATGTGTATGTTATTCCTAAGAACTAAAAATATTAATATTGTGATCCTATTATCACTTGTGTCCCTGAGAACCAGGAATTTAACATTCAAAGCCCTGACTTTGAACTCTATCAGGCTCACAGCCATTCAGACCCAAATAAACACACAGACGCTTATATTATTCAAACTGTTTGGCGTAATGGCTCAGGCTTCTTGTTATCTTGTTTTTATATCTTACATTAACCCATTTCTATTCATCTATACCTTGCCACGTGGTTCATGGCTTACTGGTACTTTTCTCTTGCTTCTCATGGTGGCGGCTGGCAGTGTCTTCTTACTCAGCCTTTTACTTTCCACAATTCTCCTCACTCTTTCTCCTGCCTACACTTCCTGCCTGGCTACTGGCCAATTAGCATTTTATTTATCAATCAATTATAGCAACACATTCACATCATACATTTATCCTCAGCACTTTCCTTTTTTTAAAAAAGGAAGGTTTTAACTTTAACATAATAAAATTACATATAACAAAACAATTATCAAGCAAGAATTATAGTTATAATATCTAGTCTATTTGTATTTGGCAAAATTAAAGAAGATATCCTATCTACTTCATATTTGTGAGTATAAGGTTTTATATCTAACTTATCTTTTATCATCACTAAGGAAATTATAACTATCTAGTTTTTAACTACATCAAAGACCCCAGAAGTATATAATATTACTTGAGGAACAGGAGAAGGATGCAAGCAACTTTTGGGAGTCTTGCAAGGGTAGACAGAGACAGCTGCAAGCCTGGACAGTAATCTAAAGTTCCTCTGTAAAGTTGGGGCATCTGTCTTTAGCTCACAGGCCTAGAGTCTCCCAGTCACTTTTTTTGTGTCCTGTGGAATGTCTGGCAGGTTTCTCTGCAAGGCAGGAACCTGAAGAACCATCTCATTTTATAAAGTTTAGTGGTCACCTTTCTATGGATGTTGTATGTTTAGCCAATACAACATTTTGTCAAGCAGTCCAGGCAAGAACAGTTTCTTGCCCAAATGGTTATTTTTGTCAAGAAGAAGATAAATTCTATGTAGTGTCTTTGATGTCCATCTTCCTCTCTGAAGTAAATCGATCCAGTCAGGAGCAGAAAACTCTCACTGTTCAGAAAGTCTAAAATTTTTAAAACATTTTAAATGCTATATTTTGTAGCTCTTTGAAGTGTTT
This sequence comes from Peromyscus maniculatus bairdii, assembly GCF_049852395.1. NCBI lineage: Eukaryota > Metazoa > Chordata > Mammalia > Rodentia > Cricetidae > Peromyscus > Peromyscus maniculatus. Next base: position 41,184,815 of record NC_134860.1, on the reverse strand, counting down.
GAAGATTATCTACCTAATTGAATTATATCTATGTATACGTGGAAAATTTAACATGACTATAAGTTTCACTATCATAGAAGAATAATTATGAATCTGTATTTTTAACTGTCTATTATACATTTAAATGAGTTGTACAAACATAATACCTTAAACAAGAGAAGAAATATACATATAGTATAACAAAATTAAGTTTAAGTTTGTATCTATAAACTAAAATCAATAGCAATGTAAAACATTTTTAAACAAGTTGTTCTTTAAAAGTAGGTTTATTAATCTACCCTTTTATCTTATCATATCTAAACTATCCCCCTTTGTTAGAAAGAGATTGCATTTATAATTAACCTGTTTTAAATAAAACATATTGGTTTTTCTCTGTCCCACAACAGAGGGCTCTTTTGATATGGGACAGAAGACTCTCTCAACCTTTGGTTTCAGCATATGTTTGGGTTTAGAGTAGAAGTGAGCCAATTTTATTTCCAAAGCCAGCTTGGTATATTTGGGAATCTGGGTATAGCTTTTCATAATATTATTTGCTGAATGAGGGTGCTATATTTTTATGGGGGCATAAAGAAAATTTTAGGATTATGGGGTAGTCTGTGAGGCTGTATTGTCTAAGCCAGTTGCCATGAAACCATTTTCGATGTTGGATCATCTGGGCCATGGTGTCATCGGAGATCTTTCAGAGGGACTTGGCTGGTTAAACCTGATGTATCTTAATCTGGAACAAATCCACAGCCTCTTGATTTTTGTGGAAACATAAGCAGAGCCTCCTTTTCAAAGCAACATATCTTTAGATCCAAATTTTGAAGTCAAGGTACCTTTAAAATATACATATTGGTTTAACTGAGCAGCCTATACAATCAAATGTCTCTCTGCAGTTAAAAATCCCAAAGACAACACAATCCATATTTTTTGTGTAATATCTATCTTTATATGGCTTATTTTTATATTATTTTTACTTTTTTTAAAGACTATTTTTTAAAATTATCTATTTTCATATAACTATATATATATATATATATTACTTTTTCTCTATTAAGCCTATGTATATTTTACATATATTGTAAATCATTTAGAGGTTTATCCCATCTGAATCTGTCTTATTGCGAATCTATTTCTTTCAACTGAAGTATTACTAAGCCTGAATGGCAGCTGTGGCTGCAGGCTCTGCCTACCTCAGCTTCCCAACTTTGCAGAACTATGTTTACCGCCAGCTTTGGAGGAACATTTTCACCGCTGGACTGTGGGAGGCAGTGGGTCTATGTCTGTATCAAAGCAGTGTGTAGCCCAGAAAACTCTTTTTTTTTGTCTGTACTAACAAACGCTAAATCCACCATGCAGTGTTACGTGCAGCTTGCAGATGCCTCACTCCCGCCATGCTGTAGGTCCCACCATCATATAAAGTAGCTCAAGCCAACAGGCTGCTGGTAAATTGAGAGAGACAACTAGGAAGCTGTTTTTAGCTCTGTTTTAGAATCTTCTTTCTCAGGTTATAGTTGGAAAGTCTTGTTTGATTTTTAGAGAGCTTGAACTTTTAAAGTGTTGTAATTTTTAAAGGTTGTGGGATTTTTAAAACTTACACTATATTTTATATTATGATATTAACATAAGAATTTGGGGAACAAGAAATAAATGGTTATGGTGTTGAGGAAATATGTGTCATGCTGACAAGGAATATAAAGTCCTAGTTAACTTTATCTGTTGTATACAATGAAGACTCCACAGAAGTCTTCCCTAGTCCTCCTGTATTAAGAAGAGGGAGTTTTTGCCTTCTTATGTTTTGTGTTTTGTGTTTGTTTGTTTGTCTTTCCTTTCCAGGATGCATGTAGTGAGCTAGAAGGGGACTGGGGGATTTAAAGTCAAAAACACATGGCCTGAGGAACCCCACTCTTTCTGACTGTTGCATTGTGTTTGCTGTGTTGGGCCTTTCTTCATATTTCTTTGAAGAACACTCATTTCTCCCTCCTGTGCCTCTGTCCACCACAGTTACTACCAGGCACATCATAGTTATTTCAATGTCTACTCTCCTATGTATAGAAATTGGATTTCCAGTGGATCCCATCCTTCAGAAGAAACGAGAGATGAGTGTTTACTCCTACTTCAGCCATCCATTACCATAAGGAGGATAAACAGAGTCATCATGACCATGGTATCTATAGCTGAACCAGATGTAACTTATGACTATTTTCACTTCTTTCTTTCAGTGTCTAAGAGAGCAATTTGCTCAAGAATATTAGTGAAGATGGGAATATGACTGTGATGGCTATTCTTGGTTGTCAATGTGAATACATATGATATTAACTAAAATCAAAATATATAGAGCACATATATGGGAGATTGCATTTGAAGTAGGAGGATCTACTTCTAGTCCTAATCTTTAAGGTGGGAAGTCTCACTTTAATTCAGACTTTAACCCAGATGTAATCTGGATCACTCCTTCTTCTCGAAGCATGTATAATGAAATGGAAGAAAGAAGATTTACTCTTTCTCTGCTTGCTCTTGCCTTGTGAGCACATCCATTCCTTCACTGGAACTAGAACCTACTTCTTTAAGATTACAGCCTAGACTACAAACAGCTAATACATCCATTCTTGTGGATGGAGCATCTACTGGATATTGGACTTTCCATCATGGCCAGACATTTTTGTATAGGCTGCACCACAGCCTGGAAGTCATTCGAACAAAACACTTTCTACATATAGAAAACTTCAGCTTATAACTTCTGTTACTTTAGAGAGCCCTGACTAATATACCAGGCATGTAGAGAGGACATTCTAGACCAGTTTGTGTCTCAGCTATGTCACAAATTCCCAATGGCCACCTTCCTTCAACCATTCTTCAGGTGAGGCTTTGGTGTTAGCCTTCTTGGCTCCTATAACATCTCAGTAATGACAGTAAAATCATGAAAGTCCCACACCTCACCAATGGAATGCAGAGTAATACAGTTAAATGAGTGTCTCAGATGGAGAGATTCTAGGGTAAGTGAGGAATGGAAACAATCCCCATGTCTTAGCTTTTGTGGGTGATGACTGGGCACCCCCACCCACATGAAGATCAAAGGACAATTTTTCAGAGGTTTGTTGTCTCATTCAATCATGTGAGTCCCAGGGAAGGAACTAAGACCTATAAACCAGGCAACAAGTACCTTTGCTCACTGAGCCAATTGTTCAGCTGAACACAACATCCATGGAATTAAATGGGCTTTGTATATCCATTGATGTTCGGTGTGTATAACAGTTGTTTTTTTATGAAGTGTAGATTCTTCTACCCTTGTATGACAACACCAGTTTGGCACCCCACAGGATTATTTCCTCCACACATTAACTCTCTGATTCAGTCTCAGAAGTCAGATCTGGTCCAGGGGAGTTTCACAAGAATAAAGTACTCATCTGGAAGGAACCCTTTCTCAGTATACAGTGAGATCTGCTGTGTGAAAAGAGCACCATGAACCATTCCTTCCCCTTCCTAGCCTTGTACAGGCATGCTCTCCATCAGAGAGAGACATGTGGCTTTTGCTGCAGGCTTCATTCACTGTGGCTGGTCTGAAGCTTCCTCCCAACACTTAGCTGGAGTATCAATAGGGACTCCTAACCACACCTCCACCACCAGAGGGTCTTCTCAGTTCTGCATTTCATCAGATCGCCCTAATCTGCATTGTCAGTCAGGATGAGATGTGAGAGATCTGCTACAACCCTGACAATAAGTGATGCTGGAGCAGGATCCTGAACCCATGAACACCTTGCATGAATGCCTGGCATCCTAAGACAATTACCATGCCTACATCATATATTTGTCCCTACTGGATTCCTGAAATTTCTCTTTTTGTTTGGGGCTGTTTCATTCCAACTAATACAGCACAGATGGCTAGAAGGACAAAAGTCAAGTGCAGGAGCTGAAGTGTTGGCTGCTTCACTTTGAGTAATTGTTTATCTCCCAAAGAACCAAGAGGGCCACTAAAAAGCCTCTGTAACTCGTTTCATCTAGAATTTGATGCCCTCTTCTGGCCTGTGGTGGAATTGCATAGAGATAGATTACAGCCATTCAGAAGGCAAAACACACATACATATAAATAAAAGACAGAAATCTTTAAAAACCTGTAGCACTGATGCATCATTAAGGCCAAGAGAAGCAAATAATAATAGTAATAATAATAATAATAATAATAATAATAATAATAATAGTAATAATAATAATAATAATAATAATAATAATAATAATGTCCCAACTTATCTTTGCACTCATTCTCTCTGTTATTGGGTTATCACTGAAGCTATATTTCAAGGAAACCAGAGACAGATAGCTCCAGGTTTTTAATTTGTTTTTATTTAATGTTTTATTGATTCTCCGTTGGTTTCACATCCTGTATCCCAATCCCAGTCTTCCAACTACCTGTTCCCTTTCATCTGTGCTCTGCCCTTGACGCAAATGATGCAATGCAAATAAAAACTACTCTGCCCTTGATGCAATGAAAATCAAAACTACTCTGAGCCTTCATGTTTCATGAGGCAGAACAAAAAAATTAATTTAAAAATGACATCTAATGTTGGGGAAGATGTGGAGTACAGGAAATACTCATCCATTCCTTTTGGGAAGGCACACTTGTACAGCCACTATGGAAAGAGGTATAGCTATTTCTTGGGAAGCTAGGAATCTATCAAGACCCAGCTATGCCACTCTTGGTGTAAACCTAAAGGATGATTCACCTACCACAGAGACACTTACTTGCTCAACCATGTTCATTACTGCTCCATTTATAATAGCCAGAAATTGGAGACAGGCTAGGTGTTTCTCAGCACATTAATGTCAAAAGAAAATGTGGTTCACTTACAGAGATGGGCTACTGCTAAGCAGTTAAAAAAGAAAACTGGGCCACAGTGGTGGCCCTTTAATCCCAGCACTCGGGAGGAAGAGCCAGGTGGATCTCTGTGAGTTTGTGGCCAGCCTGGTCTCCAAAGTGAGTTCCAGGAAAGGTGCAAAGCTACACAGAGAAACCCTGTGTCAAAGAAAAAAAAACCAGGAAATTTAGAGGTAATTGGATGGAGTTAGAAACAATCATCCTGAGTAAGGTATCCCAGACACAGAAAGACAAATACGGTGTGTTTTTACTTATATATGAATGTTAACTGTTGAGTTAAAAATAGTTAAGCTACAATCGGGAAAACCACAGGTTAGGTATAGAGTAAGGGATTGGGGGAAGGGATAATTTCCAGAAAGTGCGAGTAGAATAGATTGTTATGGATGGATGAAGGATAGAGTTTGGAACGGGATGGTCAAATGAGAAGGGAGGGAGAAGAAAGGGTAAGTGAAGAAATAGAGGAAGGGAGAGGTAAAATTAAGGGCCATTTGAGGGATCTTATGGAAACCTAATACAGGAGAACCACTCTAAAATACATACATATACGAGCTGATCTAGATGGCATCGTCAAAAAAGGAAAAATCCAAAAACCAGTGAGACAGAACCACAACTGGATATATTTGTCACCAAATGAAGCTTCTATACTGGCAATGGGTTACATTTAGTCAATTTGTAGGACAAATGGGTCCAATGGAACATCAAACAACGCAAGGTCTTATAAGGCTATTGGTTGCCCTCCATAAACTGACAGGAGGAGCTGTTCTTGAAGATGACACCAACACAAGTCACTGAACATGAATCAGTCAAGCTCATGCCCCCCTAGACATCTCACCACTTACGGACTAGATTTAAAGGCACTGGAAGGGACTCTGCTCACTATCAAAGAGGAAAGTAAACACCAACCCAGCTACAATGGTGACTGCAGCCAAGATATGATGGTGCAGTAGTGGAACAAAGCCTGTGGGAGTAACCAACCAATATCTGATTGGTAAAAGGCTGACTCCATGAGATGGAACCTATATCCAGCACTGTGTGGGTGGACAAGACCTGAGACTAGGTATGCCAGGATCCACGGGGGAAACCAAACACTACTGCTCTGCTTAAGGGCCATAACAATAAAATGACTCCTAACAATATCCTGCTGTACTCATAGATAATGCCTTTCTTAGTCTTCATAAGAGCAGCTTCCTCATGTACAGCCCAGATGGGAACAAATACAGAACCTTCAGTTGATTATAGGCAGAGAGGAAGTGATCTTGAACACTCAACCCTAAACAGGACATCTCTGCTCCAATTCCTCCCCTCAGGACTTAGGGAACCCTGTGGAAGAGGAAGTGAAAAAAGTGCCACAGAATCTGAAGATGGCAGGGTCATTGTCCATCCACTGAGGTGAAGCACATATGTGAAGTGGAGCCAGACTAATCCTGAGAAAAGCTGCACTGCATATGATGCATGGGGCAGAGATGGAGAGGGAGGAATGCCCCAACCATTTGGAGCCCAGCAGATCACATGAGTACCAGATGCTGAACACTGGGCTGTAGGATTTGGATTATTACAGCTAGATTATGGCATTGTTACCAAATGAAAATTTCTGTGCTCCAGCTCTTCTTTTGTGGAATAAGAAAATATCCATTTTCTTTAGTTTATCTTACCAATCCAATTAATAAGTTTTTGTTTTTGTTTGATTTCTAGACACCTTGGACTTTGAATTGTTGTAAATTTTAAAGATTGTGGGAATTTTAAAACTTACACTGTGTTTTATATTATGATATTAACATAAGAATTTGGGGAACAAGAAATAAATGGTTATGGCGTTGAGGTGATGTGTGTCATGCTGACAAGGAATGGAAAGTCCTAGTTAACTTTATCTGTGCACTTGGAACAGCCCAGCAAAAATAGCAATGAGAATCTCAATATAGAACCTGCATGGATAGAAGACATATTAATCTCTGAGAAATTTACTCTCAGAGTTTTACATTTTTATACCTGTTGAACATTTCTTGAATTAGAATTAAATTTACAGCATGTATACTTTGTATTTGATAATGACTTTTAAGGCCTGACCACTTAGGGTTGGATAACCTATCAAGGCATTTGTTCCTAGGAAAGGTTAATTTTCTCACCTAGATTTTTGAAATGTTGTGGGTGCCACTTTCTTGTCATATAGAAAAACTACCTAGGAATTAAGATTCAGTTTAAAATTTTCTTTGAAACTTATTTCATGTTATTTTGTAAAATATTATACTTTAAAGCAAAATTAGTGTAACTCAAGGAGGTGGTTAGCTTCATTGACAGTCAATCCATTATCAAGGGTAAACTTCAGAAGTTAACACATTTATTTCAATTTAAACATTAGCATTAAATTAAGGTTAATCATTAATCTGAAGTTAATTGTAGTCCATGAGAAGTTGTTTTAGAATAACATGATATATAAAAATGAGCAAGAGGAAAGTTTTATACTTGTAAATGTTTGTTAATCTATCAGTCCACATACTTTATTACAATGATTGCTTGTTTTTATTGCATATCAAACAATTTGGCTCTATTACTGTGGATGATGAGACTTACTTACTAAGGGGAAAAGATATATTAAAAAAATTTATTTTCAAATGGGAGGTGTGCTGGAGGAAAGGGGAGGAGTGCAGAAAGGGAGAGAACAAGGGAATCTGTGGCTATTATGTAGAACTGAATAGTATTGTAAAATAAATAATAAAAAAATTATTTTCATTATTTCAATGGAAAAGATATTGTTCATATAATGGTATATTGTAGATTGTGGAAACGATACATGGACTATTTAAAACAGTTGTTCAACAAATTATTAGCACAGGGTAGAGCTATTTAACATTCCCTTTGGGAAAACCTTCTATTGATATCTCTTAACAGGCTGAGAATTATTATAAGTCAAACTTTTCCATATCCTTTTCTTATAGAGACAGAGTAAACAAACAGTCTTTTAAGACAACATTATAAGAGGCCATTCTCTAGGTAACAGATAAGGCAATGGCATTCCAGGGTGTAGAGAGCCCATTAGTGGAATCATTTTATTTATGGCTCTCAGATGTGTCCACATTCTTTATTTTCAATAACAAATACAGGAGAATACAAAGGGCTGAATTTCCACAACACCACACAGGTTACAGTCCGTCATCAAAGGAAGCCAAGGCAAGATCATAAGGCAGGGACTTGAAACCACAGAGGAATGTTGCTCATTCCTCTGCTCAGCTAACTAACTTTCCTCTATGGTCTAGGCTCTCATGTCTAGGTATAGCCCTACCCAGAGGGCTGAACCTTCCACAATCAAATTGTAATCAAGAAAATGTCAAAGAAGCATGCCTGCAAGCCAGTCTGATGGTGTAAGCTCCTCAACTATTTGTCAAGTAGACATCCAAGATGAGCCATCCTAACAAACCATAAAGGGAAAAATATAAGCCTCAGTTTCCTACAAAAAAAATTGATTCTTGATGAATAGGATTCTATGTCCAAAGTAAAATTTCAATTGTAGGAAGAGCAATTAAAAAGGATTTAGGTAAGAAAATGAAAAAATATTTAAAATAATGAGTGACAATCAGTCCAAGCCACAAAGGAAAACTTGGTAAATTTGACTATTGAAGTCTCTTCTGGAGGCTGCAGGGTAAACATGGGCAGGGGCTGTTGCTGACAGCACCTTTGACCATCCTTGCAGTATTTTGTTGGAGGAGTTTCCACCAGAAGCCTCTACCCCTAACTGCAGCAACTAGGTCCCAAATACAAGCCTGAATCATCAACTGGATGCCAGAGCTTATGTTTTATAGAAATGAATGGGGTGCATTCTGCTTGATGATTTGTGGAAGGCTGCATCCCATTTTCAGAGCTGTAGATGTTGCAATCTGCTGAAGCAGCACCAGGAACATTGTCTAAAGCCAGTGTTCTTGGGGACACACACTGCAGTGCCCTCACTCATCATGGAAGTGTCAGTGGGAGCTCTGCAATAAGATTTGGCTCTGGACTATTATATACTTTTGGTGCTGCTGCTTCCAAATCTTGCCTCTTTGACCATTAGTAAACTTCAAATCCCAATAAACCATTTTTGCTTTGAAAGCAATTGGAGTCTTCTACTGTTGTGTTAAATGAAGACTCCACAGAAGTCTTCCCTGGCCTCCTGTATTAAGAGGGAGTTTTGGCATTTTGTGTTGTTTTTTTTCATTTGTCTTTCCTTTTCAGGATGCATGGACTGAACAAGAAGGGGTCTGGAGGATTTAAATTTCAAAACACATGGCCTGAGGAATCCCACTCTTTTTGACTGCAGCACTGTGTTTGGTATGTTGGGCCTTTCTTCCTTTTCTTGAAAGAACACTCATTTCTCCCTTCAGGGACCATTTCCACCACAGTTACTACCGGGCACATTATACTTATTTCAATGTCTAATTTCCTATTGTACAGAAACTGGATTTTTGGATTCCCTCCTTCCCAAGGACCAGAGATAGGTATTTAGTTCTCTTTAACCATTCCTGGCCATAAGTACTCCAATAAAGTCATCATGACCACGGGATCTACAGCTGACTCAGATGTAACTTATGATTCTTGTCACTCCTTCCTTTCACCCTGTAAGGGAGTCATTTACTCAAGAATACTCATGTAAAGGCAAATACAACTGTGATTGCTATTCTTGGTTATCAATATGAATACATAGGATATTAACTAACATTAAAATATATACAGCACATCTATGGGAGATTTCATTTGAGGTAGGAGGATCTACTTCTAATTCTGATCTTTGAGGTAGGAAGTCACACCTTTAATTCAAACTGTAACTCAGATGTAATCTGGACCACTCCTGCTGGAATCATTTATAATGATATGGAAGAAGGATTATTTACTCTCTCTCTCTGCCTCTCTCTCTCTCTCTCTCTCTCTCTCTCTCTCTCTCTCTCTCTCTCTCTCTCTCTCTGCTTGCTCTTGCCTAGTGAACACATTCATTTCTTCATTTGCATGAGAACCAACTTCTTTAAGATTACAGCATAGACTTCAGACACCTAAGATATCCAGTGTTGTGGACTGAGCAACTACTGAATTCCTGGACTGTTCATCACAAACAGCCATCCTTGTATAGGTTGGACCACAGCTTGGAAGTTATTCTAACAACTCACTTCCTAGATAGAGGGAGCTTCAGTTTATAATTGCTATTACACTAGAGAGCCCTGAATAATACACCAGGCATGTAGAGAGGACATTCTAGAGCAGTTTGTGTCTCAGCAATGTCACAAACCCCAATGGTCACATTCCCTTAAACATTCTTCAGGTGATGCTTTGATGTCAGCCTTCTTGGCTCCTATAACATCTCAGAAATGACGATAAAATAGCAGAATTCCCACATCTCTCCAATGGAATGCAGAGTAATACAATTAATGAGTGTCTCGGATGGAGAGATTCGAGGTAAGTGAGGAATGGAAACAAATCCCCATGTCTTAGCTTTTGTGGGCAATGACTTCCATACCTACAAGAAGATCAGAGGACAATTTGTCAGAGGTATTGGTGTTCTGTGTGTATATATGTTCTTTACTCATGAAGAGTAGATTCTTTCTACCCTTGGTTGACAGCACCAATTTCGAACTCCACAGGATTATTTCCTTCACACATTAACTCTCTGATTTAGTCTCAGACGTCAGATCTGGTCCAGGGAAGCTTCATAAATATAAAGCACTCATCTGAATGGAAACTTTCCTCAGTATACAGTGAGATCTGATGTGGGGAAAGAGCAGCATCAATTATCCCTCTCCCTTCCTAGCCTTGCACGGGCATGCTTTCCATCACATTCAGGCACATGGCTTTTGATGCAGACTTCATCCACTCTGCCTGATCTGAAGCTTCCTCCCAAAACTTAGCTGGAGCATCCAGAGGGACTCCTAACCACACCTACACAACCAGGAGGGTCTTCTCAGTTCTGCATTTCATCAGATGGCCCTAATCTGCATCGTCAATCAGGGTGAGATGTGAGAGATCTGCTACAACCCTGACAAAAAGTGATGCTGGAGCAGGATCCTGAACCCATGAACACCTTGCATGGATGCATGGCATTCTAAGACAATTACTATGCCTACATCATATATTTGTCCCTACCGAACTCCTGAAATTTCTCTTTGGTTTGGGCTGATTCATTCCAACTAATACACCACACATGGCTAGAAACACAAAAGTCAATTACAGGGGCTAGAGAGATGGCTCCTTTACTTTTGAGTAAATGTTTCGCTCCCAAAGAACCAACAGGGCAGCTAAAAAGCCTCCTTAACACCAGTTCAGGTACAATTTGATGCCCTCTTCTGGCCTTAGGTGGAACTGCAATCAGATATATTACAGCCCTGCTGCAGACAAAACACCCATACATATGAATAAAAGAAATAAATCGTTAAAAACCTGTTATTGCACTAATGAAACATTAAGGCCAACAGCAGCAAAAAAAATGTCCCAACTTATCTTTGAATTCACTCTGTCTATTATGTGGTTATCACTGAAGCTATATTTCAAGAAAATTAAAGGAAGATAGCTCCAGTTTTTTTAGTTTGTTTTTATTTAATATTTTATTGATTCTCTGTTGGTTTCACATCATGCATTCCAATCCCACTCTTCCAACTACCTGTTTCTTGTATCTGTGTTCTGCTCTTTATACCTCCCATCTAAAATAAGACAATTTAAAAGAAAAATGGAAAACCCAAAACCAAAGCAAACAAACAAGAATCTTGCTGAGGAATCTGTAGTGTGGCCCTGTGAGTCACACAGTACATCCTTTCGTCTATACATCTTTTCTTGTAAGTGTTCTGGCCTCTGATTTCTACTACACTGTCAATAATCCACCCTCACTTGGACTCCTCTTGGATATAGAATTGATGTCTGTGTCACAGAGATCCTATAGCTCTGATCTGCAGATCTGGGCCATTCACATGTGCCTGCAGTTCATAGATGAAGTGGGTGTTAGGGTGGGATAACCTATAGCCCTGGTTATGAACCTGGGTTGTAGCTGGGTTAGAGAACCCACCAGCTTTCCCTCATCTTCACCACTGAGCAAGCTCTCCTATTCTCCCCCAGCTAAATCACCCAGTCCAGGAGGTAGATTGAAGAGAGGCCGATTATCCTGCTCTCATGAGTGGTAATATTGTGTTCCCCAAAATACTGTACCGTAATAAACTTATCTGGAGTCAGAGTGCAGAATAGCCACTAGGACCTAGAGTCCAGAAAATGGTGGCATACACACCTTTAATCTTAGCATTCTGGAGGCAGAGAACCATCTGGATTTTTGTGAGTTCTAAGTCACACTGGAAACAGCCAGGATATGTGACACATATCTTTAATCCCAGGAAATGATGGCTGGAAGTAAAAATTATATAAGGCGAGAGGACGAGGAACTAGATAGAGTCTGTTAAGTGTTTAGGCTTTTGAACAGCAGTTCACCTATGATGTATATGGATGAGGACTCAGAGGCTTCCAGTCTGAAAACAGGAACAGCTGAGGAACTGGCAAAGTGAGCAGGCTGTGGCTTGCTCTGCTTCTCTGATCTTCTAGGATTCACCCCAATCCCTGGCTTCAGGTCTGATTTTATTAATGAGACCTGTTAAGATTCATGCTACCCACCTGCCCTCACATCTGAGTCACCCACACTCAGAACACAAGGACCAGCCCTACTGTTTGGAGAGGCAAGGTGCTGGGTCCAGTCCTCCAATTGTTTCCATAGGTGACTGTCCAACTCTCATGGCCCAGAGGCCAGCTCTCCCACCAGCCTCAGATAGCATATCCTCAGGTGGGGCAGACATCTTTCCCTCACCATTGCCAACACAGGTCAGAAGAAGGGGAGCAGAGTCAGCTCTTCTGCTCTCACACCATCACAGCCAGCTCACCTATACAACCACTAACAATTTAGGTCTACATGCTACTCAGTCCAGGTTCAGGACCCACTCTCCAAGTGCTGCAGTTGGTGAGGGGCAGATCCAGTTCTCCCTGGTGCTACAGCCTGTGAGAGGCAGGGTGAATTCTTTGAATCCCTATCCTGTCTTCAGTGGTAACAGGAGCAACTGACACCAACAAAAACAGAAGCTGTGGCAGGGTACAATTTTTATACATGGCCATTAACAGCAGCCTAGACCGGGAGGACACCATAGCCCCTGGTGGTAGCATAGTCCACTAAGAACTGTATATCCCTGGAAGACACAGCCCTTGTCTAAGATGGTCCTGTATGTCTCTTGGTTGACAATATAGGCCACAAACACTGGCTGCATTAGCAACATGAACCCAGACATGGTGCTAGATGGCTTGCTGGGCCTGGATGTCAACATGGCCCTAGTTGGCAATGCAGATCACTCAGATCAGCATGGACCCACCAGCAGTACCCAAGTGGATCCATGTGGCAGCCCAGATTCCAGGCATCTGCACTGTCTGTGATGGCATCAGGATCTAGGAAAGCAATGCAGACCCTGGTTTCAGCAGAGCCAGAGATCCCTATGTGGCTCATGGCAATGTTCCTGGCACAGATGTTACTCTTGTCCCGGTTGGCAGCACAGTCCTCTAAAACACAAATATGCCCTGTGGTATCATATCCCTTTCATAGTACCATAATCACAAGTGGTGGCCCAGACTGATGACAGCTGCTGAGCCTTCAGTGGTAATAGGAGTCATCGATATCAACACAAGATGCCCACAGCTGTGTCAGGTCCATGGACAAGATATGGTTGTTTCTCATTAATAGGGTTCACAGGATCATTTCATGAAATGTGTATACAGAATAATATAGTTGAGGGATAGCAATATATATGTCCACAAGGATGCAGTATGGATCCTTTTTGCATCAAGAATTGGGTATACACTGAATTGGCCACACTATCCACATGCAAAGACCTATGTATCCCTGTCTTGGCTTGGAAGTCACTATGTAGCCCAAGATGGGCACACAGAGTTCTGGTGTTAAAGGAGGTTCTGGAGTTACAGGATGAAAACTTCGCACATGATATTAAGAGTGAAGAGTTGGAAACTGTCTATCTAGAACAACTTGACCTCAAGACAGTCCATGATAGATTTCCCATCACATAGGGAGGGCTAAGTAGCTTGCCAAAGACATCGACATTAAACGGATAAAAAAAGTCTTGCTCACCAACATCTCTACCCTCCATGTTGTAGTACCCCTCACAGAAGCCACATTCTGCTGAATGTCAGGGTTCTCAGTAACTCCTGTCTCATGTTTTCTGTGTCTCAAGCTCATTGGTGATGCTTTCTTTTCTTCAGGAGTACTGAACCAACAGACCCATGGATCTGATGGGGGCTGGATCCCCTGGAGGTCACTTGGTGTTTGTCTCACTAGTGAAATCACAGCTAAAGTGGGTGTCTTCATCTGAGGAGGCCTTAACCCTAAGGCTGAAGAATGTCACGTGATCAAGAGATCTGGGACTTCTTTGGCCTTCTCAGGTTTCCCTTGAGACCTGCCCTCAGAGAAGGAAAGACCATCATATCTAGTGCAGCCTAGCTGGCACACAGGCTAGACAAACTTTGAACCCAAAGCAATGCTGACCAGAGAAAGAGGTCTTTTTTATTTTATAATTTAATTTAATTTTACATATCAGCCAGTGATTCCCTTATTCTCCCCCCTCCGGCCCTTCCCTCCTCTTCCCCCAGCTGAACCACTCCCCCATTCCCTTTGCCTCCAGGGCAAAGTCTCCCCTGAGGACTGAGTTCAAACTGGTAGATTCTGTCCAGGCAGGTCCAGTCCCCTCCTCCCAGCCTGAGCAAAGTGTCTCTGTATAAGCCCGAAGTTCCAAACAGCCAGCTCATGCACTGAGAACAGGACCCGGTTTCACTGCCTGGGTGCCTCCCAAACAGATCAAGCTAATCAACTGCCTCACTTATCCAGAGGGCCTGATCCAGTTGGGGGCTCCTCAGCTATTGGTTCATAGTTCATGTGTTTCCATTTGTTTGGCTATTTGTCCCTGTGGTTTTTCCAACCTTGGTCTCAACAACTCTTGCTCATACAATCCCTCCTCTTTCTCACCAATTGGACTTGTGGAGCTCTACGTGGGGCCTGGCTGTGGATTTCTGCATCCGGTTCCCTCAGTCATTGGATGGGGTTTCTAGCATGACAATTAGGGTGTTTGGCCATCCTATCACCAGAGTAGGTCAGTTCGGGCTGTCTCTCGACCATTGCCAGTAGTCTATTGTGGGGGTTTCTTTGTTGATTTCTGGGGGCCACGCTAGCTCTTTGCTTCTTCCTATTTTCATGTGGTCTTCATTTATCATGCTCTTTTATTTCTTGTTCTCTCTGTGTGTTCTTGATCCAGGTGGGAACTCCTGCTCCCCTAAGCTCTCTTGCACTTGACCCTTGCCCTTCATTAGCCCCACTCACGTACATGTTGTTCTTGTAGATTTCATCCACTTTTCTGTTGTTGGGTGAACCCTGTATCTTTCTTGGGGTCCTGTTTTCTACATAGCCTCCCTGAAGTTGATAGTATCAGTCTAGTCATCTTTGTTTTACATCTAGTATCCTCCTATGACTGAGTACATACCATGTTTGTCTTTCTGAGTCTGGGTTACCTCACTCAGGATGATTTTTTCTAGATCCATCCATTTGCCTGCAAACTTCATAATGTCAGTGTTTTTCTCTGCTGAGTAGTACTCCATTGTGTATATGACCACATTTAAAGTGTTAAGAGTGAAGAGTAGGCAATTACATTTTTCTTAATAAAGATACAATCATTTTACTCAATAATGGATGAAAGGGCACACAATATAAACAGTAAATAGTCATATCAAAATACCAAACAACAAGAACCAAAGAAAGTACAAATGAATTCAAAACTTTAAACAATAACAAAGAAAACCAAAAAACCCAAAGCAAACAAAACCCAACAAAAAACAAACAAAAAAATTAGGCTAAGCAGCTTGCTAAATTAAAAGATTAAAGGGTTAGGTTAATCATGCAACAGACTTTGAGGCACAGTCAAAAGCCTGTGGCTGGCCTTGAAAACATGGTAGGAAGGCAGTCACAAATGCAAAAGACCATTTCAAAGCAAGTATAGCAATGCCCCATGAGACTTGGAGTGTGTATTCTTCTGAGGAGGCTTCAATCCAAGGGTGCAAAGCGCCATGGGTTCAAGTGGATTGTGGCTTCTTTGGCCTCCTCAGTTCTCTCAAAGCTGTTGTGTGAGAAAGAAAGGCAATCAGTCCCAGAGGCATCCTGGCTGGGCCACAGGCTAGACAAAATCAGGGCCTATTCACACTGGAAGCCAATGTCAAGAGCCTCCAGTCCCCATGAATGCCATGGTTGCACGGGTTGGAATGCAGTGGTGGCTCACTTGCCTGTGATACTTCCTGCTCCTGCTGCAGCAGCTCTGTCTGCAGGAGGCTCTCATCCTGGGCTGTGACATGTTCCAGGTCATGCTGGAGATTTTCTGACCTAGAGGAGAAAGTCAGTTAGGGAACAGGCCTGGTGGGGACCTGCTGTGTCAGCTGTTGAGCCTGAACCAGCTCTAGTCATCTGGACAGTCCAGCATGACCTCTCAGCTCAGGTCATTCCTTGATATCCTAGGAGAGTAGTGTCAGAGTGCACCTTAGCCTGTATTTAACTCTCTGTTTTAAAATCTGCTAGAAGACAAATGAGAACTACACAGTGCTGGACAAGAAAATCCACACATTTCTACAGCTGTCCAGATACAATATTTTGAGAAAAAACGTAACGGTGTATCAAGGTCTGAGTGACAGTTCAGGGCAGATGTACGTGGCCCTGATTAGATACCAGGTTAATGAGCAACCTGGGAAACTGAATGTAGTCCCTCTAGAGAGCCTACAAAATAAAAGCAGTGAAGGTTCTGATTTTTCCTGCAGCACAAAGACCTGACTGAGTTCAACACCTCAACCCCTAAATAATCTTATATCCAGAAAAATCTTTTCTCAGGAGACAGATGCACACTGCAGAGAGCTTATAATCAGCAGGAGTGTGCTGCATGCAGATCTAACCAAAAGTAGGAACTTCTCTTTAAATGTGATGTTCTGGAAGGAAAATAAAGTAACAAGAGCACACACTGTCCTTCAAAACTAACCCTCCTCCTGCTAGGTTGAGGACTACCATAGGGAGATTTATGGGGAGACACAGGGGACACTGAGAATATACCAGAGATCTCCGAAGGGAATAAGGGGTACACATTCCTCAGAAACACTAAGGCTCAAACATAGTGTTTCCTGGAGAAGTTCTTGTTAACAGGGCCAGCACAACACCCTGAGGTTGTCTTTCACTGCCTGTGGATGAGAGCCATCCAGATGGGGAGATTCCCAAAAATGACAGAGATATAGGTACAGGTGACCTCCATGGTTCTAACTACTCCTCCCAGTTTGGGCTCCTACCTCATCTCATAAACACTGAAGTGATGTTGCAGCTTTTCTGCCAAGTCCCTTTGCTGGGTGACCAGCTCCTTCTGATTCAGCAGGCCCTTCAGTTTTTCATCCAGGCTTTCTTGCTCCTGTTCATTAGAAGATTGTGTTCTCAGGGGAGACTTCTCACTCTCATGCACACACATAAAGTCAAGGACACACATAAATACATTTATGCACACATACAAGCCCACTGTAATGCACTAACATGTTCAGTTTCACTGCCAATTCTAATAGAAGGAGCAATCACCAAGAATACTATTGAGAAGAAGATTAAACTTCTTTGGATGAGAAATGAACACAGTGGCAATTAGAGATAGGCACAGTACTTTCTCAATAAAGTTAGTTGGTCTCCATCATCATTAAAAATATAACGAGTAATTTCAGAGAAAAACACACACATGAGTTTACACATTCACAAACACTAGTACTTTTAAGCACCCATATCCCCAACACACACACAAGCATTTACCCCTACACATACAGGAAATATGGGCACACAAACACCCACTCACCAACAGGAGGTCATATATAGAAACCAAAGGAACACTAATGTCCAAATAATAGTCAGCATTCACACACAGAGAGAAGTTCACCCACACAGATGTACACAAATGCACACACACACACACACACACACACACACACACACACACACACACACACACACATGATATAGTCAGTAACACAATATCAGCAAGGAGATGCACTGTGGGATTCCGTGTTGTGAAGCCAATGAGACAAACAAGACATTTCCTTTGTGTTAGCTGTGTGTAATGAAAAGGAAGAAGTCCAGTTTTTATTTTTAAAATAGGTGTATTGTTTGATTTTATTATTTATTAAAGAACACATGTATACCAAAGCAATAAGAGTGTATAAACACAGGAGAAACTACTCCCTCCTTTTTCTTTCTGAGCAATTAAAACTTGTGACAATTAGATGAGACAAAACAAGACAGAAGGCCCCATTAAAGAACAGGAGATCCAGAGTCCTGGCCAGCCCAAATAGCCCAAACAGATAATTTTATGTTCAGTGAATGACCTTGGTTCAAGGGAACAAGAGAGTAAGCAACAGATGACAACATGGGGTTTCATTATGTAGCCTCTGAACACACCCGTGTATGTACACATTTACATACACCTGTAAGGATCACACACAGACAACAGGAATCAAAAGCAAGCAGAAAAAAAGAAGAGGATATCATATTGAGTAAACAGATAAATTTAGATTATGCACATCAAATGTTTCCACAGAGGCCTACAACAGATCTATCCATCTTCTGGGGACTAAAACTGCCTAGAGGAGAGCACACAGCTTAGTCAAACTATGTTGAGGTGATTGGAGAAAATGTTCTCTTCAAGCCTTAAACCTGTCACCCCAACCCTCAAGCTGTCAAAGTCCTCCCACACCGATAGTCATTCAGTCAGCTCCAGACTGGAAACTCCAGGATGGGAGAACTGCCCAGCACCGCTCACAGAAAACAGGGCTGACAAGCTGATACTCAGCTTCTGAGAGTGTGACCCAAGAATTAAGCTAAAGAAAGAGAACAAAATGGAATGCAGGAAGAAAAAACAAGCCCACTTGCCACCCCAAAAGTTGACAATGAAAAACATTCACTTGGCATTGTCTAGGGCTCTAGTCCTTGCAAGCTGCTTCCTACTTATGATCTCACATGACCCCAGAATGCAAATGAGCCACAGGCCACTGACCTAATAAATGAGAGCTCTGTGGTATTCTCCAAGTAGCTCCCTACATGACAGATTCTAATATAATGACATGTAGGTGTGTGGTATCTCACAGACCCATCTCTCTGAATGTACTGCAATTCCAGCAGACCAGGAGGGTTTGCTTTCCAATCAGCTAGTATCTAGCAAGAGGCTACCTCTACAGGAAGACTTTGAATGATCACAGAAATGGATTCTGGATGGGTGGGTGGGTGCTTACATGGGTGTTTTTATTTTATGGTTGGACAGTTGGGAAGTCTGCCCCTACTGCCTCAGCCTACCTGATGCTGCTCAGCACAGGGGTCACACATCTTCTCATGGGCCTCCTTTAAGAGCTTCTTCAACTGCTCACAGGTCTCATGCTCTTCAATCTGCTCCTTCCACAACAGCATGTTCTGATGTCTCAACAGATGGACATTGTTCTTTAGCTGATTACACTCTGGAAGGACCTGGCCATTGAGGTAACTAAACAATCACCAAAACTTGGTGAGCCACAGTGAGCCTCTATTTGCCATCCTGCATCCACATACCACCAACCATGAAAAGTCTGACGTCAACAGAATAAGAATGGAGCTCTCAGTAGACTAGCCAGCATCACTCAAATGCAGGCTAAATCCAGAGAATAGCCAAATTGCAGACAAATTCAAACTACTTCTGAAAATCCAGGTATCAAAAGGGATCTTGTCCCTCTGAGAAAAGGGTGCAGTCCACACCTTTGCTTAACTGTTCCTGATATTGGGAAAGCATCAGCAGGTAGAGGCAAAACACATTCTGAATGAGGGCAGAAGTTCCAACAGGAATAACTTCTCTCTACAGATCCCAGGCAAATCAGATCTGTGAAGACCCTGCCAGCACCCAGAGAACCTGGGCTTCAAGAAATCCCTTTATGGTACAAACCATTTTTCTGTCTTAGGTCTCCTGAGTTGGGCAGGACAATAATATGAGGGCCTCAGTGTTTGTTCACACTTAGTAAAATTGAGTCCAAGAGGCAAAAATTGAAGGGCCACAAGGCAGGCTATGGGCTCAGAGGTACACAGGCTAGAACCAGAGCCCTCACGTTTTGTCAAGGACAAAGAAGGGCAGAATCAGTCCCTCCCAAGCTATTGGGCACTTACCTAAAGTATTCAGTCTCCTCTATCAGCCCCTTGCACTTGTCCAAGGCTTCACTCATCTCCAATGGCATTTCCTGGAGAGCCAACATCACCTGCTTGTGTTCCATTTCAAGCATCTCTGTTTCAAAGTTTAGCCTGTGGTAGGGCATGGCCCCAGGAAAAAAGAACCCCATGAACACAGGCAACAAGGATCACATAAATAAGGCTGTGTCATGGACTACCCCAGCACAGTAGATGCCACAGCCTGGTATTTAAACACTGGGACTTCCTGGTGCTTATTAAACATTCTATCCTGTGCTCAGAACATAACAGCCAGAAGGTTTAAGGTGAGGGATCTAGTTCATGAGCACCCATAGTGGGCATGGAGCTATAGATAATTGCTCTAAGAAGTTGCCAGGAATCTGTGCCACATATCTGAAAACACAAGAAAACTATTGTAACATTTCTCCTATCTCTAGAACAGGGATTCTCATTCCTGGGTGCCAATAGCTACACAGAGACCCAGAGCAAACAATTATTATTTGCCCGGAGGAGCCCCAATTTCGGAATGGTTTTATAAACTGCACAGTGATTCTTATGTTCTAAAACGGTGAGCACAGTGACCAGGAGGTGTGATGCTCAAAGTGAGGTTCCCCTTGCTTCACCAGTGCTGTAATCGGGACCACCCTTAGTCAGATGAATAAACCAGGGCCCTCCAGCTGCTTTCATGAGCTTTCATACACAATCATCTACTGGTCAAGTACAAAGACTCTCCACAAACTCACAGCACCTAGTATCTCCCACAAGCTAACACCTGTCAAGGTCTCTTGAAGTACATGTTGAGGGTTCACACACTACTATCTGTATCCCAAGATTGCAATTGAGGCCACACATTCTTCTTTTCATTTGGAAGAAGCAGAACAGCCTGTGTCCCTATCTCATTCCTCCCGGGTTCCAAGTCTGCATCTCAAAGGAACTCATGAAAACTAGTTTAGGCAGCAGGACACCCTGGAATTTCAGCCTTCTGTTCCTCAGGAAACCTGGGATTGATACTGTGGTTTCAAGAAGGTCAGCAGAGAACTGCGCATAATGACTACCTGTTTTTCAAATCCTTGCAATTATAATTGGCTAGGATACCACGAAGTTCATTTCTCTCACATTCCATGTCATGTAAGCAAATAGTGAGTTTTTCGATTTTTTTCATGTCTTGCTCCTGCTCCTGCTCAGTAAAGCTGGAGAGTTGGGATGGTGCCTCTCCAGTAGTCCCTGCAGGTAGATAAAGACAATTTAACTTGTATTCTTGAATGGCAAGGACCAGGAGAGACCATGCTGAGTCCCAAGAAGAAGCCTAATGTAATGAACGCTAGGGACCCAGGGAACCTTCCAAACAGCAGGAAAGCTATGGTCAAACTCTGCCCACTGAGCTGTCTCTGTTCTCAACCACTGTGGATAATTATGTGCCTCCCTCCCTAATGCAGTATCCTGGCCCTGGAAGGCATAAGCAATGCCAGCCAAGTAGAATTGGAGGACAGTGTCAGCTACCATCTGATGTGATTCAAGCAAAGCCTGTTGTCCCTAGAGCTTAGCAGCACCAAAACCTAATCACATGTGTTCAGGACCAAAACATCTGCTGATGTGCTGTGTGGCCTAGTTGGTTTCCCTCCCTTTCTATTGGCATCAGATTTCCATGGAAACTGAGTAATCCACTAGGATGAAGTACAGCAACGCCCTATGGAGAGAGGGCCAACTCAGTGGTCCTTTTATCCTAATCCTCTTTCTCAGTCAGAAGGAATTGAAGGAATTCCCAGAAAAGCAGCTGCAACCTGGACCAATCATGGCTCTCCTAAACTAACCTTTAGAAACTCTTGACTCTGGGTCTGCTCTTTAGAAAGCCAGAAAAGCTGGACTCACCCATTACTACACAGAAACTCCCAGCTGCTGAGCTACAATACTAGAAATATCAGCTCAAGTTCACCTCCTCCAGGAAGTGTCTTGTCCCCTGCCCTGGACTCACTGTGCCTTTCCCAGAACCATTTATTTCTCCAGGTTTTACACTGAGACCAAAGGCCAGCTTCCTTCTGTCTCTCTCTGGTCACACAATGTTCTCCATTCTTTCTCCCAAGCAGCCTGCTCAGTCTTGTCCACATGTCCATGGGAACTGAAGGAATAACCCACAGTCATTGATGTTGCCACAACACTGGTGACATCACAGAGAGCACCAAGCACTCTCCATCATAGAATAGAATCTCCATGGAAGGGATGATTAGGGTCACCCCTGGCAGTCCTCACTTATCCACTAACTAGCTCTTCTGCAGTTCATCAAAAGCCATGTTGCCCTTCCCAGCAGCCTTCCCAGAAACAAAAGGGAAGACCTTCAGCACCTCCTCCTTACAAAGCCAGAGATCTCTTTCTGTTTCATTAGAATATTTTCACTACTTCATGTATGGGAAGTTGAAGACTCACTTCAAAATATATCTCAGGCAATGATTTTGCCCTTCTTGATATCTGTAATCAATAACATGAGAAAAAATGTTGCTAGGGAATTAAGTCAGAATGGTGAGAAGGAAAGGTTGATCCTCTGATGTCAACAAGAACATTGTGCAGGATTCACAAGGCTTTTTACAATATATGGATATGGTAGGAGTTTGTGGGTGTCCTGCCAGAACAAAGAAATGTCCCTTAGTTAATGAGAAATATTTCCCTGAATCAACACAATAAATTCAAGCCAACACAATATTAGCAAATGTGTAATTAGTTAGTGACATGTCAGGGTGGATAGTAAGAACTGGGACTCTCCAGGTGATCCCTGAGACACAAGAGCAAACACTGCCAGGATGAGTGATGGTCCATTCCAGCACTCAAGTGTCAGGAAAGATGAATGGCTAGTGAGAGGCCAGACACAGATATGAAAGGACAAATGTGTCACAGCCATGGGGACAATATGTAGTGTGTCACTGCTATGTTGCTTCACCTCGTGCTACACAGAGACTAATTTCTTGATCTGGAGCCATTTGTGAAGATGTCCATGCCCTTGGGAAGGAGAGGGGCACAGCCAGCTTAAAGAATACTCCTGGGAGCATGAGAAGGGCAGGCAAAGGACACAGGAGACATATGAGGGGTCCTTTACTCTAGACCTTTCCCAGAGCCGCACATCACACTTGTCAATTTCCTGGCTGCACTGAAATGAGGAGCTAGCACCATGTTCAGCCTGGATGGCAAATTCTTCAGAAGACTGGACTTTGGTCTCAGGAAGGTACTTGGTGGACCCAAGAACACATGAGTGATGTGGGGTAAACTATGTCCATTCAGATGTTATATCACCCTGACAACCAAGTTAGACAAAGTTAAGTATCTCAGTAATTCCCTAGTCTAGAAGTCAAAGCACAGTACTGCCCTAGGCATTACCTCATCTCAGTCAAACCTGACCCACTGAAGGATGCTCAGGAAGTAACTGACAGATGAGTCTTTGTCCTAGCAATTCCGCAAAGACAAGACTTGAGTCTCCCCCTCTGTGGATGTCAGTTCTTCCATCTCTCTATAGGTAGGTGGATGTCTCAGAAGTCATCGGGGTTCCTCTCTCTCCCTAGACAATGTGACCCAGGGGACATCCTTCTAAAGCTTATTCACAGCTACAGAGAATGCTCTGTAGCTTCAGAGCCCTCAGCCAAGTGCTTTGAAAAACCAGGAGAAAATTGTTAATGTCACACTCAGGTAGTGTATGGATGCCCACCTCACTTGCTCTATGCTTCAGACTCTCATGTTAATGGGGAAGCCATGCAGGGGCAGAACATGGTCATCAGATTTACAAAGCCATCCTCACTGACAGTCTAAGACACCCAGAGCTGGCAGGAAGGGGACAGTCTCAGTCCAGGTTCACTGAATCTAACAGCTCTCAGGCTGAACTGCAGACCTGTGTGCCATCAGCAGTTGGTAACTCAGAAACCACAGGGGTCATTTGAAGATAGCAGCACTTGGTGTATCCTGCCCTGCTAGTAGCTGTGATGTAAAGAATGAGAACCTCAGGCTTTGCCAGGGCACCCTCCTTTTCCTATTATTACTGGCACACAACTAAAGGACACCAGTGTGTGGGGGAGGGAACACAGTTATGATACAGAAATCTCATTATTTTCTCTGGGCCTCCTCCCCACTCAGAGTAAAAGCAGATGGTACACAGCAAAGCAGGTAAAGCCTTGTCAATTCCTGAATCTGCCAAACTAACCATCATGGATCCTTGATCTGGGTCTGCTCCTAAGGAACCCAGAGCAGGATAGGTTTATTCCTTTCCACAAGTTCCCAGTTCTTTAGCTTTATCCCTGGAAGGCTCAAGCCCATCACATCCAGAAAGCTCCCCCGCCCCTCCTGAACTCACTGTGTCTTCCCCAGGTCCAGAGATTTCTCCATGTTGTCCAGTGAGACCTAGGGCCTGCTTCTTTCTTCCTCGCTCTGGTCTCTCCATGCTGTGTATTCTCTCTCTCAACTAGACGCCTCAGTCTTGACCACATCTCTGTAGGTGAACCTTACAGCACTGAACTAATGTCCTAAGCTACAACACTAGTTACATCACAGGGGATTCCAAGAGCTCTCCAGAATACAGTAGAATTCCAGAGAAGAGACTGCTGATGTCATGGGGCACAGCCTTTTCTTCCTTGCTAATTCTTCATAAACTGAGTAGAAGCTGATGTTTCTTTCCAGGAATATCTGCTGTGACACAGGGGAAGCCATTCAGCTCCTCCTCCTTCCAAAGCTATAAATTTCTTTCTGCTTCATTAGAATCTTTTCACTACTTCACCCATGAGGAGTTGGAAGCTCATTTATAAACACTGACAATAGTTGGCCCTTCCCATCCTATGGGGAAGCTACTCATTACCCCATATTTCCCCATAATACTCTTCAGTAGGAACATTAGTAAATATTACTTAGAAATTTAGAGGTGGGAGAAACAGATAGAAAATACATCTGGTGCCCAACTTATCAAGAATCCATTAAAAACCACTTGGGGCCGGCTCCCTATTCTGAGCGGCTGACTCCCTAGCCCCGGCCCAGGTCTGCTTGGTTTCAGGCCGTACTAACTGTGAGCTGCTTGCTTAAAGCCAGTGCTGGAAACAACTCAGGCCTGCCCTGCTTAACAGGGCCCCTGCCTGTAAAGCCAATGCACATGGTGGGAGCTTAAGGAAGCCAGAGCCAAGCTTTGACCCGGGGCAAGAGGGAACACGTGGCTGGATTTAAGCTTTAGGCCACTATGCTTTCTCTCTCTCTCTCTCTCTCTCTCTCTCTCTCTCTCTCTCTCTCTCTCTCTCTCTCCTCTCTCTCTCTCTCTCTGGATTCACACCTAGTACACTAGGTAGCTGTTTTGAAATTCGCTCAGATTTCTACTGTTCTACACAGATGTGGTAAGTCACAACATATCGGATTTATTTATTTATTTATTTATTTAGGTTTTTTGAGACAGGGTTTCTCTGTGTAGCTTTGAGCCTTTCCTGGAACTCACTTGGTAGTCCAGGCTGGCCTTGAACTCACAGAGATCCACCTGGCTCTGCCTCCCGAGTGCTGGGATTAAAGGCATGCACCACCACCACTGCCCGGCTCAGATATTTTAAAGGAAACTATTTAAAAGAGAAATTTTTTTCCACATTAAAAAAAATACGTTTTATGTGTACATTGGAAGAAAATTGGGTTTTGTTTGAAATTTTAGGAAGTCTGACAATGGAACAAATATATGAGCAGATTAGTATTGTTGGAATTATGCAGTTTATCACTACTCTTATGCTCATTTTGCTATTTAAAAAGATAGTCAATTTAAGTACCAGGGTGACAGCTTTAGAAAAACTTGTTAAACCTGTAAAAATTCAGACAGAATAAATTAACAGTGAAGTTGTTTCAAGTTTGGATCATAAAGTTACAGAAAGAACGCCTGTTTTCACACAGTCACCCTTAATTTATCATGTAACTTTACAGCAGTTGCCTGATCAAATGACTACACAAAATATTTGGGCTCCAATTGCAATGTTGGATTTAAAGAGGTTTAAGGAGGCAATAGTATCTTATGGCATGCATTCCCCATATGTAAACAAATGTTAAACTCTTGGTCAACATATAATAGGATTGTACCACGGGACTGGCGGGAGCTGGCACAAGCTGTTCTTGAACCCAGCCAGAGACTTCAATTTCTAACTTGGTTCAAGGATGTGCTAAAAACATAGAAAAACAATGGAGGGATAAAGGAATACAAGTTTGCCAGGATCAGCTTATTGTAGGAGGCTAATATGCTTCAGTAAAAACACAATGTTTATATGATGTTCAAACCCTAATTTTATGTTGAATGGCAGCCTTGAATACATGGGACAGAGTTGAGGAATCAGGAAAAAAACTGAGTCAGTTACAAAGGTCATGCAAGGCCCAAAAGAATCTTTCACAGATTTTTTACAAAGACTGGCTTCAACAGTAAAGAGAATGGTCTCAGATTTAGAAGCTAGTAAGATAATAATTGAATCTTTGGCCTTTGAGAATGCAAATGCAGCATGCAAAAGCATAATCAGGCCATTCAAGGCAAGATCTGCACCTTTAGAAGATTGGATTAGAGACATAGTTAATGTTGAGGCTCATGAGCATGATGATATGTGGGTAGGAGAAGCAATTTCAAATGGTTTGAGGAATGTTAGATGTTTTGGATGTGGAAAGCAAGGACATTTGAAAAGGGACTGTAAACAGGTCATTCCTAGAAACAATGTTTCTTCAAGGAACAATGGCAACAGAATACCCCTTCCTTCTGCAGCATGCAGAAGGTGTGGTAAGGGAAAACACTGGACCAACAAATGTAGATCAACAAAGGACAGACAGGGTAATCCTTTGCCTCAGTTCAGGAAACTCCAAGAGGGGCCTCATGCAGGCCCCCATAGCAAATCCAGTTCAAACCTTTCCTGCAGTCATAGTGGAAACCCCTGCTCAGAGCAATTAAATAACCAAATGCCTATTGGAATAAATCATGCTGGTCAGGATGATGAAACAGAGAGAATAGAAAATTCAGGAGAAAACATAAAGAAAAATTTTTGGCAAACTTCTATTAATGAACAGAGACCAAAATTAACGATAAAAATAAATGGTGTTTTGTTGTCTGGTCTGGTAGACACAGGTGCGGACGTTACCATAATTGAACCAGAATTTTAGCATTCAACTTGGCCTCTTCAGGAGGTAAATGTTCAACTGTTAGCAATTGGAACATTATCTCAGGTGAAACAGAGTGCAAGATGGCTGGAATGTATAGGTCCAGAAGGACAGAGAAGAAAATTAAAACCATATGTGGCTAACATAGCTATGCACCTGTGGGCTTGAGACTTGTTGCAACAATGGAATACTCAGATTGACATCCCTCCAATCTCAGAAACAAATCATAAACTAGCACATGTTTCTGAGAGATATATTAGAAGGCATTATTTTGAGTGGTCACCAGCCATCCATATTATACAAGAACAGGGCTCAACAACTGATGATCTTCCAAAGACACCAACAGATCTACCTTTAAAATGGTTAACAGAAAAGCCTGTATGGGTTCAGCAATGGTCTTTAACAACAGAGAAACTCCAGGCTTTAGAAGAGCTGGTAGAATAACAGTAAAATGCTCAGCATATTGAAGAATCAACCAGCCTTTGGAATTCTCCTGTATTTGTTATTAAAAAGAAATCTGGTATATGGAGAATGGTAACAGACCTTAGAGCAATTAACAAAGTAATTCAGCCAATGGACTCCCTACAATCTGGAATGCCTATGCCTACTCTGTTACCAAAATGATGGCCTGTCATAGTTATTGATTTAAAAGACTGTTTCTTTTCAATAGCCTTACAAGAAAAATACAGAGAAAGATTTGCTTTCACAGTGCCTACTTATAATAATTCTCAACTGGTTAAAAGATTTCAATGGAGGGTGCTCCCACAGGGAATGTGGAATAGCCCAAATCTGTACCAATATTTTGTACAACCACCATTGGAAATGATACATAAAAAATTTCCTAACAGAAAATTAGTGAGGTCTGTCACTCACTGTGGAAGAAGGGTGAGAAGAAACCTGGAATCTTCTGAACCTTCAACTCTTGGTGCTACTCTGTGCTCTAACAGTATCAGAGTTTATTACACTTTGGCCTCTGGGACATTGGGCAGTAATTATCTTTGTCCAGGGTTAATCGTAGTAAACAGAATTCATTTATTTACTAACTCATATTTAGTTTCTTGAGAAAAGGACCCTCCCCATAGCCCAGCCTATCCTGGACCTGGCTAAATCAAACAATCAAACATTGAACTCAGAAAGAGCTGCCTGCCTTCCCCTCTGCCTCTGTATCCATGTTAATCACACCCTCCCCTTCTGCCTCCACCTCTGCCTCTTCCTCAGCCCCTGCCTCAAGAGTGCAGAGAGTAAAGGAATGCAGCAAGAAGCCATGTGGAATCCAGGTTATTTCTGTACAGGTGGATAACCACGTTTAAGTGCATGACTTGATGAAGGGTCCATGTGTACACCTTGGTGCATTTTTGGTACATACCTAAAACCAAAAAGACTAAACCACATGTATTTCCAAATGGAACTTAACTCAGATTCATTTTTTTTTTTCTGGCAATCTACCTTGTTTCAGTTGTAAGCTACACTTGCTATAATACCTATGAATCACTAACCTCCTATGAGATGTGATAATACTATTTTGGATATTTAGTGCTTTTATGTTAAAGTTATGATTGCTTTTTTACTTCGATGAATTCGGGCATCTGATTTTTATAGAGGAATTGTATTCAGCCTGTAAATAGAGTTTCATGGTATAACTTTCTTCACAATATCTAACCTGCAACTAATGTGTAGGCCCAAAGGTATACATTCTAAAAAGGGCTATGTCCAGACTCACCTATATAGAAAATGTTAACAAACCCAGCATGAAAACATCCTACTACCTGTATGCAATGATCCTCACAGGGACAAATTTGGGTACAACAGAATGATGGAAATCAATGACTTAGGGAGGCCTCTGGTTTTATCACTCTCTGTGTGTGGTTTTAATTACAGATTTGCACACTGCCATGAGATTACTATGCTTCACTTTATACCTTAGGAGCAGTAGAAACACATTTGGATGGATATCTTTTGACCTTGACATTATTATTTTAAGCTTTATGTATTGAAACTAAGGGTCTTGTAAAATAATCCTTATTAAAGAAACTCAGGAAACATTTTTGGCAATAAAGTAATTCAGACAATGTTGTACTTGTACTGAATCCTCAATGTCATTAATTCTCATTGTACTATTCATTGAACATGTTCTTTTAAAACTATATATTGTATACTGAGCCCAGTATCTTTATGACCAAGGCCTACCCATTCCTTAACTCTCACCAAAAATCTTAGGCATGCTTCATATGCTCAACAGCATTACCTTCAATGTCAGGAATGGAACCATGTAGGTATGTGTAATTGAGCATCCATTCATAGAGACAGCATCAGGAGATATTTGTCTTGGACTGGATACATATGGTATAATATGATTATCACGAGTTAAAAGAACTCCCCTGCAATCACCTTGACTACACTCATCACTTTAGCTGAAATGGTTCTGTTGTGTGTAGACATCACATATTCCTTATCCATTGCTCTGTTATTGGACAGGAAGATCAGGTAACATAAATATTCCTGAAAAAATACTGCAATCTATACTGATGCGCAATGCAGTAAAATGTTCATTTCCTTGGAATAGTATAGATGGGATATGTGACAGACCTTGGGTTGGTGTTTAAAGTGACTCCATACAGAAATAGAGAGAGTAGAATACTTCACACTATACCCACCAACTTATTGGTGTTTCCTGTGGAAGCAATACTTGGAAGCCCCCTACTTTCAGTTAACTCTCCAATTCTATTCGCTGGCATCAAGAAAGACCATTTTCCAATGGACCTGGTGTTCAAATTCAAGTAATGTCTAGAATGACAAGTCAAGTTTTCATGAACCTCCATGGCTCCTTCTACTATGTACAGTTAAGCTTCACAGCCACAGACCTGTCTATCACTGAATTAATCTGTTCAATTACTTTCTAAGGTCTCCATCCATCTGAGATAATCAATGCTAAAACATCACAATGTGATGTTCACTTGATTTTGCAATAGAAAGCCATGCTACACTATTCTACCCTACTGCTCTAGCTCTCAATTCCATTGGGCTCCTACTGGCAGGACAATCCCTGAGCTTTGGGTGGACTGCTTTGTGCATGATCCATTCTGAGTACCAACCAGCCATCTCACAGCAACAGCAGCCACTGAGTCTCAACAGCCTAAACAATGACAGCTCTCTCCAACAGCAACAGAAACAATGCCAAAGGAAGGCCAGAAAAGAGTCAGACGGTAACAGTTACAGCTGCACCTGAAACTACATTAATCTGCAAAACCACAAAGGTTTAGAAGGGAAATGTAAACACCCAATCATTCTAGTCAACAAAACAATAGCAGTTGTCTTCCCTCTAGACCTGGAACTCCTCCATCCCTGGAGATTTTGTGGTGGCTTGCAGTACAAGATAAGAATTCCCTTTTGTGTAGGTGTACACATATCAAATTGGAGAGTTGTTTACATTATAGCTATCAACTCTGCTTTCTCCTTACTAGTGTATACATCTCTCTTGACATTTTAATATGTGGGAGAGACAGTTGATATCCTAATAGCACAAATCCAGACAATTCTCCCCCAAAATGATGGAAGAGCCTGGCTTGGATGATGAAAGCCAGCCTGCTATCAGGAGGGGGTTCCAGCTTGGGACTAATCTGACTCCTTCATAGCCTGCTACTCAATCAGTTTGGTGCTATTCTACGTTTGGCTCATAACTTAAAGAGGAATGAAATAGTTTTCATATTCTGGGAAGTCCTAAGGACATTCTTGGCCAACATCTCCTGAGGCTTAAGCCCCATCTTGGCCCTTAGCATTTAGCAGGCATATGTCTTCAGGGAGTGCCATTTTTCACCCATGCAGGATACCATCTTTCAAATTATTTACTTACATTCATTTTCCTGGAGATGCTGTCCCAAAGTATTATTTTTCCATATTTATGTGTTACCTCTTGAAAGTCTTTTCTTTTCTAAAGAGCAACAGAAAGATAGTAGGAACTGACAGGTAGGGACTTGGAAAAGAATTAGAAGGAGTAGAGGGTTCAGAAACTAAAACCACTATAGGTTATTAGAGAAAATAAGTTCATGACTTAACTTCTCAAGTTATGACACTGAAAAAAAATAATGGGGAAATGTTAAAAAAAAAGCACTGAAATAATGGAAATTAAATACAGAACACAGTTCTAACTCTCTAACAACTTATCTATCTATCTATCTATCTATCTATCTATCTATCTATCTATCCATCTCTCATATCTATGGATCTCTCATTTTTGCTCCACTCTAAGACTTCTCAGTAACACAGGCCCAGTGATGTTCTACTCACCTGGGTCTATGCTGCTACAAGAACACACTTTTTTTCAGAATGGTCTACAACCAGGAGCCTGGATGAACCTTCCAACTTTCAGTCATTGCCACTTGGAATGTGTCACATTATCTGACAAGTGGTCAGTCATGAAGGAAACTGGAAGGGTGAAAGACAAAGGCAGCCTACTGGCCTATGAGAAAAGACACTCTTATTGCAGAGCTTTGCCAAGCACTACAAACCATGAAACAATCTGCATGGAGGAACAGTTCTACTGAGCTGGGCATGTAGCTGCAAGCTACAGCACTAGCTCAGTGTAAAAGAGGTCCCAAGGGAAAGTGCTGACAGCTCATGTGAATGCAGGAGGAGGGCTAAACAGGCTCCAGGGTCATTTTCAATGAGGACTGACAGACAGACACTGTCATAGTAGTGCTTGTTGAGGCAGTTAGAATAAGAAAGGTATATAAATGCACAATACACCCATGCCATGAGACAGTCTATGAACCCACCAGTGAGTACCCAAGGAGAATGAAAACAATCTAAACTAAAGTGAGGAAACACACAAGATTTACCCATATTTAAACAAAATATCATATTCCTGTCAGTGTTATACACTGAGATGGGAAGTGGGTTGTTCTTTTTTTCAAATATAAATTGAAATTTAGGATAAAAGAACCAGCCAAAGAAACCCTCCCTACCCCTGAAACCAGGGTGAAAACGATAAAAATGGCCTGTGAAAGAAACACACTTTGGCCCTGAAACCAGAATCAAAGAAACACACTCTGCCCCTGACCCACTCCGCACAAAAAAAAAAAAAAAAAAATCGCTGAGCAGGAAAACCTACAGAACATAATCGAACCAATCTCTGGGTTTGTCCAAACTCAGGGATTGGAATCTGAGCAATTCTTACCCTGCAATGCTTCACCCTGGAAAAACTCCCCCACTAAGAAGTCCTACATAAGCCCTGTACCTGTTCATTTGGTAACTACCTGTTTTTTCTTCCTGGCAGAGGCAGCCACCCTCTTGGATTCTTCCCCTCCAATAAATTTCTTGAATGGGGGTTGGGTGAGACCTTCTTTTGTCAGAAGGGAGCAGAGCAGAGGGGGAACATTAGATACACAGGAGCAGAGCAGAAGTGTTAACACTTTCCCTAGGGAAACCTTCCCCTAACAAAGCAAAGTGGTTTCATTGGGGAAAACTTTCCCTGGAGCAGGGAGGTAAGCTGCTATGCTTAAGTCAACTTTGTGCTATGTTGGAGACCGACTCTGGACAGCTGTGTCTTGAACCTTGTGTTACCTGCCACGATTTATCAAGCCTCGTGTAAATAGGAGGCTTTTAGTCTAACCTAGGAATGTAGGATTAAATAAACCTCTTTAAATCAGCTAGCTGCAGGGGCCTGGGACCAAAGCGACCTCCTGCTGACCCTCCTTAGGAATTTTCTTTGTCCTCTCCTCACTCCTGCTCCCCCTCCCTACCTGAAGCCCTGTTTATAAGCTCTAACACCAGTCAATAAAGTGAGGCCTTGACGCAACTCAGACTGCTTTGTCTTTCTTCACGCGCTTGGTCTCCTTTCCCTCTCGCCCCCCATTGATTCACAGGTGGTCCCTCCTCAAGACCCTCGAATAACCTGGCCTGCTGGACGGGTCAGTGCTATTCCTTGGTTCTCAACAGCCAGGATCCCTTTCCAACAAGCTGCCACAGTTACAAAAACACCTACACTGCTTTTTTCATGTAACCCACAGCCACATACCAACAAATGCCTTTCTGCTCAAGGTGTTCCAGTCTCTATTTAGCCCTTTCTCAGAAAAAAAAGCATGGCAGAGAATGCTAGAGCCCAGGATTCTGCAGAGACTGTTGCCAGGAGGAAGAAGGTTCAGTAACTGTCATACTCATTATACTTGCAGATGAAGAGAGAAGGTGGCCAGACTCAATGACTAACAACCTCAATACTGTAAGAAGGGAGGCAAGATACAAAGAATGCCCATGTGTTTGACACCAGAGTGAGACACAAGATGAGCACCCAAACAACAGGGGTTACCCCTCAAGTGCTTGCTACAACCAGCAGCATCCAATTACAAGCATCTTCACGATGACCAGAAGACCACTGCTTCTGGAAGTTCACCATAATACTGCCCACCATTTTAACGGTACAGGTTCACCCTAGTCCAAGAATCACACCCTACCAAGAAGGGATGAAAAGCAGAGAAGAGAGATGTGAGTCTTGCGTGGGGCCACACAGAATAAGGAAGGCATCTAGGAGAAGAAACCCAAAGCGAAGATTCTTGGAGTTCATCATCCAAAGTGCTCTCAATACACTCAACTCTGTCCTTTAACACAGTCACAATGGAGCCCTTTGATCTCTTCCTTGGGTCATGGGCTGATGATAATGGCTCATAAACCAGATCAACTGATACAGTTTCTCACCCGAGTTCCCTCCTCCCATGCTGACCTCTCCTTCCTGCCCAAGGGGACTGAGTGTATGTACAGTGTATGCTGAAAGCACACTCACACCTGGAAGGTGACACCTCATAGGAACAACAGACACAGCTTCATAGATGAACATTATAAGAAGCTACCAATATCCTGGACTAAACCTCCTGAGAGGAGGACTTCCAAGCCAGATTTGCCTCTTTCACTAGCATACACCTCAGCCTGCATGGCTACTGTTAGTGTCCTGGCATCCTCTCCAACCAATCCCACCTGTTAGCTCAGAATGCGACTTTCTCATTGGTTGCTGCCCCGTTTATGACATCATTCGCCCTTCAACCCAACCTACCAGCCCTGGTAGGTTCTTGGGGTTGCCATGGTGATGCCTGTAAACAAATTTGGATCATCACAGGTCACCTGTGACCAGTGACCAGTAAGTGCTGTCTGATACCGGACACACTTGCCACTCAGGTCAGCTCATCAGACAAGGACAAACAATTCTCTTGCTCCATTGTACTGTGGATTGCTGATACTCTCCCCCCGCCCCACGACCATGGCAGGTAAGGAAAAAAATTTTAAAACATTAAAGAAATAAGGGATCACTTCTCCCTTATTTTTTACTATACTTTTAAATTTTTGTGTAATGGGTATACTATTGATGCTGATAGAGATATTGAATTGAATGTCACATTTAGATTTGGTTCTTACTGAGGCTGGAAAATATGGACCTAAAAGAAGACAAACTGTAGAGATGACCCTGGATGTACACAAAGGTAGTTTGGAACTAATGTTACAGATAACCACAGAGTAAATAAATGGCACAAGACATTATCATATCCCAACCCATTACTATGCCGCCACACTGTTGAGATTAGTCTAGGTAAAGGTTTCCTGTCACATATAGAAAACAATATCCAGCTCTAGTCCCTGGCTCTAACACTCTATCCAGCCCATCTTCCACAGCATTCTCCTCATCTTTTGGTAGGGTTGGATGTTATCAACATGGACTGGCTACTCCACAGTCACTTGTTCTCTGGACAAGAACTGACACACCAGTGTGCGCACGAATTCTCACAAGGATTCTCAACTAGGAGAGTTATAAGAAATTAACAATTACTGTGGAAGTGTTCATTGAAGAATCAATGTAACCAACTTTTAATTAAGAAACAATCTTATTCAGAGATGAACCACATGCTACATTAGAAATCCCAAACTGTCGCTTGAAACATAGGCACTCAACATGAAATGTTATCAGCAGGTTGTATTCATGTAGTCATATTGGATGTGTACTGAATTTATATTAAAAAATAACAAGTAGTGACTTACATAAAAAGTAGTGGGGAACAGAAGGAGCTAGATGACAAAGGTCATCTTAGCTAAATACAGTTCTTATGTATGATTGTCCTGATATGACATTTCATTAAGAAAGGTCAGAGTAAAGCCAAGCCTGGTGGACATGTAAAGAACCTACAATGCCAGCAGTCTGATGCAGAGACAGTCCAGTCTGTGTGATTTCAAGGCCAGACTGATCTAGGTAGAGACTCTCTCTGCCTACATAGAAGAAGATCTGCACAGAACAGGACAAAGGCACAGGCATGAGAAGCTGTCTAAGGTTCTCCTACTTTAAACACTTCTGTTCTGGGACACAGGTGTGAGGCAGTGCCACAGCAGGAATCAGAACAAGACAAAGCAGGGCAAAGAAGGCTGTTGTCTAGGTCAGAGCAAGGGTCAACATGGATGAACTAGGAAGTCCATGCCAGCACAGGAAGAACAGGCAGCTCACTAAATGAATGCCATCCTATCCTTTAACAAGAATCATTCTGAATCATTTGTTTGGGATATGTGAAGGAAAATGGGTCTCAGACTCTCCCAGACTGTACAAACTGGAGATAACAAAGATCTTCAAGGAAAGACACACAGATTCCATCTCACCCTCTTCCCATTTTCCTCTTGCTTCCTACAGAAAATTTCCAAAGTGCACCTTTCCTTGGAACAGAATGTGCTCTGCAGCCCTCTGTGCCTGGGATGAGGAATGCCATGCCCATAGCAGGAAGTGTGTGCAACTTCTCCAGGGTCTCCACCCCAGCTGTGAGTGCAGCATGGCTCCTGCCATCGGACTCCAGCACTTGTTGCCAGCAGCTAAGGGACAGTGCCTACCCCTACCTACCAGCTGGCACAACCATGGTGACTGCACTGACTGACCAGGGCCAGATCTCTGCCTCAGCACTCTCCTATCCAGGTGTTCTCCGGTGGGATCCCACGGGAAACACTGACCAGAGGGGAGCTGCACTCCGGGACTTCACTGTAACTGTCATTGACCAGAATACCACATTCTCCTCCTTCTCTAGGAGAGCCCAGGGTGATAATATTTTAGATCCCAATGCCTTAGTCCTCTCCTATCCAACAATGTTTGCCAGCCTTGTTCGGGCCACACCACCACAGGTACCAAATCAAGGATACAGCCTGGCACTTTCCTACCTGGAGGGCAGCCAGGTCTATTACAATGACTTCAACAGCCTGGGGCCTCTGAGGTCTGGAGAACATGGGCAGTGCCTGCAGGCCTGTGGCTCTGTGTCCTACTTTGGGGGTCATGCCTCTGCTCTGCAACCAGAGATGGTGATGGTGCCAAAGGAGTTTCAGTCAACAAATGTCCAAACACCCTTCTCCACCTCTGCCATCTACTATCCCACACCTGCTCAAGACAAGACAGACACCTGTTTTCAAGGTGAGTAGAGCCAGGAGGGATAACTGAGATCAGCACTCAAAGCTCAAACTTTCAGGAGTGGATGTCCTCAGGGAGAAAAAATGGGAGTCCTGAGAGTTCAGCCTTGTTCTGGCTCACCATCCCCATCTTCAGTCTCTATAATGACTGACAATGCAGGGCAATGAGTGGCATCCATCTCCATTAAGACATGTCCAAGGACACCACCACAGACAAACACATCACTGACCTAGCTAATCAGTCCCATGCACCATTTACAGCAATCGCCTCCTTCCTAGTCTATTCCTCGGGGCTGTAGAGGACACCAAGGCCTTTCTGTTTGGTAACACGTTATTTTCTCTTGCTTGAATTCTGATTCTAGAGCAGTGCACTGCAAAACTGTCCTAGAGGAAGTATTACTTGCAGATTCCAAGTACTGGCCCTGCTGTTCTCTTCAAAGCATAAGTGCATTGAGAGTCATGTATACCTGCTGTACCAGAGTACAACTGCTTAGTTGGGCAAAGCTTCTCTCTCATTCTCATTCTCTCTCTCTCTCTCTCTCTCTCTCTCTCTCTCTCTCTCTCTCTCTCTTCTCTCTCTCTCTCTCTCTCTCTCTCTCTCTCTCTCTCTCTCTCTCTCTGTCTCTCTGTCTCTCTCCCCTTCTAATTCCGCTTCTCTCTCCCTTATTCTTTTGCTATGGTTATTCAGAGTTGAGCCAAGGCTATGCATGATCACTAGGATATGTTCTAAACTACAAAGATAACCCAAGCTAAAGATTTCACCTTCTTAAACAAAATTTCATATCATTAATAACAAGACTGTGAAATGTGGAGCTGGAGGAAATCCAGGGTTTTTGAAAATATTGTCTTGCAGGAGTGAGGAACTGGGTTTGGATACCTGAACCAATTTAGAAACTCAGGCAACAGGGGGAATTTGAGTAATGCCAAGAGTTGGAAGACACAAGCAAGTTCTTGAAAATTATGCACCAGACATGCTACCTGATAGCAAACTTCCACAGAAATGAGGGTCACTCATTCAAAGACATGGGAAAGGAAAGGGAGGACCACACCCCAAGGGAATTCTGTCACCTCCCCATGATCACTATGCATGCACATGACACACAAACACCAAGGAAAACACAAACATCTGAGAAATGATGATAAAAATAAGAGAGTGGTCACAAGTCTCCCAATAGAGGTGCCGCCTGTGCTACTCAAGCAGAGCTCACAGGAATGCCTTCCCCACTGCGGTAGGGGTCTGAGTACTGAAGGGCACTGAAAAGTGGGGAGCACCTCACTTACCAGGCACTGACTTCTTCCTTGACTCTTTTTCAGTGGTGAAAATGGAGACAGCCCTGGGATTGACAGCTGCAGGCCAGACACTCTGTCTGCTGCAGAGTCCAGACCTCTGCAATGCCTGCATGCAGGATGTCCAGAGGTCACCACCTGTCCATGGGGACTGGTCATTAACTGCCCCCATCGACAGTCCTACAGAATTCCTGCCCTTGCCTCCTGCTCCAATCTTGGAACAAACAGAGAATAACGACTTGGATTTGATGACAGATGATCTGTCAACTCCTCTGGATGCCTATGAGGGCATAAAAGAAAACCAAGACCCAACACTTCTCCCTTTAGCACATGCCAACATGCAGCAGGCCCTGAACTACACTGATTCAGGGAGCCTAAAACAGAAGCTTTCTCCTGACAATGCCACCTTGGGAAGCAGCAGCCTTGGTCAGGATGAGCCTGGGGTGCTGCAGAGTGTGATGGGCTCCAGCATGGACTTTGCAGACATGACTACACTGGTGGCAGATATTCACCTTCCCAGACTCTCCAACTCAATCACTGATAGGAACCAATTCCAAGATCCCACAGCAACCCAATCTAAAGACATCAGCAGGGATCAGGTCCAGGAAAGCTCCAGCACTATCAGTGTACCCGTGGACCAAGTGAGAAAGAATGGCCAGAAAGCCTCAGAGATGCTAGATGGGTTTCCTCAGGCCAGAATCCAGCTCCAGGAATGGGTGAAGGGAGAAGAGGCAGTGGGCAGTGCTGGGTCTAGAGAAGGGGCTATTGACAACATGCCTAAGCGCTTGGAGGGCAAAGCCCAGAAAGCCACACCCAGCATGCCCAGCAAAGCAAGGGCTCAGGGGCAAGACAAGACCAAGAGATCCAGAGAAAACAACTGCAAGAAAACAGAGGAGCTTAAGCAGTCAAGGAATAGAGTCAAGGCAGACGAAAACACCACCATGCCAAAGAACAAGAGGAAGAGGAATCCACCTGAGCTCAGCCACAACAGCTTTAAAAAGCCCCGAACTCACCTCGGCATGCACATGCTAGAATCCGTGCAAGTCTTTCACCCACTGGGGAAGAAGAATGAGAAGAAAACTGGCATCTCTTCCTCCCGGGCTCGGCTAAACTTCAGCAGCAACAAAGATCCCAGGACAGGCCCAGCCACCATATCACTTCTGGATGTGCCATGTGATGGCCGAGGCACTGGTAAAACCCCAAGCAATGCTCAGAGAACAGAGAGAAATGCTTTCAGGGAGTGTAGTCCATCTCCATCCCAGTATAAGCTGCCCCCACCTGGCAAGGTCAAGTTAGTACCTCTGCCTTTTCCAGCCCTGGACATGCCACAAGCAAGACCTATTTCTACAAAGCCTCTCTCCCTGGCTTCACACAGGGCCCCTGCACTGTACCCTGTGACAACTCATTCTAACTCAGCTCAGTCTACCACACCCAATCCATCTAAACCAGCTCATGCCAGCACTTCTTTGATGGCCTCTGACAAGCCAGTTCTGCCTATTGCTACCAGTGCCACACGAGATAACATTACCAACGCCATCCAGTCTTGCACTGGGCCTCAGCAAGCTGTCTGTAGGCCAGTATCCTACAGAGCATCATCTCACCCTTCACTACAGAGGGAGCTTGCCTCTACTGACAGGAAAAAGGCCCCGTCACCTCCCAAACCTCAAATCCAACATCTACTGCAAGACTTCAGCTACCAACCAATTCCATGGAGGAATGTCCACATTCCAGGGCCAGTCATCTCACAGTCCATCACAGAAGAGCAGAGGCCAGAGAGGGAGGCCATGAAGAGGCGGGCTCAACAGGAGAGAGAGAATGCTGCCAAGTACACCTCTCTGGGAAAACCGCAGCTCTTCCTTCAGAGGCAGAAGGATATGGAAATTTCCAGATATTTTGGCTATGTCATGTAAGGGCTGTCCTAGGCATTGGAACACAGTACTCTTCAACATAGAGAAGGTGAGATATGGAGACACATATGCATGCATACATTGGATATAAAGACTTGGACATAAGTATAGATATGTAGGTACATATGGAGTTAAGGTGAATAATATGTGTACATCCCAGGATTTACACATAATTTTTCAGACATAGTTTCATTACTTGTAAATATCTGAAGACACTAAATGTGACTGGAGAAACTAAAGTTGGTTATATTTTATCCATGTGTAAGTATATATATATATATATATATATATATATATATATATATATATGGTTTTGATGGTCTCTTTGTACCTTTGCTGTTATTCTTTATGTTGTCGAAGTAGTAATATATGTTACATAAATACATCATATGCTATAAGTCCCTGGTAGTGTTATTTAAGGTAAAAGTAATTAGCCAAAACTTGTAGTGGTAATACAATTATACTCTTTGACTTTTATTTTTAGGTAAAATAAATTCTCTGAACTTGGTGTGTTTTCTATAATGTACTCTGTTATAGTAAACACACTCCTGTTCTTACCACAATTCCTCCCATTTTGAAACACTCACCCCAGCCCTTTAATATTTACTAGTCTGGGACAGAGCTCCTCCTGAAATTTCATGAAATGAAATACAGGAGTCCATGTGCACACTATCAAGTACCCACCATAAAGAGAAAATAGACAAGGTTGATCAATTTCCTGACTTGGGCATCATTTGATTACTCTGTCTCAATTGTATCCATATTTGAAATCATCCAATTATGCTTTATTTTGTGTTTGTGTGTTTGTTTGTTGTCCACCTGAATTCCTGTGGAACACATGTGTGGAGTGCCCACAGAGGCCAGAAGAGGCCATCAGACCTCTGAGGTCTGGAATTAAGAGAGATTGAAAGCTTCCAGAAGGTGTTCCGAAGTAAGCCTGCGGATAATGTAAGAAAAGAAAGTATTCTCATCTACTGAGCCATCTCATGAGCCTGAGTTGAATCCACATACTTCAAACAGCACAACTTCATTTTCTCTATGGCTGAAAAGACTTCACGTTCAATGAACATCCCACTTTCTTCACCCATTGCCTTGCTGTTGGACACCATGCTTGGTTCCCTAATATTCTTGAAACGGTGCTGCAGTCAACACTGATGGGCAAGTACCTCTCTAATGTATTGAGTTCTTTCTTTGGAAAGGCATATATGAACCATGTGGTGGGCCAGGTTTTGGCTTTTGGAGGATCCTCCACACTGACATCCAATCAGGCTGGAAATTTTCCATCCTCTCCAGCATTTCCTAGCATTCTTTTTTGCAGACTCTCTCAGGAGCGGCTGTCATTTCTTTTCTAGTTGGCCTTGGATGGCATCTAGGAGGTTCACTATGCCTTTCCCTGATTCTTCCTCAATCTGAACCATTGTATGTCCTCACTCTCTTTGAAGAAATCAGGGAGGACTGTCTTTCTCTTTGCACTGTACTCCCTGGGTTGCCTTCTTTCTTATGATTTATGTATTTTATCTAATTCAAATAATCTGATATTAATCTTCTTACTGGGGTAGCAATAGCAAAGATGTCCTCCTCTTCTCTAGCACCATCTCTCAAATAACTGTTTCTTTTTTTCTGGGAACAAATGCTTTACTTCCCTGAGAGACCATCTGTCAACTACGGCCAGGATTTCTTGAGTGGCCCGTGTGTTGCTCCATTCTGGCCTGTCTGTGAACATTCAACTCTTTGGCACACTCTGGGCTCTAATATTATCAGGGATACTCACACCATTGCCTCTGAGGCATTTGGCACTTATTTGAGAGGGTGACACATAGGAGATATAACCAATTGATTTGTTACTTTGCTTTTAGTTTCTTGAGGCAGGTTCTCTCTCCATAGCCCTGCATGTTCAGGAACTAACTATGTTGATCAGGCTAGCCTTGAATTCACAAACATCAGCCTGCCTCTACCTCTAACACTATCTCTGCCTCTGCCGATGACTCTGACTCTGCAATTACCCTGGCCCTGTCCCAGGCCCTGGCTCTAACACAAGAGTGTTGAGACTAAAAGCACAATCACACAAATAGAATCAAGTTTCTTTTAATCTATGTGCATATCCAGGTTTCCCAGCATGACTGGATGAAGAGGCCATGTGGAAGCCAAGGTACATTTTTCTTATCTACTAAAAATCTGAATATCTGAATATCTGTAGCCATGGCAGAGATCCTAAGAATGTCATCCAGCTGTTGTAGGGGCCTAAGTGCAGAAGTGCACTGAAAGGTGCAAATCCCACTTACCAGGTACTGAGTTCTTCCTTGACTCTTTTTCAGAGGTGCAAACAGAGACTTCCCTGGGAATCACACATCAAGCCAGAGAATCCCTCAGCAGAAGAACAGAGCTCTGCTACTCCTACACCCTGGATTACCATATGAGGACACCACCTGTTAATGGGCACAAGTCATGAACTACCCTCAACCACAACCTTCAGAATTCCTGGCATTGCCACAAGCTCAATGCCTGGAACAAACAGAGAACAACAACCTGCATGAGATGGCAGCAAATCTGTCAGTGCCTCTGGCTGCCTTTGAGTACACGAAAGAACACCAAGACCCATCTCTCCTCCCTTTAGCACACCCTGACATGCAGCATCCCTTGCACTTCACTGATGCTGGGAGCCTAGGGCAGAAGCTTGCTTCTGACAATGCCGCATTGGGAAGCAGCAGTCTTGGTCAGGATGAGCCTGGGGCATGCACAATATGTTGGCCTCCAGCATGGACTTTGCAGACATGACTACACTGGTGGCAGAAGTTCACCTCCCCACATGCTCAACCCACTCTCTGAACTGAACCAATTCCAGGTTCTCACAGCCACCCATCGCAAAGACTCCATCGTCATCGGGAGCGATCAAGCCCAGTCAAGATAAGGTGTCATCAGCACACACTTAAACCAGGTGAGGAGGAAGGAAGAGAAAAGCCCCCATCTGATTGATGGAGATTCTCTGGCCAGAATCTAGTATCACTACCTGGTGGAGGGACAGAGCCTGAGAACAGTGCTGTGGCTAGAGAAGGTGATATTGACAACATCACCCAGTATATAGAGGGCAAAGCTCAGAAAGCCACACTCGGCAGGCCCAGCAGACCTAGGAATCATAGGAGGCAAGTCCAAAAGTACTAGAAAAATCGACTCCAAGAAAGCTGAGGGAGCTGATGCTACGAAGTCACAGAGTCAAGACAGAAGACAAGCCCACTGTCCTCAGCAGCAATAAGAAGATCAATCCACCTGTGTTCAACATTGTTCGTTCTAACAAGGGCTAAGTCCAGTCTAACTCACCTAGAAAATATTAACAAACCCAGCATGAAAAGATCCTACTACCTGAATGCAATGATCCTCACAGGGACAAATTTGAGTACAGCAGAATGATGGAAAGCAATGGCTTAGGGAGGCCTCTGGTTATATCACTCTCTGTGTGTGGCTTAATGACAGATTTGACCACGGCCATCAGACTACGGTGTTCATCTTATCCCCTAGGAGCAGTAGAAACAGATTTGGATGGATATCTTCTAACCTTGATATTATTTTAAACTTTGTGTATTCAAACTAAGGGTCTTGTAAAATAGTCCTTATTAAAGAAACTCAGGAAACATTTTTGATATTAAAGCAATTCACACAATGCTGTACCTGTATTGAATCCTCAATGTCATTATTTCTCATTGTACTATTCACTGAACACGATTTTTTAAAACTATATATTGTGCCGGGCGGTGGTGGCACACGCCTTTAATCCCAGCACTCGGGAGGCAGAGCCAGGCGGATCTCTGTGAGTTTGAGGCCAGCCTGGGCTACCAAGTGAGCTCCAGGAAAGATGCAAAGCTACACAGAGAAACCCTGTCTCGAAAAACCAAAAAAAACTATATATTGTACACTGAGCCCAGTAACTTTGTGACCAAGGCCTACGCATTCCTTAACTCTCACCCAAAATCTTAGGCATTGTTCATATGCTCAACAGCATTGCCTTAAGTGTCAGGAATGGAACATGTAGGTGTGTGTAATCTCTGACCATATAGCAAGACAGCTTCGGGAGATATTTGTCTGGGACTGGATACATATGGTATAAAATGATTATCTCGAGTTACAAGAACTCTCCTACACTCACCTTGACTACACTCATCACTTTAGCTGAAATGGTTCTGTTGTGTGTAGACATCACATATTCCTTATCCATTGCTCTGTTATTGGACAGCAAGATCAGGTAATATAGAT
Organism: Peromyscus maniculatus bairdii; assembly: GCF_049852395.1. Classification (NCBI taxonomy): domain Eukaryota; kingdom Metazoa; phylum Chordata; class Mammalia; order Rodentia; family Cricetidae; genus Peromyscus; species Peromyscus maniculatus. Next base: position 41,140,756 of record NC_134860.1, on the reverse strand, counting down.
ATTCCTGAAAAAAAGCTGCCATCTATACTCATGTGCAAAGCAATAACATGTTCAATTCCTTGGAATAGTAGGGAACGAAATTGAGATAGACCTGGTGTTGGTGTTTAAAGTGACTCCATACTGAAATAGAGAGAGAGTAGAATACTTCACACTATACCCACCAACTTATTGGTGTTTCCTGTGGAAGCAATACTTGGAAGCCCCCTACTTTCAGTTAACTCTCCACTTCTATTCTCTAGCATCAAGAAAGACCATTTTCCAATGGGGCTGGTGTCCACATTCAAGTAATGTCTAGAATGACAAGTCAAGTTTTCATGAACCTCCATGGCTCCTTCTACTATGTACAGTTAAGATTCACAGCCACAGACATGTCTATCACTGCATACATCTCTTCAGTTACTTTCAAAGTTCTCCATCCATCTGATCATCCATAACAATGGGATGTTTACTTGATTTTGAAACATAAAGACATGCTACACCATTCTAACCTACCACTCTAGCTCTCAATTCCATTGGGCTCCTACTGGCAGGACATCCCTGAGCTTTGGGTGGACTGCTTTGTGCATGATCCATTCTGAGTACCAGCCAGCCATCTCACCACAACAGCAGCCACTGAGTCTCAGCAGCCTAAACAATGACAAATCTCTCCAACAGCAACAAAAACAATGCCAAAGGAAGGCCAACAAAGAGTCAGACTGTAACAGTTTCAGCTGCACCTGAAACTATATTAATCTCCTGCAAAACCACAAAGGTTTAGAAGGGAAATGTAGAGACCCAACCATTCCAGTCAACAAAACAATAGCAGTTGTCTTCCCTCTAGACCTGGAACTCCTCCATCCCTGGAGATTTTGTGGTGGCTTGCAGTACAAGATAAGAATTCCCTTCTGTGCAGGTGTACACATATCAAATTGGAGAGTTGTTTAAATTATAGCTATCAACTCTGCTTTCTCTGTACCAATGTATACATCTCTCTTGTGTAGATGTAGCCAACTGTCTTATTAAATAAGAAACAGGGAACCAATGCAAAGAAGAAAGCCAAGAGATCAGAGCTAAGAGCCTTACCTGCCTGCTGCAGCTAGCCTCTCCAGCCAAGGGACCTCTCTGAAAGAGAGCTACTTCCTGTCTGTTTGTCTTGATATAGACTTTCTATTCTGCCTTCTCATTGGTTGTAAAAACCAACCACATGACTGCCTCCTCACTGCCTGTTTGTACAGTTCTCCAGGTCTTCTATGGCTGGTATTGAGATTAAAGGCTTTTGTCTCCAATGATGGCTGTAACCTTGAACACACAGAGATCTACCTAGCTCTGCCTACCAAGTGCTGGGATTAAAGTTGTGCACCACAAATGCCCAGCTCTGCTATGGCTTCTATTAGCTCTGACCCCCAGGCAACTTTCTTTATTAACATACAAATAAAATCACATTTCAGTACAAATAAAATCCCACCATATTTTCCCTTTTCTATATTAATAAAAAGAAAAAAAGGAAAAAGGTTATAACTAACAAAAGAAAAATTATATACAAAAGTACAATAACTATATACAACATATACAAGTAATAAATACCTAAACAATGTCTAGTCCATTTGTATTTGACAAATTCAGAGAAAATAATTCCATTATCTATTCTATTTTGGTAAGTCCAAAATGTACCTAATTCACTTTCTACCCTTTCTATTTCAACTATAACTAACTAATCTTCAACTATAACTAACTAATCTTCAACTCCCTCAGAGATCCAAGAAGGAAAATGATATTACCTAACAAAAATAAAAACAGGAAGTACATGCAAGCAACTTCAAAAAAATGTGAGTTGACATAAACAGCCAGCTGCCTGGACAATCACCTGATGTTTCTCCGAAGTGTTGGGGCATCATCTTCAGCCTATAGGCTTAGTGTATCTGACAGACTTATTTGTGAAGTAGGATGTACACAAGGTCAACAGTTCAACCTCACATTGGATGAGAGCAGTCCACGTACCAGAAACACCTGAATTCCACTAGTGTCATGTCATGATTCAGGATTTTAAATTCTGGATATTGTTGATGGTTTTTTAATTCAGCTGTTCATTCTTCTTGGCTGTGTATATATATGGCTGCATCTCAGCATCCTGTTCATCTCCACATCCCTCTATTAAATGCCAGTCTACTATTGAGAGGCATGAGTTTAATTACTCTTCAAGAATAACTGTTTCAGCTGCTGTTCCATTGCACATCAGAAGCCAATGGCCCACTCCCTGTTCAGCTGCCTTTAAAGAAAAGGGCACTGTACCTTTTCCGGATTGTGAAGGCCACTTCACGGATGATGCCATATTGTCCTGGCCTCAGAAGATGCCTTTTGATAAAGCCATAACCATACTTGTTTTGGCAAGAATCAGTAGTCCTTTGTTTCATGTCCTGTTTGTTAATTTTGTCCTGTTGATTCGAGGATACTTTGTTGTCCAGTGGCTAACTTTTGCCACAATGAAAGTTATCTCCATATGCAGTTTCTTCAATGCTGGTATTTTCTCTGAAGTAGATTGGTGTTGCCAGGAGCTGACATGTCTCATAGTCATAACAAAAAAGAAAAATTTTTCTAAGTTATTAAAACATTTTAAATGCCATATTCTGTAGATCTGAAGGGTTTGAAGATGACTGTCTATCGTAAATATATCTGCTCAATTTTTAAAACATACCTAATATGACTACAAGTTCTATTATAATGTCTAACTACTAACTTGCATTTCTTAATATCCTAATAGTTGGTAATAATAACATTCAAGGATGAGAAAATTGCATTACATTGTTAAAAGAACAGTATAAGTACAATTAAAAATATACATATAGCATTTTCTAATAATATCAATTTCAATGTATATAATTTGTTTATAAAATAAAACTTTCCAACCCAATGTAAAGTAATTAAACTAGTAATTGTCTTGTTCTTTTCTTTGTTTTTTAAACAAGAACCTTAAATCTAATCTCCTTTGCTTAGTCTTTTTCCTAACCCTTGACAACAACTTGTAATCAACCCCCTTAAAAATGAAAATTATCCCAGACCCAAAAGCCATTAAAAAGACCAAAAAACCACCCACCCCACACCATTTCTTTGGGAATGTGGGCGTCAAATTCTTAAAATTGCCCCCTGCTGGGTATGGGCAAAGGTATGTTTATCCTGAAAAGAAAAATTTTAGGTTAATTGTCAAATTCTAGGAAAGATAACTATATCCTTCGTTATTCAGTCTGTGTATAATGCCAAAGTTCAGGGTTACCTCAAGTCCTTTTTCAAGTAGTCTTTGAGACTGGATCTTTTCAGCTAGCCATCTCAAAATTGCTCTGAGCACTTTGTAGTTCAAAGCTGATCTGTAGATGATGTTTGTCAGCTTAGTGATATTATTATTGTCCATGTGGAATTGTTGTTGTTGTTGGGCCCCATCTTCTTCCTGGAGACTTCAGTTGATGTTAGGCCTGGCCATAATTTCCTGCGGAAAACTGATAAGAAACTCGAACACAAAGACATATATATATGCAGCTAATTGAAGCCTTTTTTAAAAGAATTAGTTAGTACTCTATATGACCATTCATATCTTAACAAAGTTTAAAATGTATATATGTCTATTTATATATTAATCTTGTAAATTTTGATATAAAATGTATACTTTAAGAAAAGTTTAAAGAATCAGAATAGAATCAAAGAGTTGAGATTAGTAATAGAATAGTCCCTTAATTAATTTGGCTTTTGTCCTGTCCCACAGCAGATGATGGCTCTTTTCTTCTGGCATGATACAGGGAGTTTGCATTTTCCTTTTAACAACATGCTTGAGTTTAAAGAAGGAGAGAGCCATTCTCCAACTCCAAAGTCAGCTTTAAATTTTAATTGAACTGGGACTACTAGAAGACCAATAGTGTTAAATTTCTGTAGAGAAGAGCAGAAACAAACATTTAGGAAAACATAAAATTTTTTAGATGATATACCCATACGCCATTTCACTCTGTTTCCTGGGATAGATGATTTGTCCCTTTTCTTCAGTTGTCTCATTTGTCCTGTGTTCAGATTCCTTAACCTTCATTCTCCTAAAAGACAAAAACAAAAACCTTTCCCCAAGACTAATTTTGGGGATGTTCCTTTTTGTCAAGTTATTATCTGATTAAATGAAAAGGCATGCGTTACTGGTATAAGTTAGTTTAAATTGGATGTTCATGCTGGTTGATGAACTATCACCTCCTCTAATTAAGAGGTCTCTCTTGTTCAAATTGAACCTTTCTCAATTTTGATGGTACCCACAGCTAATCTTCTCCTGTAAAAACAAAAGCAAAACCTGGTCCCCAATGTAACACATATCCTCGTTTCCATTCTGAGGTTAGCACATCCTTAAAGTATATAGGCTGATTTAATTCTGTATTTTTTCTATTATCCAATGTGTCTCTGCAGCTGTTGTTCCTTTCTCATTGGCATTGAGAAAATTCAAAGTTAATAGAGCATTATGCAGTCTATTTCTGGGGGGGGGGGTTGTTACTCCTTTCTGTTTATTTAGCATATCCTTTAGAGTTCTGTTGGAACTTTCTATAACTACTTGACCTGTAGGATTATGTGGTATACCTGTAATATGCTTTATATTGTAATAAGCAAAAAACTGTTTCATTTTAACAGAGATATAAGCTGGAGCATTGTCAGTTTTGATTTGTGCAGGTATACCCATGATGGCCATAACTTCTAGCAAATGAGTGATTACAGAATCAGCATTTTCAGAACTCAAAGCAGTTGCCCATTGAAATCCTGAATAAGTGTTGATGGTATGGTGTACATATTTCAATTTTCCAAATTCTGCAAAGTGAAACACGTCCATCTGCCAGATTTCAATCCTCTGACTACCCATGGGTTACATCCTGCTGGTAATGGCATTTGATTATAGAAGGCACAAGTAGGACATTTCTTTACTATTTCTTTGGCTTGTTGCCAGGTTATGGAAAAATCCTTTTTAAAACCATTACTATTGACACGATGTGTTTTTATGAAATTCTGAGCCCTCCAGCACATATGCTATCAATAATTTATCAGTCTCATCAATTGCCTTGTGCTAGAGGGCCTGGCAGACCAGTATGGGATCAAATGTGAGTTATATATAAAGGATGACTCATTTTCCTGATTGTATCTTGTAATTGAATAGTGAAGTTAATTCTGAAGCATCAGGGATAAATTCTGCAGTCTCAATATGTAATACTACTCTTTCAGCATACTGAGAGTCCATTACTATGTTGAGAGGTTCTGAAAAATCCATGAATACCAACAGAATAGCATACAATTCTGATTTTTGAACTGAATTATAAGTACTTTGGATCACTTTACTTAAATTTTCTGATTTGTAACCTGCCTTTCCTTGTTTGTTGGCATCTGTATAAAATGTACGAACTCCAGATATGGGTTTTTCCTGTACAATTTGAGGCAAGATCCAATCACCTCTCTTTATAAGATCAATTCTATAGCTTTTGGGATATTTGCTGTTAATTTCTCCCCAAAAATTATTGCAAGCTCTTTGCCAAGGTTCACTTTCTGTCCATAATTTTTCAATGTCCTCTTTAGTTAAAGGTATGACAATTTCTGCGGGGTCTATTCCTGCTAGTTGACGAAGTCTCAATTTTCTTTTCCAAATCAAGTCAGAGATTTTTTCCAAATAAGTTTTTAATTTTTTATTTGGATTATTTGGTAAAAATATGCATTCCAATATAATACCTTCCCTCTGCATTAATATTCCAGTAGAAGAATGCCTAGAAGGTAAAATAACCAAAATGCAATCCAGCTTTGGATCAATACGATCCACGTGCTCTTCATGTACTTTCTTTTCTACAAGACAATTCTTTCTCAGCTTCAGGTGATAATTCTCTTGGACTATTTAAGTCCTTGTCACCTTCTAAGATTTTGAACAAATTATTCAGTTCATCATTTTTTACCCTAACAGTAATTCATAGATGAGAAATGTCTCCAAGTAATCTTTGAAAATCATTAAGAGTCTGTAGTCTATCTCTCCTAATTTGCACATTTTGGGGTCTAATTTTTTGTTGTTATTATTTTATTTCCTAAATAATTAATAGAATCTCCTTTTTGTATCTTTTCAGGAGCAATTTTTAATCCCCAGAGGGGCAAAATTTTCTTTACTTCTTCAAACACTCTTTCTAAATTATCTGCATTTGAGTCAGTTAGTAAAATATCATCCATATAATGATAAATTATAGATTTAGGGAATTTTTTACGTATCACTTCCAATGGCTGTTGCACAAAATATTGGCAGAGACATGGGCTATTCAACATTCCCTGTAGGAGAACCCTCCATTGAAATCTTTTAACTGGTTGAGAATTATTATAAGTAAGCACTGCGAAAGCAAATCTTTCTCTGTCATTTTCTGGTGAGGGCACTGAAAAGAAACAGTCTTTTAAATCAATTTACCAGATTTCTTTTTAATAACAAATACAGGAGAATTCCAAGGGCTGGTTGATTCTTCAATATGCTAATCATTTAACTGTTCTACCAGCTCTTCCAAAGCGTGGAGTTTCTCTGTTGTTAAAGGCCATTGCTGAACACATACAGGCTTGTCTGTTAACCATTTTAAAGGTAGAGCTCTTGGTGTCATTGGGAGATCATCAGTTTTTGTGCCCTGTTCTTGTATAATATGGATGGCTGGTGACCACTCAGAATAATGCCTTCTAATATTTCTCTCAGAAACATGTGCTGGTTTATGATTTGTTTCTGAGATTGGAGGGATGTCAATCTGAGTATTCCATTGTTGCAACAAGTCTCAACCCCACTGGTTCATAGCTATGTTAGCCACATATGGTTTTAATTTTCCTCTCTGTCCTTCTGCACCTATACATTCGAGCCATCTTGCACTCTGTTTCACCTGAGATAATGTCCCAATTCCTAACAGTTGAATGTTTTCCTCCTGAAGAGGCCAAGTTGGATGC